>NW_016807423.1:1064676-1067699 GCF_001698545.2 Rhinopithecus bieti | reverse complement strand
TTTTTGAGATGGAGTCTTGCTCTGTCGCCCAGGCTGGAGTGCAGTGGCCGGATCTTGGCTCACTGCAAGTTCTGCCTCCTGAGTTTATGCCATTCTCCTGCCTCAGCCTCCCAAGTAGCTGGGACTGCAGGCGCCCGCCACCTCGCCTGGCTAGTTTTTTTGTATTTTTTTTAGTAGAGACGGGGTTTCACCGTGTTAGCCAGGATGGTCTCGATCTCCTGACCTCGTGATCCGCCTGCCTCAGCCTCCCAAAGTGCTGGGATTACAGGCTTGAGCCACCGCGCCAGACCCTTTTTTTTTTTTTTTGAGATGGAGTCTCGGTCTGTTTCCCAAGCTGGAGCTCAGTGGCACGATCTTGGCTCACTGTAACCTCCGCCTCCCGGGTTCAAGCAATTCTTTTGCCTCAGCCTCCTGAGTAGCTGGGATTACAGGTGTGCACCACCATGCCTGGCTAATTCTTGTATTTTTAATGGAGACGGGGTTTTGCCATGTTGGCCAGGCTCTTCTTGAACTCCTGACCTCAGGTGATTCACCCGCCTTGGCTTCCCAATGTGCTGGGATTACAGGCGTGAGCCACTGCGCCCAGTCAGCTATTTTCATATATATATTCTGTGATGAAATGTCTGTTCAAACCTTTTGTCTATTTAAAAAATTGGTTTTTTTTTTTTGTCTTGAGTTTCAGGAATTCTTTGTATATTCTGGATACAAGTTATATATCAAATATATGCCTTCTAAATGTATTCTCCCTGTCTGTGACTTACATTTTCATTTTCTTATCAGTGTTTTACACAAACATTTATATACAAAAAATATGGAAAGCTATTGTATCCCTCTATACTAACAATGAATAACTAGAAATCAAAACTTAAAAATCAGGACTGTTTGCAATAGTTTAAAAATACGAACTACTTGAAGATAAATTTCAGAAACCATTTGGAAGATCAGTACATTGAAAACTACAAAACATTACTGAGACAAATTAAAGAAGACCTAAATAAATGGAGAGATAAAATATTTTTGTGTATTGGAAGACTCATATCTTCCCTTTTTTTTTTCCCTTTGAGACAGGGTCTCACTCTGTCATCCAGGCTGGAGTGTTGGGGTGTGATCGTGGCTCACTGTGACCTCTGCCTCCTGGGCTCCAGTGATCCTCTCACCTCAGCCTCCAGAGTAGCTGGGACTATAGGCACCATCACAGATTTTTTTTTTTTTTTTGAGACGGAGTCTCGCTCTGTCGCCCAGGCTGGAGTGCAGTGGCCGGATCTCAGCTCACTGCAAGCTCCACCTCCCGAGTTCATGCTATTCTCCTGCCTCAGCCTCCCGAGTAGCTGGGACTACAGGCACCCGCCACCTCGCCCGGCTAGTTTTTTGTATTTTTTAGTAGAGACGGGGTTTCACCGTGTTAGCCAGGATGGTCTCGATCTCCTGACCTTGTGATCCGCCTGTCTCGGCCTCCCAAAGTGCTGGGATTACAGGCTTGAGCCACCGCTCCCGGCCAGATTTTTTTTTTTGAGACGGAGTCTCGCTCTGTTGCCCAGGCTAGAGTGCAGTCGCGTGGTCTCAGCTCACCTCAACCTCCGCTTCCCGGGTTCAAGTGATTCTCCTGCCTCAGCCTCCCGAGTAGCTGGGATTACAGGCGCCTGCCACCATGCCCGTCTGATTTTTTATGTTTTTAGTAGAGACGGGGTTTCACCATGTTGGCCAGGCTGGTCTCGAATTTCTGACCTTGTGATCTACCTGCCTCGGCCTCCCAAAGTGCTGATATTACAAGTGTGAGCCACCACCCAGCCACATCTGGCTAATTTTTGTATTTGTTGTAGAGATGGGGTTTTGCCATATTGCCCAGGCTGGTCTTGGACTCCTGTACTCAAGCCATCCTCTTGCCCTGGCCTGCCAAAATGCTGGCTTACAGGCATGAACCACCTGGTGCCCAGTCTAGGAAGACTCATATCATGAAGATGTAAATTTTCTCCATTAAGCTATAGATTTAATGCAATCCCGATAGAAACCCAGGTAGTATTTTCCAGAAAATATCAAGCTGATTTCAAATGTATATTGAAATGTAAAGGACCTACAATAACCAAAACAATATTAAAAAGAAGACCAGAATCAAACTTATGTTATGACTTTGTATAAAGGTACAGTAGTCAGGTCAGTGTGATTATTGGTATAAGGATAGATACATAGATCACTGGAATCAAATAGACAAATTTGCCAAGGCAATTTAATGGGAGAAAAGGTAGTCTTTATAACAAATGGTGTTGAAACAATTCACATAAAAATATCAACCTCGATACTTCCCTCATGCTGTACAAAAATTAACTTGAAATGGGTAATTGACCAAATGTAAGAGCTTAAATCATAAAATGTGTAGAGGAAAACAGGTTTTTGTGATTTTAGGTGGGTCAAAGGTTTCTTGGAGTAAAAAAAGCTTGACCTATAAAAGGAAAAAAATTGGCTTTTATCAGAAAGAAAAGTTTTGCCCTTGAGTATTTATTTTAATGGGATGAGGACAAATTGAAGTGTATCTACAAAGGGGTGGAATGATGAGTAATACTTGTGTTAAAGAGTTATTAACAGATTTTGTTGTCTGTTTGGATTTTAATACATATCACTACCTTCTACCTTTGGAGGTAGAAATCTAGAAGTCATAATGAATGTTCTTTGCATACAACTCCTGTGGGTTTACCCATTAATTTATACTTTTTTCATTTCTACTCAAGAAAATATATTTGAATGAAATCATTGTGAATGCCTTATACTTTACAGAAGTAAATACAAACTCAGGCTGTACACCTGTGTTCCACATCTTACTCCTGCCACTTAGTAATCGTATGACCCTCTACAAGTCACTGAACCTCTTTAAGCCTCTGTTTTCTCATCTTTAAAATCAAAATAATGTTAAGAGTTTCCTCATGGAGTTTTTAGGATGAAATGAGACAATCCATTTAAAATAGCATAGTCATCCTGGCTAACACGGTGAAACCTTTTTTTTTTTTTTTTTTCAAAAACTAGCCGTGCGA
>NW_016807423.1:1058585-1061923 GCF_001698545.2 Rhinopithecus bieti | reverse complement strand
CACCATCCTGGCTAACACGGTGAAACCCCGTCTCTACTAAAAAAATACAAAAATCTAGCCGGGCGAGGTGGCGGGCGCCTGTAGTCCCAGCTACTCCGGAGGCTGAGGCAGGAGAATGGAGTAAACCCGGGAGGCGGAGCTGGCAGTGAGCTGAGATCCGGCCACTGCACTCCAGCCTGGGCCACAGAGCGAGACTCCATCTCAAAAAAAAAAAAAAATAGTTATTGATACGAAATTTACATAATAAAATCAACCATTTTAAAGTGAACAATTCAGTGGCATTTAGTACTGGCAGATCTATTTTTCACAATACAACTGCCACCTCTATCTAGTTGCAAAACCCGTCTGTTACTTTAGATTTAAACCTCTTATCCATTAAGCCCTTTCTCCCCACTCCCCTTCCATGCAATTTGCATTTTGTCTCTATGGAGTTCTCTATTCTGGATATTTTATATAAATAGTATTATACATATGTGACCTTCTGTATCTGGTTTATTTCATTTAGCATAATGTTTGGATGTTCATCCACATTCTAGCATATATTGGTACTTTATTCCTTTTTTTGGTTGAATAATATCTCATTGTATGTGTCCAACACAACTTTTTATCCATTGATGAACACTGGGCTGTTTCCACCTGTTAGATTCTGTGAATAGTGCTGCTGTGAACTATACATGTACTTGTGTGCTCTTCAGTTCTTTGGGGGATATATCTGGGGTGGAATTGCAAAGAAATATGGTAATTTAACTTTTTGAGGAATTACCAAACTTTTCCATAATAGCTTACCATTTTACAGTTCCACTAGCAATGTACCGAAGGTTTCAATATCTCTATATCTTTGTCAGCTTGTTATATTTCATTTAAAAAATTATTGTTTAATTATACTATCCTGGTGAGTATGAAGTGGTACTTCATTGTGGTTTTGGTTTGTAGTTCCGTAATGACTAATGATGTTGAGCATCTTTTCATGTGTTTTTTGACCATTTATATATCTTCTTTGGAAAAATGTCTATACAAGTCTTTTGCCCATTTGTAATTGAATTTTTGTTGTTGTTGAGTTTTAAGTTTGTTATATATTCTGGATATTAGACCCTTAGTTTTATGATTTTCGAATATTTTCTCCCATTCTCTGTGTTATCTTTTTAGTTTGTTGATAATGTCCTTTGAAGTTTAAAAATGCCCTTGATGAAGTCCAACTTATCTGTGTTTTTCTGTTGCTGCTTATGCTTTTGGTTTCATATCTAAGAATCCTTTGCCAGCTCCAAGGTCATGATTTACTTCTAGGTTTTCTTCTATGAATTTTATGGTTTTACCTCTTATATTTACTTCATTGACCCATTTTGAGTCAGTTTTTATATTCAGTGTGAGGTAAGAGTTTATTTTTTTGCATGTGGATATCTACTTTTTAGGTATCCTGATTTCAAGAGTTAGATGTTCAGAGTAAAGCATTAGCAGTTTAGGGCTATAGATGTGAACTTGGAAGCTGTGGATTAAATCACCATGGGAGAGAGTACGGAGAAAAGGAATGTAGGGGAGCATGAAAAAATTACATGTGAAAGGATAGATAATGTTAGTGAAGTATTCAGCTTAGTTAAGAACTGCAGGAGTTTAGATAAAGTGCATTCACTTGAGAATTGCTGTCCTTTTCACTCTTGGTTTTTCTTTTTGTAAGAGGAACTTGTTTCTAATGCCATCTAGTGTCTTTTCAAAGGTATACGAGTAATGTTAAGAGGTTTTAAAATAAAACTTGTGAAATTTCATGAATCTTGAACAGTATATTAGCGGTCTTAGCTTACTCTCAAGAGCATCCTTAAGAGAGAAGTAAAAGAACACATTAATTACTTTGAACAAATTCAGAGCTGAATTTCATCTTGAATTGTTAAGCATTTTTTATCATCTCTTTTGTGTTAATTTGTAAAGAATTTAAGATACCTTAAAATAGTGATGTCTAAATTTTTTTTCTTATCTTGAATTTGTCTTACAAAATTATAGACAACCTTACTTTTTTGTTTTTGTTTTTGTTTCTGAGACAGGGTCTTGCTCTGTCACCCAGGCTGGAGTACAGTGGTGCAGCCTTGGCTCACCGCAACGTTAACCACCTAGGCTCAAGTGATTCTCCTGCCTCAGCCTCCTGAGTGGCAGGGACTACAGGCATGGGCCACCATGCCTGGCTAATTTTTATTTTTATTTGTTTATTTTAAAACTTTTATTTATTTATTTATTTATTTATTTGAGATGGAGTTTCATTCTTGTTGCCCAGGTTGGAGGGCAATGACGCAATCTTGGCTCACTACAACCTCCGACTCTCGGGTTCAAGTGATTCTCCTGCCTCAGTTTCCTGAGTAGCTGGGATTACAGGTGCCTGCCACCATGCCCAGCTAATTTTTAGTAGAGATGGTGTTTCACCATGTTGGTCAGGATGGTCCCAAACTCCTGGCCTCAAGTGATCCACCCGCCTTGGTCTCCCAAAGTGCTGGAATTATAGATGTGAGCCACCGCTCCCAGCTTAATTTTTATTTTTAAACTTTTTGTAGAGATGGGACTTTACAGTGTTTCCCAGTTTGGTCTTGAGCCCCTAAGCTCAAGCAATCCTCCTGCCTCAGACTTCAAACTGTCGGGATTACAGTTGTGAGCCACTGCACCTGCCAAACCTCTAAAATTTTAAAAGGCATTTAAAATACAAAAATTTTTTAGATAAATTGGTTGGTTGATTGGTGTGTTAGTCCATTTTCTGCTGCTATGACAGAATACTCGAAACTGGGTAATTTGTAAGGGACCAAGATTTATTTCTTAGAGTTCTAGGGGCTCAAGCCCAAGGTCAAGGTACCAGCATCTGGTGAGGGTTTTCTTGCTGTTTCCTCACATGGCAGAAAGTGGAAGGGCAGTAGAGAAGAAATCCATTCCTGCAAGCACTTTTTATAGTGACATTAATCCATTCATGAGAACAGAGCTTTCATGACCTAAACACCTCTCAGAAGGCCCAACCTCTCACCACTGTTGCATTGGGATTTACATTTCCAGCACATGGATTTTGGGGAACATTCATACCATAGCAGTTGAGGTTACAGAAAGAGATCTTACTGAATTTATTGATGGTTAGAATACATGGGAGAATGTTTATGCAAGTTTTTGGTAAGGTGTCATATATGTCAAGGAGAATGGCATTATTAAACCACCAGTAAAAAGTTGTAAGTACAGGTTTTGTTTTACTCTTGTACAAAATTGTCAGAGCTAGTCTTTTGTTTTTTTCCTTTTCCTTTTTTTTTTTTTTTTTTTTTTGAGACGGAGTCTTGCTCTGTCACCCAGGCTGGAGTGCAGTGGCCGGCTCTCAGCTCACT
>NW_016807423.1:1044256-1058334 GCF_001698545.2 Rhinopithecus bieti | reverse complement strand
GAAATTGCAGAAATAAATTTTATTTTAGTTTTCAGAAGTAAAAAAAAGTTATGATACTTTAACTGTTAACAAGGCTTAGTTGATATTCGGTTAACCTAATACAGCATTAATGTTTTATTCTTTTCTTGAAAATAAATATACCTGCATTGTGCTCTTTTAAAACATACTAAGGATACTTGCATTTAACAAGTTTTTTGAGGAAGAAAATTATACAACATTCATGTTTTCATGATACTGAAAATACTGAATTATATGTCAATTTAATTTGTCTCTTAGAGGAAATAGTAACACAATTAAAATCACTGGTTCTCTAATCTTTAGTTCTGTCTCCACAAATAAAACCTATCACTTTTCACAATAAAAAAGCAAAAAATAATATACAATTAAAAGGAGCTAAACTGAAATTCTTTATCCTCTTTTTCTTTTTTTGAGACGGAGTCTCACTCTGTCGCCCAGGCTGGAGTGCAGTGGTGTGATCTGGCTCACTGCAAGCTCTGCCTCCCAGGTTCACACCATTCTCCCACCTCAGCCTCCTGAGTAGCTGGGACTACATGCGCCCCCCACCACGCCTGGCTAATTTTTTGTGTTTTTAGTAGAGACGGGGTTTCACTGTGTTAGCCAGGATGGTCTTGATCTCCTGACCTCGTGATCTGCCCGCCTTGGCCTCCCAAAGTGCTGGGATTAGAGGCATGAGCCACCGAGTCCAGCCTGTTTATCCCTGTTTCAAAAGATAAATTAATTGTGGGAGATAATAACAATCATCACGGATTTTTTTTTTAACCATTTAACTCTGGTTCAAAAGATAAATAATAATCTATAATCCACCAGTATATACAAATTTCTTATCACATTTTCCCTTATGTTGTAAAGAAAGGAAAATAGGTTTAATGTTTAAAAGAAGGATTAATTTGACATTATTACTGAAAGACAGTTTTCTATTATCACAGCTCAAAAAATACCCACAGGAATCTTTTAGGAAACAGGTTACTGCCCATTTCACAAAATGTGAAATTAGGTGATTGTAAATATACAAGAAAAACAAAACATTTTCTGTCCTTAGTTATATTGCTCCCTCCCGGCCTGAAATTCAGATGAAAAAGATTAAACAACTTTTGCAGATCATGTCTATCTATTTTAGCAACTTAAAGTAAATGAAAAGCAATCTTCATTTTAAAGTAAATGTCATAGGCCGGGTGCGGTGGCTCATGCCTGTGTTGCCAGCACTTTCAGAGTCTGAGGCGGATGAATCACGAGGTCAGAAGTTCGAGACCAGCCTTACCAACATGGTGAAACCCTGTCTCTACTAAAAAAACACAAAACAAATTAGTTGGGCGTGGTGGTGGGTGCCTGTAATCCCAGCTACCTGGGAGGCTTAGGCAGGAGAATTGCTTGAACCCAGCAGGTGGAGGTTGCAGTAAGCCGAGATGTTACCACTGCACTCCAGCCCAGATGACAGTGCAAGACTCCGTCTTAAAAAAAAAAAAATCTTAACACCATTTTGAAACTGCAAATGAAACTCTCATCGTATAAGATAATGTCAACATCAAATTCTTGTATCTTGATGATTATGTACCATAATCAATGAATGTAATTTGAAGCTCTCAGATTACTCATTTTGAATTCAAATGAAGACCGTTAGGCTACTGCAGTCATTTCCTCATCTGAGTCATTTGATTCATCGTTTAGTTCCAGTTCCCCTAAATCTTGGTCTACAATTATAATAGTTTTCCTCTTGCACTTCTTGGGAATTACGTCAGCGTAGATTTTCTCATTTTAATGTTTGGCAATTTCTTCAGATCAAAGTCTCATTCCCTAAATGTTTTCAGATTACTTGCATTTAGAATGTCTGGATTCTCAAGGCCATATCCTTCATACTGCTGTCCCTCCTGCTCCATTGTCTGCTTGATGATGGTGTCCTGGGAACAGTGCCGCCTCCCCTGCCTGTTGCTCAATCTGCTCCAGCTCACTGCTAAATTTGTTTAAGTACCTTTCAGTTAGTTCACAAGCATCTTTGTTTGAATATCTTTTTTTGGGGGGATCAAGATGATTTTGAAACCATTGCAGTTTTAACCAATAAGATTGAAACACAAGGCCTTTTCATTCTTCAATTTTCGTTTTTTTCTTGTTTGTGGGCCTCTGTCATAATTTGAGCTGCTTTTCTGCTATATGGATGAATGACTTTTTTTTTCCCCGTCCTGCACTTTTCCCTTTGGTGCTTTAGGCATGGTGACGTCCTTGTGGCCACGGAGGAGCTCCGCACCCTAGACCCAGGCAGTCTTACCAACTACAAGAGCAGCAGCTCACATGAGTACCCGGGCCAAATCCCATGTGGGGCCTCCCTTTTCTTTTTTTTTTTTTAAGATGAGGTTTTCCATATTGCCCAGGCTGGTCTCGAACTCCTGGGTTCAAGCCATCTCCCCACCTCTGCTTCCCAAAGGGTGTAAGCCACCATGCCCGGCCAGTACTAGTCTTTTAATTAGGCCATTATTGTCATGTGTTGCTTTGCACTGGTATATTTATAGTGCTGAGCAAAGACTGAAAAGCAGTGCTACTGGTGCATTCTATCATGCAGACAATATAATTATTAATGCTAATTAGTTGCAATAGAGAACTAATATTTGCTAGACCCTATTCCTAGTTTAACATACGTTCTCCATTATTTTCTCAGGAACATTGAGTGAGTTGTCATTCTTCATTTTGCGATATATCTTGTCTATAAATGTATAGGGAACAAGGCTGGTTTCAGCATGTGTAGACTGGTGGCCTTAAGAGATAGGAATGTTAAGAAATAGTAGTAGTGTACAATAAACTATTAATGTAACAGTCTTAAGACTGCTATCCTTAGAAGGGCTTGCGTGGAAGGTCGACTCTTGGCTGGTATCTGGAAACTTGAATGGTAAACAGTTTCCTACAATGATCAAAATTTCCTTGAATGATAAGAGTGACTTACTGTGCAAACAATGTGATTTATGCTGAACATTTACCTTCCTTCTGGGAGTCTGAAATTTTGGTATGTACTAGGCAAGAGGGTGCCTGTGTGAGCAGCTCCATTAAAACTTTGAATGGCCGGGTGCAGTGGCTCACACCTGTAATCCCAGCACTTTGGGAGGCTGAGGTGGGCGGATCACGAGGTCAGGAGATCAAGACCATCCTGGCAAACACGGTGAAACCCCGTCTGTACTAAAAAAAATACAAAAAAATTAGCCAGGCCTGGTGGCAGGTGCCTGTAGTCCCAGCTACTCGGGAGGCTGAGGCAGGAGAATGGCGTGAACCCAGGAGGCGGAGCTTGCAGTGAGCCAAGATCATGCCACTGCACTCCAGCCTGGGTGACAGAGCGAGACTCCGTCTCAAAAGAAAAAAAAAAAAACTTTGAACACTGAGTCTTTGGTGAGCTTTCCCAGTAGACAACATTTCATGGATATAGTTACCAGGCGTTGCTAGAAGAAATAAGTGTGTCTTATGTGACTTCACTGGGAGCGAACTCTGAGAAGCTTGTGCTTGGTTTTCTCCAGACTTTGCCTCATGTACCTTTTCCATATGCTGATTATATGCAGGGTCCTGTGAGTACTCCTGGAGGATCATGGAACCTGGGGTGGTCTTGGTGACCCCTGATGTAGTAGTCTTTGAAGGATTTATGAAAATAGTTTAGGATATAGCCAGAGTAATCAGGCAAGAAAAGAAATAAAGGGCATTCAAGTAGGAAGAGAGGAAGTCAGATTATCCCTGTTTGCAGATGACATGATTTTATATGTAGAAAACCCCATCATCTTGGCCCAAAAGCTCCTTCAGCTGATAAACAAATTCAGCAAAGTTTCAGGACACCAAATTAACATACAAAAAATCACTAGCGTTCCTATCCACCAACAACAGCCAAGCTGGGAGCCGAATCAGGAATGCAGTCCCATTCACGATTACCACAGAAAGAATACAATACCTAGGAATACAGCTAACCAGGGAGGTGCAAGATTGCTACAATGAAAATTACAAAACACTGCTCAAGGAAATCAGAGAAGACACAAACAAATGAAAAAACATACCATGCTCATGGATAGGAAGACTCAATGTCATTAAAATGGCCATACTGCCTGAAGCAGTTTACGGATTCAATGCTATTCCTATCAAACTACCAATAACATTCTTCACAGAACTAGAAAAAATGATTTTAAAATTCATATGGAACCGAAAAAGAGCTTGAATAGCCAAGGCAGTCCTAGGCAAAGAGAACAAAATTGGGGACCTCACGTTACCCGACTTCAAACTGTACTACAGGGCTACAGTAACCAAACAGCATGTTACTGGTACAAAAGGCACATAGATTGATGGAACTTTATTTCTGGGAGAAATAAAGCTGCACACCTACGACCATGTGGTCTGTGACAAAACTGACAAAAACAAGAAATGGGGAAAAGACTCCCTATTTGAGAAGTGATGCTGCGATGACTGGCTAGCCATATGCAGAAGATTAAAACTGGACCCACTCTTTGTTTTGTTTTTTTTCGAGACAGAGTCTCGCTCTGTTGCCCAGGCTGGAGTGCAGTGGTGCGATCTTGGCTTACTGCAAGTTCTGCCCTCCGGGTTCACGCCATTCTCTTGCCTCAGCCTCCTAAGTAGCTGGGACTACAGGCTCCTGCCACCATGCCCAGCTAATTTTTTGTATTTTTAATAGAGACGGGGTTTCACCGTGTTGGCCAGGATGGTCTTGATCTCCTGACCTCATGATCCTCCCGCCTCTGCTTCCCAATAAAGCTGGACCTCTTCTTTACACCATATACAAAAATCCACTCAACATGGATTAAAGACTTAAATATAAAACCCAAAACTAAAAACCCTGGAGGACGACCTAGGCAATACCATCCTGGACATAGGAATGGGCAAAATGTTCAAAGACACCAAAAGCAATCTCAATAAAAGCAAAAATTGGCAAGTGCGATCTAATTAAGAGTTACAACAAAAGAAATGATAAGCAGAGTAAACAGACAGTCCATAGAATGGGAAAAAATGTTTGCAAATTGTGCATCTCTCAAAGGTTGAATATCCAGCATCTATAAGGAACTTAAACAAATTTACAAGAGAAAAACAACCCCATTAAAAAGTGGGCAAAGGACATGAACAGACATTTTTCTTTTCTTCTTTTTTCTTTTTTTTTTTGAGACAGAGTCTTACTCTGTCGCCAGGCTGGAATGCAGTGGTGTGATCTTGGCTCACTGCAACCTCTACCTCCTGGGTTCAAGCTGTTCTCCTGCCTCAGCCTCTTGAGTAGCTGGGACTACAGGCGTGTGCCACTATGGCTAGCTCATTTTTGTATTTTTGGTAGAGACAGGATTTCACCATGTTGGCCAGGATGGTCTCAATCTCTTGACCTTGTGATCCACCCGCCTCGGCCTCCCAAAGTGCTAGAATTACAGGCGTGAGCCACTGCACCTGGCCGAACAGACACTTTTCAAAAGAAGGCATACATACGGCCAACAAGCATATGAAAAAAAGCTCAATATCACTAAGCATTAGAAAAATACAAATCAAAACCACAGTGAGATACCATCTCACACCAGTCAGAATGGCTCTTGTTAAAAGGTGAAAAAAAACCCCAAAAAAAAACAGATGTTACCAAGGTGGCAATGAAAAGGGAACACTTATACACTATTGGGAGTGTAAATTAATTCAACCATTGTGGAAAGCAGTGTGGGGATTCCTCAGAGAGCTAAAAGCAGAACTGCCATTTGACCCAGTAATCCCTTTACTTGGTGTATACCTAGAGGAATGTAAATTATTCAACTATAAAGACATGTGCACGTGAATGTTCATTGCAGCACTATTCACAGTAGCAAAGACATAGAATCAGCCTAAATGCATATCAGTGACAGATTGGATAAAGAAAATTTGGTCCATATACACCATGGAATACTATGCAGCCATGAAAAAGAAACGAGATTATTTCTTGTTTAGGACTATGGATGGAGCTGGAGGCTACTATCCTAAGCAAACTAACACAGGAACAGAAAACCAAATACCACATATTCTCACTTATAAATGGGAGTCGAATGATGAGAACTCATGAACACAAAGAAGGGAATAATAAACATTGGGGTCTACTGGAGAGTGGGAGGAGGGAGTGCTGCAGAAAAAATAAGTATTGCTACTAGGCCGTTGACATATATAACAGAACTTTACATGTACCCACCCCCCAACCCTGAATCTAAAATGAAAAAAAAAAGATTAAAGGTAATCTCTTCAGATTTACATTAATGGTAGGGGTTGAAAGTTGTTTTGTGTGTAATGACTTAAGGTCTTTTCATAGCATCTGAGACAGCCATCTTTTCCTCTGTTACTATTTGTCCTGTAACTGGCATTGCTTGCTTTGTACCTCTAGGATGGTGTGATGGTTAATACTGAGTGTCAACTTGTTTGGATTGAAGGATGCAAAGTATTGACCCTGGGTGTGTCTGTGAGGTTGTTGTCAAAGGAGATTAACATTTGAGTCAGTGGGCTGGGAAAGGCAGACCCACCCTTAATCTGGGTAGCCATCATCTAATCAGCTGCTGCCAGCACAGCTAGAGAATCTAAAGCAGGCAAAAAAATGTGAAAAGGTTAGACTGGCCTAGCCACCCAGCCTACATTTTCCTCCCATGCTGGATACTTCCTGCCCTCAAATATTGGACTCCAAGTTCTTCAGTTTGGGACTTGGACTGGCTCTCCTTGCTCCTCAGCTTGCAGACAGCTTATTGTGGGACCTTGTGACCGTGTGAGTTAATACTTAAAAAACTCCCCTTTGTGTATATATATATCTATCCTATTAGTTCTGTCCCTCTAGGGAATCCTGGCTAATACAGATGGTATTTCTTCTGCCATGTCCGCTTCATGTACTTTATGGTTTGTAAAGGAGATTGAAAGAGCAGCACTCTGTTTTCTTGGCCTGTTAACTCTATGTATCGGGTCTTATGTTCCTCGTTTTCGTTATTTTTATACGGTTAATATTATATGTGTGCCCACTATTTTAAAGTATTATACTGGGGACTGTACGTGATAAAAAAGAATAAGATACATACCTCATAATCTGCTTCATCTGGGCCTGTTTCTTCTTTTTTTCCTGTACTTTGCCTAAGCTTAGTAAGTCTTCTTCTGCTTTTTTTTTTTTTTTCCATTTTCTGCCTCAGGATTTCCTGACTGACATTTTATATTTGTGAATACAGTTAACAGTTTAGGCACTAACAAACTCTCTTAGAATGTTGATCGTATTTCCCATATTTGCAAAATTGTTTTACCCTATATAATGACATCTTTTGGAGCATATACTGTGGTGTGTGTGTGAGAGAGAGAGAACAGAGAGAAATTACAGTTTGTTACTATGTTTAATGAGAGAGAGAATTTTAGGAAGAATTGTGAGTTAAGATATTCTGTCATTAACATATGGATTGTATATATAATAAATGGTTTATTAATAATGCAAACTCTGGTAGGCTAAACTGAATTTATTGTAGTTCACTTGGTTCTGCGATCCATTTGAAACTAATTTGCAAATTTTCAGCATAAATTGCATATTACACAGAAACATTTTTCTGTTGCAGGACCTGGGAAATAATCTTGCAAGAATGTTGTAAAGTTAAAGGTAAATTGACCAAGGATAGTACCAATTCTTTGGCAGAGAGATACAAAAGGGGGATAACATCAATATAATTGTAATTTTGAGGATAATATTGTTTAGATAGACCTTTAAATTGAGGCCACGGCATGTCTGGGCTGTTGGGTCCCTTTCTAAATCTCATCTGGTTTAAGTTAGTAATAAGATATAGTATATCTATATGTTGTCTAGATTTTTATTCATTCAGCAGACATATTTCTAGTTCCCATGGGGTATCAGGAATTGTGGTGAATGCAGGAGAAATTCAGATATGATATATAAGACATTGTTCTTGCTCTTAGGGAACTACTTAACTAGTAATTGTATGATTGCCATAATAGAGAACTGTGTGAGGCATGGTTTGATCACAACAGCGGTGATCAGTTCTGGATGTGGGTGGGATTTAAAAGCTTAATAATGATGATGCTTGAGTTGAGTTTTAAAGAATGATTAGAAGTGAATAGGCATGTCAGGAGTGTCTGTGAAGGAATACATTTTTCTAGGGAATGAAGGAAAGCTTCATGGAAGAGGTAGCATTTGAGCTGGACTCTAAAGGATAGGGAAGATTTAGACAGTGAAAGATTGAGCCTGGGGAGGGACTGGGCCTTTCTGGAGTAGAGAACATGCTGTAAAGGTATGGTTGTTTAAAATCTTTGAAATGACAAGTAGTTCATTTAGGCTGGAGTATGGAGTTTATTTATTCATACTATATGGCAGTCATTGTGCCTGGTGCTGGCTGCATCTTAGTAAACAAAACAGACATGGTCCCTGTCTTCATGGAGCTTCAGGGAAGGAGTGGAATGGTAGATTGTGAATAGTAGGTTGAGTAGATAGGATTAAATAGTAAAGGAGTTTGAATATTAAGTGGAGGCATTAGGACTTAATTTTTAGGTAGCGAGGAGCCCTGGAAGATTATTGAAATGGTTGCAAATGTTTGACTATGGCACTGAAGAGAGAGTAGAGTGAAGGGGATCTTGTTTAGAGGTGATAGCTGGAGTTAAAGGATAGTGTGCAGATATAATAAATAAGTAGGTCGGTGAGAAGAGAGATCAGTGTCTGTTAAGTGGTCAGAGAATTTTTTTTTTTGTTTTTCGAGATGGAGTCTCACTCTGTTGCCCAGGCTGGAGTGCAGTAGCGTGAACTTGGCTCACTGCAAGCTCTGCCTCCCGGGTTCACACCCTTCTCCTGCCTCAGCCTCCCGAGTAGCTGGGACTACAGGCGGCTGCCACCAACCACGCCGGCTAATTTTTTTTGTATTTTTTTTAGTAGAGATGGGGTTTCACTCTGTTAGCCAGGGTGGTCTTGATCTCCAGACCTCGTGATCCCCCGCCTCGGCCTCCCAAAATGCTGGGATTTCAGGCATGAGCTACCGCGCCCGGCCTAGACAATATTTTTTGATTGAATGAGGGCTTTTGTGTCTGCTCGTGTTCTTTACTCTCTGGGTACCTTTCTTGCTTTTCTCATCAGTTGTCTCTTTCGCTTTCTTCCATTTTATTTACCCACCCTTATTCTGTCCCTTTTTCCTAATTGGCTCATTCATGAAATTTATTTTATTTTATTTTATTTATTTTTTTTGAGACAGAGTTTCGCTCTTGTTGCTCAGGCTGCAGTCCGATGGCACAATCTCGGCTCACCGTAACCTTCTCCTCCCGGGTTCAAGCAATTCTCCTGCCTCAGCCTCCCGAGTAGCTGGGATTGCAGACATGCGCCAACACGCCTGACTAATTTTGTATTTTTAGTAGAGATAGGGTTTCTCCATGTTGGTCAGGCTGGTCTCCAACTCCCGACCTCAGATGATTCGCCCATCTTGGCTTCCCAAAGTGCTGGGATTATAGGCATGAGCCACCACGCCCAGCCTATGAAATATCTTTTAGATTATTTTCTGGAACTAATTATCTAATAGTTATCTTTTGCTTAGGAAACTCTAATGACTCTTATACTTATTATTACAAAGACTTGATATATCTTAGAGAATGATTCCATTAACCAGAAAACAAGAATATGGTAGTCAGGATAGATCTAGGAGTGAGAAAAAGAGCTTTAAGTTTGAGGTGTCTATATGTTAAACAAATGGTTGACCAGCAAGCAATTATGTTCAGAGCTCAGGAAATTTGTGATAGAGATGTAGATTTAAGAGTCAAAGATTCATCAGTATGAAAATGGCAGCTGAAGCTATGAAGGTGGATGAGTTCACTCAAGGAAGAACACGGAAGGATTAAAAGACAAGGACAAACCTTTGGGGGAACCCCTCTTCTGTTAGATGGTGATCTTCTTTAGGACAGAGATCATGTGTCTCTCAATTTAATAAACCTTTTTTGACTCCTGTATGCCAGGCACAGAGAAGAATAAAATGTGATCTTTGTGCTTAGCAAGATCCCAGCCTTTTAGGATGAAGAGAGATGTGTAGTCAGCAGTGCAGAGCAAAAGATACCCTAAGGGATGAAGATAAACTGCTCTTGAGTCTTGCATCTTCAATATCTGTCTCATTACTACACTCAATATGATTGGGTAGTTAGCTTTTTTGCTCTTATAAGGAGTGTAATCAATTTGTGGAATGTTTTATATTGCTGTATTTAAAAAGAAACCAACTAGTCCTTTCAATAAATTAGTTGCTTTGTATGTATATTGACTTTGATTTTAATGTTTTTGTAGACTAATAGTATTAAATGGAATAAAAAGGATGTTTGCCAGTGTGTTTTAAATGAAAATGCCCGGAGAATTGTGAGTAGGAAGATGTATATTGAAATAAACCATATAATTGCTCTTAATGGGTGATAAGAATTGATTCCCCACCTTTTTTTATTCTTTTGGTAACCTTTAGCAAATATTTATTTAGTACTTCTTACTAGTGTATATGGGCAGTGTTGATTATAGAGGGTTTTTTTTCCCTTGTGGAATTTAGAGCTTCCTGGGGTGTCAGATATTAACAGATTTTCAAAGGAATAAGTTAAAGTCAGCGTTTATGTAATTATATAGCTGTAAATAGCAATGAAAGATTGAAGTTATGTCAGTGCTATCAAAGAACCACATAGTGTTTATACTACAAATAAAATGAATCTGGGTGTTTTGTTAAACTGGTATTTCTGTATGAAATTATGATCCATCTCTGCACAGTGACTTCTGATCTGGATTATTAATACTTCTGACAGTAAAACTTTATGAGACATTTTATTGTGTATTCTATAGTTTTCAGTTTAGGTTCCTGATTATGAATGCAAATATGAATTGCTATATTGTGCCTGTTAAAGAAATTGATGGGGATCTAATCTAGCCTTGTCACTTTGATTGTAGCTCTCATTATCAGCTTATGGTAGCAGTCTGTTAGCTGCATTGTATTGAAGGGCCTCAGCTGTTTCCCTTTAGCACAATTGTTGATGTAGATGAGAAGCATGGCTCATTGGCATTTTAGAATATCAATTTCATGGGGAAAAGAATAACCTTCTTTAAACATAGGATACACAATCCTCTTTGTGCTTAAAGTGTCATATTAAAAAACTTTTAGATTTATACTTGGTATTGTTTTACTTGATACTTGCCTATTTGCATAAATAGTCAGAGTAGTGTAACAATAGTCATATCCTTCCCTTAGAAGTAATGAAGACATTCACTAATATTTCCATATCAGCTAGCATTGCTTGTAGTAGAGCCAATCTTGAATGGCATATTTATAGCATGATTAGAAATATAATGTTTATGAGCTTATATCCTATGTGCTAAGGACTATGCTGAGTATTTTGAAATGTATGAATTGATTTACTGCTTATATCAGCCCCATGAAATAGGGATGCTTACTTAATGTATAAGTTGAGGAAATGGATGTTCAAAGAAGTTATGTAACCTGCCCAGGTTCACACAGATGGTTCATGACAGAAGTATGGTTTCAGTCTGAAAGTGTCTTATGCAGAGCCAGTGATCTTAATCCATCTGATGATATGTTTGTCATTGTTTTGTGATCACTTTATCTGGGAAACTTCTGTCTTGATTTCACTTGCACTATTGTTGTTGAGAAACTGTAGGAACACTTTTTCTTCAGTGTTCTTACAACTCCTTTTTTTCATCTAAAACCAGATAGAAAAAAGATGGAATGTTTGAGCAAGGTAGATTAAACTGGGTACCCTGTATTTTTATTTGCCAAACCCAGCAACCCTAAACAGGGAGGAACCTCAGAGCAATTGATTCAAGGGACCTGGATGACTTTCAAACTTTGCTGCAAATTGGAATCATCTGGGAATCTTTAAAAAAAAAAAAAATACTGGGATGCCTGACTCCAAGTCCCAAATTTAATTGGTATGGGATGTGTCCCAGAGATCAAGATTTTTTTAGAGCTCCCCAGGTTAATTCTCATGTGCATCAAAGTTTGGGAGTCCCTGAAATATGGGAAGCTCAAGGCTTTAAAGGACTTAAAAAAATTTGTGCATGGTAGTTTATTTACCTCTTTCTTAGCAATATTACAAAAATGCTGTTGTAAGTATCAGTGTTCACATATCATTTCATACTGATGTTTATATCTGGGACAGAGACTCTGAAATTGGATTGCTGTATAAGGCTGCATTCATATATTATTTTAATAGGTATTTTTTTAACAGTTTACTTTCCACCTGCAGTATCTGAAAGCATTTCTTACATTTCTATATTATTAGATATTAAAACTCATCATTTTTGCCACACTGTATTTCTTTTTAAAATCTTGGCTCAGTGTGGCAGCTCATGCTTCTAATCCCAATGCTTTGGAAGGTGAGGCAGGAGCATTGCTTCAAGTCTACCAAAATAAAATAAAATAAAAAATTACCCAGGCATGGTGGCATGTGCCTGTAGTCGTAAGCTACTGAGGAGGCTGAGGCGGGAGGATTGCTTGAGCTAAGGAGTTCAGGACTACAGTGAGCTATGATCACATCACTGCACTAGAGCCTAGGTGTTATAAAGCAAGACCGTGTCTCTAAAACAAGAAAAAAACAGTTTCATCCATTTAATACATTTAGTCATCTATTAATAGTCTGAAAATCCCTGCCTTTTTTTTTTTTTTTAGACGGAGTCTCACTCTGTCCCCCAGGCTGGAGTGCAGTGGCATGATCTCCACTTACTGCAACCCTCGCCTCCCAGGTTTAAGTGATTCTTCTGCCTCAGCCTCCAGAATACCTGGGACTACAGGCATGCGCCACCACACCCTGCTAATTTTTGTGTTTTTAGAAGAGACGAGGTTGGCCAGGCTGGTCTCAAACTCTTGGCCTCAAGCGATCTGCCTCCCTCGGCCTCCCAAAGTGCTGGGATTATTGGTGTGAGCCACTACACCCAGCTGAAAAATCTTTGTCTTAACTGGTGTATTTAGTCCATTTACTTACTTGTGCTTATTGATGTACTTGGATATTTATCTGCTGTCTTATTTGGTACTCTTCAGCCTGCCCTGTTTCCTTTTTTTCCTGTTTTCTTTTATATTGATAGGTTGTTATTTTTGTTTTTACTCTCCCAACCTCAACTGGTTTAGAAATTATACAGTGTTCCTTTTCTTTTAGTAAGGTTAACCTACTACTTGCAACATGCACATTGTAGCTTGGGTATTTTTGTTGTTTCCCTATTATATTTAGGTCAAGTATTATTTTATATATTTCTGTTCGTAGCATACCCAGTAACTGTTGAGATGATAATTGGTTTTAAGTCACCAGATATAAAATCATCCATCAAATATTGTTTCTTAGGTGTGTCAGCTATATTAGATCAGTATAGATTTTGCCAAGAAAGACTAAGAGGAGAATCAAATATTTATTTATTTATTTATTTGCAGTTGCAAGATTTAATAGAGTGAAAACAGAGCTCCTATACAAAGGGAGGGTATCCAAAGAGGGTAGCCGTTGCTGGCTCGAATGCCTGGGTTTATATCCCAATCATTGTCCCTCCTGCTGTGCTCTCAGGCAATAGATGATTGGCTATTTCTTTACCTCCTGTTTTTGCCTAATTAGCATTTTAGTGAACTCTCTTTACTAAAGTTAACACACTTTAGTATGTTAACTTGCAAGCCCCGTGTGTAAAGGTGGATGTGGTCACCTTCCCAGCTAGGCTTAGGGATTCTTAGTCGGCCTAGGAAATCCAGCTAGTCCTGTCTTTCAGTCCCCCCTCTCAACAGGAAAACCCAAGTGCTATTGGGGAGGTTGGCCAATGACCACTGTAACTGCTTCCTGCTGAATTGGGGCATAGTAGGGGTCATGCAGTCGAGATTTCCTCAGGAGGGGTGCCTTTGATGTCATCAACATCGGAGCGTGGGCTAGCAGGCTGGTCCAGGGGTCTGTGGTAGATCTTAGTCGTGGACGGCATCTGGGGCTCCATTTGAAGAAATATTTGTAGTTTTACAGCTTTGATTCTGAAGAGACAAACTTAACAAGGAGGTTAAAGATACAGGGATTGAAATGTGTGGCCTGCAGTGCAGGGGATTATTTCTTTGGCACACTTCACAGGCCCTGACTATCTGCTT
>NW_016807423.1:1038354-1043555 GCF_001698545.2 Rhinopithecus bieti | reverse complement strand
AAAAAAAAAAAAAAAAAAAGAGAAATAAAATAAAATAAAATAAAAGTGTCCTTGTAGACCTTTAAAATAGGTCCTGGAAGCAAGCCCTATTAGGCATTCAATTTGCCCAGTTTTCCCTTTTCCAGAGCCTCCAAAGTCCGCTTGCCTGAGGGCCGTGACTAAAGCTGTGGCCTTTTTTTTTTATCCTGTTTGTCTCGTTCCGCCTGCTCCTCCTGATCTCTATTATAAAAAACCAACGTTGCCAAGTTCAGTAGGGTTTCTAAGGTTTGCTCCGGGCCTAAGGCGGACTTTTGAAGTTTTTTTCTAATGTCTGCAGCTGACTGAGTGATAAACTTATCCTTAAAGATTAGTCAGCCTTCAGTAGAGTCAGGTGACAGGGAGGTATGCTTCCTCACTGCCTCCCTTAGTCTCCCCAGAGAGGCAGTAGGATTTTCTTCCCTTCCCTGTGTTATAGTGGACATCATTGAGTAATTCACAGGCTTCTTCCTAGTTTTCCTTAGTCCTTCTAGCATGCAAGTTGACAAATGTTTGCGGCACCAATCTCCATGTTCTGATTCTGTGTCCCAATAACGGTCTGTACTGGGAACTGCCTGCTGGCCTGTGGGGAGTTGTTCTCTTTCCTCTGTTGTCATCCTATCATTGACCTGACTGAGATACCAGAGATCGCCAAACTCTTGGGCTGCAGTTATGGCAGCAGTTCTCTCATTTGGGGTTAGTGTCTGATTTAGCGGTAACATTATATCTCTCCATGTCAGATCAAAGGATTGTCTTAACCCTTGTACAACATCAACATTGCCATCAGGGTTATCTGAGAATTTACCTAGGTCTATTGTAATTTGCTTTATGTCTGAGAGAGAAAAAGGTACATGCACTCTGGCTGGGCGGAATTCTCCTCCTCCCACTGCTTGGAGGGGGCATAATTGGGGAATATTGGCACTCTTTGGTTCATTGTTTACCCCTTTGTCTGTCTCCTTCTGGACCGTTTGGGTTGAAGGGGGGTCCTTATTAGTTGGGGAAGGAGTCTGGGGGACTCTGGGGTAGGGAGGTAGACTCTGAGGGCTTCCTGTAGGGCATAAATCACACTTTTTACGTAATTGTGAGTTGTCTTTTAATGAAAAAAAGTTTGTACATATGGCACTTCACTCCATTTGCCTTCTTTTCTACAAAAGAGGTCTAGCTGTAAGATGGTGTCATAATTTATACTTCCCTCAGGAGGCCAGGTTTCTCCCCCTTGAAGAGGATATTGTGGTCAGGCGGTACTGCAGAAGAATATGTTGTTTCTTTCTGAGCGTCAAATTGGTCCCAATTCTCTAGAATACATGTTAGGGGTGTTCTTGCCTTGTGGGGGAACATTTCCTGTCGCTTTGGAGGTTCCTTCATGGTCGCCAAAATGTTACCGGGGGGTCCTTGCTCCCAGAGCTCCCAAGATGTGGCGGGCTGCTTCCAAGACGGTGGCAAGCCTCGTGTTCTGTGACCTGGGGTTCTTGGCCTTACGGATTCCAAGGAATGGAATCTTGGGCCATGCGGTGAGTGTTATAGCTCTATTAGAAACTGAGGGTCATGGAAGAGAACCATGGAACCCAGTAACTAGTGTTCAGCTCGATTAGGACGACCCTGGGCACTTAGCCATGCAGGAACCAGTGGCAAGCCTTTAGCCCTATTGGGAGCGGCAATGGGAGCCTCACCGGATCGGGAGCACAGGGGACAACCTGCCGGATCCGGAGGGATGGAAGTCAGCGGCAGGTCTGCGACGGCAGCAAACAGCAGTGGTGGATGGTGAGCAAAAGCTCATCTTGAGCCGTAACAAACATGAACCAGAAGAGTGTGTAGTTGCAAGATTTAACAGAGTGAAAACAGAGCTCCTGTACAAAGGGAGGGGACCCAAAGAGGGTAACCTGAGAATCAAATATTTATGCCTTCATTTAGATTATAATTTATAAATTGGAGTATTTGATGAATATACGTGGAAAGCTAATCAACAGTACATGGTAATAGGGGTCCCCATTTCCTTATCTGAAATCCTTGGAGGGAAATGTATTTTAGAATTCAGAATTATTTTGAACTTTAGAAATAATGAGGTACATATATAATATATTACTTAACACCTTCAACAGGAGGTAGGGCAGTACCTAGTCATCAAACAGTGGTATTTCTATAGCAAAATATATGAATATTTATGGTGAGTGGGATAAATATTAAATAGTCTTAGGTCAGTTTTGCTGCTGTTCATTTCAGCATCAAAATTGCTTGAAAAAACCAGATTTTTAAAAACAGCTTCTCAGATTTTGGAATTAGGGCTAAGGGAATATGAATCTGCATATTACCAAATGACTTGTTACATAGATTATATAGTATAGTTTAAGAATTTGGAAAAGTACAAATCTTTGGGGTACAACAGGTAAGGAAAAAAGGCATCAGGAAATAACATGAGCTAGATCTTGGAGAATGGACAGGATCTGAATAGCTAGAAAGATTTTGAGAATATCTGTCTTGTAAGAATAGCTAGGACAAGAACAGTGGGCTAAGATGAGATAAACCGAGTTTTGAGACCTGATTTTGTTCCTAATAGTTTTGTGACCTTGAGCATACAGACCTTTCTTTTTTCCTTCTTTTTACTTCTTTTCCCTTCTTCCTTCTTTCACTTCCATCTTATTCCCTTCCCTTCTGTCCTTTTCTCTCTTGGTTCCATTCCCTGATTTCTGCTTTTCCTTCCTTTCCTTTTCTTTCCTTGCCACTTCATGTTATTCATTTATAAAATAGATACGATATTTGTGAAGTACCTTGCACACTATTAGGCACGTAGGTGCCTGGTAAATGGCAGTTATTATTTTAAAAGCACTTGACAGTTAAAAAAGGGTTTCACATAACTTCTCTTACTTATTCTTTAAGGCAACTTGGTAAAAACATACTTAATTGTTATCTCTGATTTATAAATGAGGAAACTGTGACATAGTAAGAATGTGTTATTCAATGTGAAATTACTAATGAGTCGTGGAATTGGGATGCCAGTGCTTTCTCTATTCTGTCACAAATCCCTTCACAGTATTCCTTTCCCTTTTCTATCATTTCAAGAGGTTCTCAAAGTATTCTTTGGCATCAGCTGGGCAGGGCTATGTGATTATGGTAATATTAACATTGGCTGTTGACTGGAATTTTCTGATTATATTATCCCTGTATAGGCAGCCTTCTGTCTTAATGAAGGTGGTTTCAGTCCTTACAGGCAGCATTCGGAGGTTAGAAAGTGAATCTAGCAAGGAATCAGGATATCATGTAAAAGTGTAAAAGGCAGTTTTCCCCCAAAACTAGATTTCATTGGGTAAAGATGCCAAATGGTAGTCATCAGCAAGTAGAAATGGTTCTGATATTGTTTAAAATTCTAATTAGGCCGGGCGCGGTGGCTCACGCCTGTAATCCCAGCACTTTGGGAGGCCGAGGCAGGCGGATCACGAGGTCAGGAGATTGAGACCATCCTGGCTAACATGGTGAAATCCCGTCTCTACTAAAAATAAAAAAAATCAGCCAGGCGTGGTGGCGGGCACCTGTAGTCCCAGCTACTCAGGAGGCTGAGGCAGGAGAATGGTGTGAACCTGGGAGGCGGAGCTTGCAGTGAGCCGAGATTGTACCACTGTACTCCAGCCTGGGTGACAGAGCGAGACTCCATCTCAAAAAACAAAACAAAACAAAACAAAACAAAATTCTAATTAGGTATAGTTTTCTGATCCTGCTATGGGCTTGAGGTTTTGAAAGCAGTTTTGATTTCCCTTTGTAATGAAAAAGAGTACACAGTTTATATCATAAGAGCTCACTGTGCTGGAAAGAGTCTTCGTGTTTTCACGAAGCAGATTTCAGAGCCTTCTGTAGCTTCAGTGTCCTTTTGGGGTTGGTGCTGAGGCTTAGGTGGCTCACAAAGCAGTATTTCCCACCATTCCTCAGGCAGATACAGCTAACACTGACATTGTCATCAGCTGTGATACTGTGATGCTGTGAAGATGCATGCACTATTCTTTGTATGGACATGCAATTTGTTTTCTCTTAAATAAATACCTAGGAGTGGAATGGCAGGATGATATATATGGTAGATATGTTAAGTTTTTAAGTAGTTGCCAAGGTGTTGTAATTTTTATTTTTCTAATGATTAATGATGTTGAGCATCTTTTCATGTATCTCTTTGCCATTCAGATAACTGCTTTGGGGAAGTGCTTGTTTAAATCTTTTGCCCATGTTTTAATTGGGTTGTTTCTTTTGTTGAGTTTTGAGAGTTATTTGTATATTCTGGATTCAAGTTCTCTGTGTCAGATATGACTTGCAAATATTTCCTCCAGGACTGTGTGGCTTGTCTTTCATTTTCTTAATGTCTTCCAATATTGAAGTTCAGTTTATCAATTTTTTCTTTCATGGATTGTGCTTTTGATATTGTATCCAAAAAATCTTTGCCTAACAAAGATCACAAATGTCTTCTTCTATTATTGTTGTTATAATTTTAGGTTTTATATTTAGGTCTATGGTTTGAGTTAATTTTTAATATATGTGAGATAGGGATTTAAGTTTATATTTTTTCCATGAGGGTATCCAGTTGTTCCAACACTGTATGTATGTATGTATGTACTTATTTATTTTAGATATAAGGTCTTTGTCACTAAGGCTGGAGTGCAGTGGCACAATCATAGCTCACTGTAGTCTCAAACTCCTCGTCTCAAGCGATATTCCTGCCTCAGCCTTCAGAGCAGCTAGAACTACAGGCACCTGCCAGCATGCCTGGGTAATTTTTTGGTTATTTTGTAGAGACAGGATCTCCCTATATTGGCCTGGCTGGTCTCAAATTCCTGACCTCAAGTGATCCTCCCACCTCAGCCTTCTAGAGTGCTAGGATTACAGGTGTGAGCCACTACACCTGGCCCCAATACTGTTTGTTGAAAGGATGGTCCTTTTTAACTTAATCGCTTTGTACCTTTGTCAAAAATTAATTGACTATATAGTGTAAAGACCTACTTCTGAATCTTTGTTTTGTTCCATTGATGTATTTGTCTGTCTTGATGCGGATATTATGCTGTTTGATTATTGTAGCTCTATAAGTCTGGAAGTCAGTAGTTTAAGATCTCCAACTTTGTTTTTCTTTTTCAAAGTTATTTGGCTATTATAGGTCCTTTGAATTTCATATGAATTTTAGAATTAACTTGTGAATTTCTGCCCGCCCCCTGCCC
>NW_016807423.1:1031871-1035119 GCF_001698545.2 Rhinopithecus bieti | reverse complement strand
CCGCCACCTCGCCCGGCTAATTTTTTGTATTTTTTTAGTAGAGACGGGGTTTCACTGTGTTAGCCAGGATGGTCTCCATCTCCTGACCTCGTGATCCGCCCGTCTCGGCCTCCCAAAGTGCTGGGATTACAGGCTTGAGCCACCGCGCCCGGCCAACTTTAGTTTTTTAAAATTTATTGATTCTTGTTTTATGGCCCTAAATATGGTCTGTCTTGGTAAACATTTTATGTGCACTTGAAAAGAATGCAAATTCTTTCTGTTGTGTGAGTGTTCTACAAATGTCATTTATGTCAGGTTTGTTGATGGGGATGTTCAAGTTTATTCTAATGTTCTGTTTACTGTATCAGTTTTAAAAAAGGTTTAGAATCTCAGGAGGGACTGGATGTGTTCCTTGTCTTATGTTTTTATTTTTTAAGTCATTGATGTCCTAGCTTTGATTTTTGTACTATCTTAATGACTTTAAGCAAATTTTACAATGAAACTCATTTTAAGTCATCTAGCTCTTGAAGACAAAGGAGATGTGTTAGACATTAGAATTGAATGATAGAATTCTAGTTTTATAAATGTTTTGACTTAGTTATGTCAGTGTTTGGGTTAAAAGGACTCCTTTGTCTTTTGGGCATTGGAATGTGACTATGTGTGTTTTAACAGGGTTTTAGTTGTGTTCTTTAGCAGATGATGAAGAAAACCTATTCTAAAAGCAGAATACAAAGGGATATAGAAGTGATCTTTTCCTTTTTTGACGCGGAGTCTGTCTGTCATCCAGGCTAGAGTGCAGTGGCACAATCTTGGCTCACTGTAACCTCTGCCTCCCTGGTTCAAGTGATTCTCCAGCGTCAGCCTCCTGAGTAGCTGGGACTACAAGCGCGTGCCACCACGCCCGGCTAATTTTTGTATTTTTAGTAGAGACAGGGTTTCACTGTGTTGGCCAGGGTGCTCTCGAACTCCTGACCTCAAGTGGTCTGCCTGCCTCATCCTCCCAAAGTGCTGGGATTACAGGCGTGAGCCACTGTGCCTGGCTGCTTTTTTGCTTTTAACAGGTATTGGGAATTTTTCTTGTGTGTGTTTTATTTTTCTTAAAAAAATTTTTTTTGGAGGGTGGGGACAGAGCCTGACATTGTCACCCAGGCTGGAGTGCTGTGGCACAATCATAGCTGACTGCACGCAGCCTGGAACTCCTGGGCGCAAGGATCCTCCTGCCTCGAGTAGCTGGGATTATAGGCATACAACACCATGCCTGGCTAAATACTTTATTTTTAGTAGTGATGGGATCTCACTACATTGCCTAGGCTGGTTTTGAACTCCTGGCCTCAAGTAATCCTCCTGCCTTGGCTTCGCATTGGCCTCCCAAAGTACTGTGATCACAAGTGTGAACCACCTCACCTGGCTGGGAATTTTTTTTTTGTTTTAATGGCATAAAATTTATATTGTAAATGAAAGACATGAAAATGCTCTTAATTTTCCATCTTATGATTGCTTATAACTTTTTCCTAGATTTTTGTTTCTTCAAGTTTTATTTTAGACTCAGGGAGTACTTGCTTAGGTTTGTTACCTGGGTATATTGCATGATGCTGTGGTTTGGGTACAAATGATCCTGCCACGCAAGTACTGAGCATAGTACTCGGTAGTTAGTTTCTTAACCCTGGCCCTCCCCCGACTCTAGTAGTCTCCAGTTTCTGTTGTTGCCATCTTTATTTCCATGAATGCCCAACGTTTAGTTTCCACTTGTAAGTGAGAACATGTGATATTTGGTTTTCTGTTCCTGCGTTAATTTGTTTATAATAATGGCATTCAGTTGCATCCATGTTATTGCAAAGGACATGATTTCTTTGTTTTTATGCCTGTGTAATTCCATGGTATATATGTACCACATTTTCCTTTTTTTTTTTTTTTCTTTTTGAAACAGAGTCTGGCTGTGTCGCCCAGGCTGGAGTGCAGGGGCGCAGTCTCGGCTCACTGCAAGCTCCGCCTCCCGGGTTCATGCCATTCTTCTGCCTTAGCCTCTGGAGTAGCTGGGACTACAGGCGTCCGCCACCACGCCTGGCTAATTTTTTTGTATTTTTATTAGAGACGGGGTTTCACTGTGTTAGCCAGGATGGTCTGGATCTCCTGACATCGTGATCTGCCCGCCTCGGCCTCCCAAAGTGCTGGGGTTACATGTGTGAGCCACCGTGCCTGGCCCATATTTTCTTTATCCAGTCCACTGTTGATGGGCACCTAGGCTGATCCCATGTCTTTACTATTGTGAATAGTGCTGTGATGAACATGCAAGTACTTGTGTCTTTTTGGTAGAATGATTTGTTTTCTTTTGGATACATACCCAGTAATAGGATTGCTGGGTTGAATGGTAGTTCGGTTTTAGGCTCTTTGAGAAGTCTCCAAACTGTTTTCCAGAGTGCTGAACTAATTTACATTCCTACCAACAGTGTATACGTGTTCCCTTTTATCTGTAGTCTTGCCAGCATCTGTTGTTTTTTGGCTTTTTGATAATAGCCTTTCTGACTGGCATAAGATGGTATCTCATTGTGGTTTTGATTTGCATTTCTCAGATGGTTAGTGTGTGGAGCATGTTTTCATGTTTGTTGGCTGCTTGTATGTCTTCTTTTGGGAAGTGTCTGTTCATGTCTTTTGCCCATTTTTTAATGGGGTTGTTTTTTGCTTGTTCAATTGTTTAAGTTCTTTATAGAGTCTAGATATTAGACGTTTGTCAGATCCATAGTTTGCAAATATTTTCTCCCATTCTGTAGGCTGTTAACTCTATTGATTGTTTCTTTTGCTGTGAAGAAACTCTTTAGTCTAATTAGGTCCCACTTGTCAATTTTTGTTTTTGTTGCAGTTGCTTTTGAGGACTCAGTCATAAATTATTTCCCAAGGTCAATGTCTAGAATGGTGTTTTCTAGTTTTTTTTTTTTTTTTTTTTGTACAGTTTGAGGTCTTACATTTAAATCTTTTTTTTTTTTTTTTTTTGAGGCAGAGTCTCGCTCTGTCGCCCAGGCTGGAGTGCCGTGGCCGGATCTCAGCTCACTGCAAGCTCCGCCTCCCAGGTTCACGCCATTCTCCTGCCTCAGCCTCCCAAGTAGCTGGGACTACAGGCGCCCGCCTCGTCGCCCGGCTAGTTTTTTGTATTCTTTAGTAGAGACGGGGTTTCACCGTATTAGCCAGGATGGTCTCGATCTCCTGACCTTGTGATCCGCCCGTCTCGGCCTCCCAAAGTGCTGGGATTACAGGCTTGAGCCACCGCGCCCGGC
>NW_016807423.1:1012449-1031550 GCF_001698545.2 Rhinopithecus bieti | reverse complement strand
TCTTTAATTCATCTTGAGTTAATTTTTGTATGTGGTGAAAGGTAGGGTTCCAGTTTCATTCTTCTGCATGTGGCTAGCCAGCTATCCCAGCACTATTTATTGAATAGAGTCCTCTCCCCATTGCTTATTTTTGTTGACTTCGTTAAAGATCAGAACATTGTAGGTGTGTGGCTTTATTTCTAGGTTCTCTATTCTGTTCTATTAGTCTATGTGTCTGCTTTTGTACCAGTAGTATGCTTTTTTTTTTTTTTTTTAAACACTGTAGCCTTATAGTCTGAAACTGGGTGAGGTAATCCCTGCAGCTTTGTTGTTTTTGCTTAGGATTATTTTGGCTATTTGGGCTCTTTTTTGGTTTCATGTAAATTGTAGAATAGGTCTTTCTAGTTCTGTGAAAAATGACATTGGTAGTTTGAGAAGAATTACGCTCAATCTGTAGATTGATTTGGACAGTATGGCTGTTTCAACAGTATTGATTCTTCTAATCCATGAGCGTGAAATTTTTTTCCTTTCGTTTGTGTCACCTGTGGTTTCTTTTAGCAGTGTTTTGTAGTTCTCCTTGTTGAGATCTTTTACCTCCTTGGTTAGATATATTCCTAGGTATTTTTTCTTTTTCTTTTGTAGCTATTATAAATGGAGCTGCAATTCATGACTTGGCTCTCAGCTTGAACATTAGTGGTATATAGAATTGCTATTGATTTTTGTACATTGATTTTGTATTTTAAAACTATGAAGCCATTTATCAGTTCCAGGAGCCTTTTGGCAGAGTCTTTAGGGTTTTCCAGGTATAAAATCATATTGTCTGCAAAGAAAGATAGTTGGACTTCTTTGCTGTTTGGATGCCTTTTCTTTCTTTCCTTTGCCTGATTGCTGTGGCTAGAACTTTCAGTACTGTGTTGAATAGCAGTCGGAAGAGTAGACATCCTTGTCTTGTTCCAGTTCTCAAGAGGAATGTTTCCAGTTTTTCTTGTTGAGCATGAATGTTGGCTGTGGATTTGTCATAGGTGGCTTTTATTTATTTTGAGATATGTTCCTTTGATGCCTAATTTGTTGAAGGTTTTATCATGAAGGAATGGTGGATTTTATTGAAAGCTTTTCTGCATCTATTCATCTCACTTCCTTTTTTCTGCTTGACCTAATAGAAAAAATTTTCAGCCCTACTTGAAATGAATTACCTGAGCTGAGGGACTGAGATTGCTGGCAGCAAATAGAATTAATGGACTGTTTTTTAAAGAGGGCAAAAAGCTCCAAACAGAAATGTTTCTGAGATGTTGGGGCATTTTGGGAATAAAGTAACATGCATTTATAGGGAGATAGTAAAATGAAAATATAGGAATTTACTTTTTTGTTCAGTTATTTAGCCTTTAAAAAAGTACTTATGAATGCATAGGAAGTTGCAAAAATAGTGCAGAGTACTATGAACCCTTCACCCAGCTTTCACCAATAGTGTCATCTTTTATAGCTATAATATAATATTAAAACCATGAAAATGACATTCATACAATATCATTAACTAGATTATAGCACTTATTTGGTCTTTATATACACTTGTGTATGTGGATATATACAAGTCATACAATCTCATCCCATGAGTAGATTTGTGTAATAGCCACCACCACAATCAACATACAGAACCGTGCTGTCATTACGAAGGAATTCTCTTGGGCTGTACTCCCACCCTGTCTTTATCTTCCTGCAACCACTAATGTGTTCTTCTTCTCTATGTGAATAATATTTATATTTATATCTATATTTCCTTTTGAGACAAGGTCTCGCTCTGTCGCCCAGGCTGGAGTGCGGTGTTGCAGTCACGGCTCACTGCAGCCTCCACCTCCCAGGCTCGGGTGATCCTCCCGCCTCAGCCTTCCAAGTAGCTGGGATCACAGGCACAAGCCGCCATGCCTGGCAAATTTTTTTTTTTTTTTTTAATTTGCAGAAATGGAGTCTTGCTATCTTGCCCAGACTGGTCTTGAACTCCTGGGCTCAAGTGATCCTCCTCCCTCAGCCTCCTAAAGTGTTGGAATTACAGGGGTGAGCCACTATGCCTGGCCTTTATGTGAATATTGTATAAATGGAACCATACAGTATATAACCTTTTGAGATTTTTTTCAGTAAGTATAATGTTTTTGAGATCCATCTAAATTGTTGCATGTATCCACTCAGTTCTTTCCCTCTCTGTGTGTACTATTCCATTGTATGGTCACACACCACTTGTTTATTCACTCACATGTTGATGGATTATGGATTTGTTTTTTTAATCTGCATCACTGGCAATGGATTTTTTTTAAAGCTATTAACTTTTTTTTAAAATTAAAAAAATTATTTTTTGTGGAGATGGTATCTCTGTCATTCAGGCTGGAGTGCAGTGGCATGATCTCGGGTTACTGCAGCCTCCGTCTCCCAGGATAAAGTGATTCTCATACCTCATCCTGCTGAGTAGCTGGGATTATAGGCGCCCACCACCATGCTCACTAATTTTTGTATTTTTAGTAGAGACAGGGTTTCACCATGTTGGCCAGGCTGGTCTCGAACTCCTGAGCTCAGGTGATCCACCTGCGTTGGCCTCCCAAAGTGCTGGAATTACAGATGTGAGCCCCATGCCCTAAAACTATAAACTTCTAAAAGTTTTGTATGTATTCTAAATATAAATTCTTTGTTGGATATGTGGTTTGCAAATAACTTCCCAGTCTGTTCTTTGTTTTTTAATTCTTTTTAACAGAGTGTTTTGCACAGCGAAGCCTTTATTTATTAATTTTTTAAAAATTATTATTATTTTTTGATTCAGAGTCTCCCTCTGTCGCCTAGGCCACAGTGCAGTGGCTCAATCTTGGCTCATTGCAACCTCCACCTCCTGCGTTCAAGTGATTCTCCTGCCCAGCTTCCTGAGTAGTTGGGATTACAGGTGCGTACCATCACACCTGGGTAATTTTGTATTTTAGTAGAGACAGGTTTTGCCATCTTGACCAGGCTGGTATTGAACTCCTGACGTCAAGTGATCCACCCACCCCGGCCTCCCAAAGTGGTGGGATTATTGGCGTGAGCCACTGTGCCCATCCTAAAATTGTTTTTCTGTTTGTTAAAAGAAAAAATTTTATACTACCTTTATGTGTGCAATCTCTTTTTTTTTCCATTCAGCTTTCTTAGGTTGAAAAATGTCTTTAATTTTGATGAAGTTCAGATTGTGTTTTTGGTGGCATGTCTAAGAACTTTTCACTTATTCCTACGTTCTGAAGATTTTCTCCTATGTGTTCTTATAAAAATTTTATAGTTTTATTTTTTACATTTAACTCATGATTGGTTTTGAATTAATTTTTATGTATGGTGTGAGGTGTAGGTTAAGCTTATTTTTTTATTTAGCTCGTGGGTGTCCAGTTGTTCTAGTATAAGTTATTGAAAAGTGTGTCCTTCCTTCATTGAATCGCTTTTCCACTTTTGCCAAAAATCAGTTGAACATATTCAGGCTGGGCACGGTGACTCACGCCTGTAATCTCAGCACTCTGGGAGGCTAAGGTGGGCAGATCACCTGAGGTCAGGAGTTCGAGACCAGCCTGGCCAACATGGTGAAACTCTGTCTACTAAAAATATAAAGATAAGCCAGGCATGATGGTGCATGCCTGTAATGTCATCTACTCGGGAGGCTGAGGCAGGATAATCACTTGAACCCAAGAGGCAGAGGTTGCAGTGAGCTGAGATCGTACCACTGTACTGCAGCCTGGGTGACAGAGTGACTCTCTGTCTCCAAAAAAAAAAAAGCAATTGGACATATTTGTGTGGTTTATTTCTGGGTTCTCTTTTCTGTTCAATTCACTTATGGGACTATCCTTCTGCCAATACCACAATGTTTTGATTACTGCTGCTATATAGTAAGTCTTAACATTGGGTAGAGTGATTCCTTACACTTATTGTTCTATTTCAAAATGGTTTTAGTGATTTTTTTTCTTTCTACATAAATTTTAGAATAAGCTTTTTTATATCTACAAGAAATCTTGCTGAGATTTTGATAGGAATTACATTAAACCTATAAAGAAATATGAGGTAAAGGAAAAACTAAACTTTTAACTACTCTCACACTCACCACAACACAGGACACTTCTGACACTACATTTATGGGGGTTTTTCCCTGTACACCAAACAGCAGACACAAGCTGGGTGTCTTATAATTTAACTCAACTCCAGTACTGTATGCCTGGAATGAGCATCAGATCCCATAGACTAAGGCCCTGTCCTATAAGATTGCCCCTACTTTAGATCCAGTTTCAGTCCTAGCTGGTTTTACCTGTACTTTTGACTGGCCAGCTATAAATTGGATACAGGTGAAGAAGAAGCACATAGGACGAGGCAGGTGCGACGGAGCGTGGAGCTTCACCCTCTTTGGGCTCACTGTCCTCCAGGTACCTGCATGTGGTCAGGAGCCTGGAAGCTCTCTGAGCCCTATACTTCACTGATTTTCATGGTGGCTTTATCACATAGGCATGATCCCCTTCCCAGAGAATTGGGGGGTGAGGTGGAAAGTTCCAATTTTTTAATCATGGCTTGGTCTTTCAGGTGCACAGCCCCCATACAGGAGTCCAGAGATGGGCGGATCACGAGGTCAGGAGATTGAGACCATCCTGGCTAACACGGTGAAACCTCGTCTCTACTAAAAATACAAAAAAAAAAAAAAAGATAAAAAATTAGCGGTGTAGCTGGCGGCGGCACCTGTAGTCCCAGGCTACATGCGGAGGGCCTGAGGCAGGAGATATGCGTGCCTAACTCCGGGGGGCGGAGCCTGCAGTGAGCCAAGATCGGCGCACTGCACTCCAGCACTACGTGACAAGAGTGGAGACTCCATTCTCAAAAAAAAAAAAAAAAAAAACAGATTCACTTCTTTAGAAACAGGACAGGCATTTCTATCACCAACAAATTCTATATGGGATGGAAAACTTTGTGTCCAAGAACTGAGGGATGAAGACCCAAAAAAATACATATTTTTATTTAAAATCACAATAGCACACACAATACGTTTTGAGGAGAAATAGCTTTTTTTCTATTTGATTCTTCTCACCCATGAAAATACTATGTCTCTCCATTTATGTAGATTTTAATTCTTTTCATCAGATGTTGTAATTTTAGCATACATATCTTGTATATGTTTTGTTGGATTTCTATCTCTAAGTATTTTATCTTTTTGTATTTTCATGCTCCTTGCCAGGAACAGTCTCAGTCCCTCAGCCCTGGTAATTTATTTCAAGTGGGGTTGAAATTTAAGAGGTCAGATAGAAAAAAGAAATGAGATGAAACTTTTTTTGCAACTTTAAATGATGTTGTATTTTAAATTTTAGTTTTTACATGTTTGTTGCTACTAGTATATAGAAATATGGTTGACTTTTGTTTACCGATCTTGTATCCTGTGAGTTTGCTGAACTCATTTAGGAGTTACTCTTGTAGATTGAGCTTTTCTACCTAGACAATCATGTCATCTTCAAATAGCACAATTTTATTTTTTCCAATCTGTATATTCCTTTTCTATCATTTTCTTACTTTATTGCTCTGGCTAGGATATAATTAAACACTGAATTTTTATTCTGGTAGTACTGACTTCAGGAGCCTAATTTGGGACTAGCAAATGCTAGTTTCGCTCACCTTATCATTACAGTTTCAGATCTTCGGCTTCTCTTGGACTTCAGAAGTTTAGCTTGGATTGATCTTGAATATGATTGTATTTGCCCCTGCTGAAGGCAGGAAAAGCTCTTGTGTCCTGAGTGTGTACACAGTGCAATATAATTTTTATTTATTTGCCTCCCTTGCATGTGAGCTTCTTGAAGAAGACAGTTATGAAGATACAGGGCTTGGTATACAGCAAACTTGTAATTAATGTTTGAGGCCAGGCATAGTGGCTCACATCTGTAATCCAGTGCTTTGGGAGGCTGAGGTGGGAGGATTGCTTGAGGCCAGGAGTTCAAGACCAGCCTGGGCAACCCAGCACGATCCTGTATCTAATAATAATAATAATTGTTTGTTGAGCAAATATTTAAATGTATAAATGGAACTAATATGTGGCTTCTTCTCATATAAGAAGTCTAGGGAAAACCTTTTCAGACAAGGTATGCTGTAACTCAGGTTGAAATGACAAATGTGAGACTATTTGCAGTCACACACACAGTTGCACATGTGATTTTGACATCAAACATTTTTATTTTTGTTTACTTGCCTGCCTCGTAAGTTTCGTGTTTTACTAACAAGACACTTTATTCTTTGAGCATTACATGTCATTTGGTTTGGTTTGCTTCTGTATGTTAAAAAAAAGTTCTATCTTTTGAAAAGATACCATTATTTAATTGGTTTTAAGTTAGGAGAATTCTAAATTACAGGGCACAGTAAAATAAATGAACAATTATACTGAGGAAGAGCAAAACAAACAAAAATAATAGAACCATGTTTTGTATATAAGTGGGGATAAGTTATCCTTTAGATTTTTTTTTTTTTTTTTTTTTTTTTAATGTGAGTATACTTGAATGTGTATGTCATGAGGGTAGTGGGCTGGGCTGAACTGGGGAGGAGATGTGCATCATATGTAGGGAGTAACTTAAGTTAGTTATTTTAAATAATACTTTAGTGAGGGAATTAGTATTTAAGTGTTCATATTGCCTTAATATTAGCATAGCCTTTTCATCAATATGTTCAATCTCTCAAATATCAAATTTGCATTAAAATTTCTCCCAAACCCCTAATCCTTCCATTTTATTTTCTTCATTGCATTTATTATCTTCTAACATACTGTATACTTTATGTATTCAGTTTTTGTTTAATGCCTGTCTACATCCACTTGAATGTGAGCTTTAAGAGGTCAGGGATTTTTATCTATTTCTATTAGCAGTTGTATATCCAGGCCCATGATATCATCTGGTACATAGAGAATACTTAATTTGTAAATGAATGAAAGAAAGATTACTTTGAAAAGATAGTGATTTCTAGGAGATTGGAATGAGGAATCTTAATCATAAGCCTATGTAAATCATAAAATATGATCCCTATGGGATAGTAGGAAAGTCATTGTCCTTTTACCCTGGGGAGCATATTTGTCCTCTATAAAAAGGCCTTTCTATTTGGAAGGAATTTTACTTGATTGATTGACTCTCTGTTTAAGCAACAAACGAAAAAGAATCCTTTGTTGAGAAGCTACCACAGACTGTAAATGTTCCAGGTTCTGTGCTTTGTGCTGGCTGGGGCATCACTGTGATGTGCCTGGTGAGTCTCCTCTGAGACGCTGCAGGACTTGGATTTTGTAACTAAAGTTAGTTTTTTTTTTTTTTTTTTTTTAATCTCAGCTCACTGCATCCTCCGCCTCCTGGGTTCAAGCCATTCACCTGTCTCAGCCTCGTGAGTAGCTGGGACTACAGGCACATGCCATCACACCTGGCTAATTGTTGTATTTTTAGTAGAGATGTGGTTTCACCATGTTGCGCAGGCTGGTCTCGAACTCCTGGCCTCAAGTGATCCACCCACCTCTGCTTCCCAAAGTGCTGGGATTACAGGCATGAGCCACTGCGCCTGGCCCTTGAGCTGGGTTTTGAAGAATGAATAGGAGTTTACTAGGTAAGAGCTGAAGGAGGGAACCTCTCCAGTAGTTGGGAACATGTGCCAAGGCATGAAGCAGTGAAACAAAGTGGTGCGTGCAAGAGAAGTACTCATAGTTTGATGTGGCCGGACACAGCATGAGAAGGAGAAAATCAAGATGAGCTGATCAGGGAGGCCTAAAGTTAGTTTTTTCATTGTGCTTATCTTGGCTTGCTTACTATGTGAAGAACCTTATAGCTTTCCACGTGGGGTTAGTTATATTTTATTCACTTACCGATAAATAAAAGGATAATGTATGTTGAGGAAATGTATAGATGCAGCCTATTCTGAGAATTTATGTATTTACTTTTATTTCTACAGTGTTCGATTTTTTAATCTAGTCATTGGCTGATAGTCCTCTTAATACTAATAACATAGTAGAGAAGATGATAAAAGTGTTTTATTCATCTCTTCTTGGACAAGAAACCCTGCTCTATCTGTTCTTTTTAGTTGAAGCTGAATAAAGCTGAATGTTCTAGTAGGAAGCATGGGTTCAAGTTTCTACTACACTGTTTCTGAGCAGGTTATATCTCCTTCCTGGGTCCTCATTTCTCCAGTTGTAAAATAGGGGATTTCAGGTAAATTAGCACATCCACTTTGATAAAAATTTATCTGGGCTGGATGGGGTGACTTATGCCTGTAATCCTGAGGCAGCGGGATGCTGAGATGGGCAGATTACTTGAGGCCAGGAGTTCGTAACCAGCCTGGCCAACATGGTAAACCCCCGTCTCTACTAAAAATACACACACACACACACACAAATTAGCCAGGAGTGGTGGCAGGCGCCTGTAATCCCAGCTACTCAGGAGGCTGAGGCAGGAGAATCACTTGAACCTGGGAGGTGGAGGTTGGAGTGAGCCAAGATCGTGCCACTGCACTCCAGCCAGGGTGACAGAGTAAGAATCCGTCTCAAAAAAAAAAAAAAAAAATTTATCTGAAGCAAGAATCAATACATACATGACCCATTAGGGTAATTTTTCTTGGCAGTCCTTCCCTTCCTGGCTGCTGTTTACCAACTTAATTATTCTTCCTGTTTCATGTTAGATTCTATAATCAAGTATGTATCTTACTACTCCTGGCTGGGTGCAGTGGCTGATGCCTGTAATCCCAGCACTTTGGGAGGCCAAGGCTGGTGGATCACCTGAGGTCAGAAGTTCGAGACCAGCCTGTCCAACATGGTGAAACCCCATCTCCACTAAAAATACAAAAATCAGCTGAGCGTAGTGGCAGGTGCCTGTAATCCGAGCTACTCAGGAGGCTGAGGCAGGAGAATCGCTTGAACCTGGGAGGCGGAGGTTGTAGTGAGCCGAGATCATGCCATTGCACTCCAGCCTCGGCGACAAGAGCGAAACCCCGTCTCGGAAAAAAAAAAAAAAAAAAAAATCGTACTACTCTTCTCTCAACTTCTGCTTTTATCTTTGTTATTTTCAGCAACTATGTAGATGGATCCATCCAATAGTATCCTGGCATAGTTGTTTGTCCTCGTTATTATTTCTAGTCCACTTAGCTCTCTGCCTTGTCGTACCTCCGAAATGTTCCTTCACTAAAATCCTAACTCTAGGTAACCTCCTCACTACAACCTGATAAATTTTTTAGGTTCCTCATTTAATTATTCTTAAAGTATGCCAGTTCTCAGACTTACCAGCACCTCTATTAAGTCTTTTCTTCCTGTCTCTTCATCTTTACTTTCCTCTTCTTTTACCTTAGATTCTATTGTTACTCTCTCTAGTCCATGTCATAAATTGTTTGCCCCATGTCTTGGTCAATTTATCTGGTAAAGCTGTCTAGTAAAACTTTGCATTACTGTAGTCTGCTGAAGAAAGCCACACAACAGAGCAGATTGGTGGGCCTGTAAAATGATGATGAATGATGTAGGTCAGTCCTCAACACTGCCTACCAATTCTACTTTTTGTTCAGCATATTTTCTTGTTCTCTATATTAGCTCTCAATTTTTTTTTTTTTTTTTGCTCATCTCAAATTTGGAATCTCCTTGCTCTACTGATTTCCTTTTTATTTCATGGAGAAAATAGCTATAATGTGGAAGCTTCTTTACCACTAAAGTTACAAATATTTTGTTACCTGTACCTGCTTTTTCTTTTTCATCTGTTGTAATGGAAGAAATATTCCTTCTTCTATCACTGTTCATGCTCTCAATACCCTCCCTTCCTTTTCAAGAATAACTTTTTTTTTTGAGAACTTTGGCTGCAGGGGGTATGGAGAGTTAAATGGAAGCTGAAAGAGTTGTCTAGATTCACTGTCTTTATTTCCTCATCTCCTACTTACTGGAGTTGGGCTTTTGCTCCTACCACTCCTCCACTCCTGAAAGTTCCTACAAAGGGTACCAGTTGACTTCAGGTCAGTTAAATTGGATGGCATTCTTTAATGATGGGCCTCCAGGCAGCATTTGTTCAGCAGTCCCTGACTATTCTTTTCTTGGCTTTTTGAATAGCATTTGCAGTCTTGATTTCCTTCCACCTCTCTGGTTACTCTTCTTCTGTTTCCTGCTAATCAGTAACTACAAATATTATTGTAACATTAAACAAATAAAGATTTATTATCTTACAGAGAAGAATGCATCATTTGTATAAATTTTGAGAAACAAACAGGCTTTAAGGAAACCAGGTTGTGGCAGGAAATTTTGAGCAGGTTACACACTACTCTGTGAGAGATACTGAAAAAAGTTGTGAATCATTCATACATGTTTCAAAATGATTCCGTTCAACAACCTTATAAGGTAGATGGTTGTATTCCTGTTTATCCCCAAGGGATTTGAGGTGGGGAAAGATGGAATGTGTTCAGGAAACAGTGCCTTGTTCTTTCCAGTTGGAAGGCTAAGTTACAATAAGGTACTACTGAAGATAAAATCTGTTGTTTCCATGTTATGGGATGCCTTGAATGCCAAGGGGAGAAATTTTTTACTTAATTTTGTAGATAGTGAGGACTGGTTGAAGTTTTTTTTTTTTTTTTTTTTTTTGAGCCTTGAGTGACTGGAGTGCAGTGGCACGATCTTGACGCACTCGACGCACTGCAGCCTCTGCCTCTTGGGTTTGAATGATTTTCCTGCCTCAGCCTCCCAGGTAGTTGGGATTACAGGCGCCCGCCACCATGCCTGGCTAATTTTTGTATTTTTAGTAGAAACGGGGTTTCGCCATGTTGGCCAGGCTGGTGTTGAACTCATGAGCTCAGATGATCCGCCTGCCTTGGCCTCCCCAAGTGGTGGGATTACAGGAGTGAGCCACCGCACCTGGCCAGGTTGAATTTTAAGCTGTGTGCAACATTTTGGGAAAGGAAACCTGTCTTGGCCAAAGACTGGTAATCCCATAACATTAGTTTTAGTGACCAAATGGCACTTCCACTTGAAGCCTTTTTGTGGGCTTCCCAATATAATGAATTGAGCCTTCTTTGACACTCTCATAGCACTTTGTCATACCTTTGATGTAGCACACTTCTCATATATCATAATTACTTGTTTGTATTTGGCTTCCCCATTGGATTTGAGCTCTTCTAGAATAGGATTGTTAGTTTATGGGTAATGTTGATTTTGATAATCTTCCTCATGTCATAAGAAGTGGTTCTTGAATTAGTAAATGAATAAAGAGTTTCAATTTTGAATCTTTTGTCTGAATAGCTTCTCAGAATGCATCTTTTTTATATTTCTCCTGATTACAGGGTTGAATAAATTAGAAGCCACTCCTGCTTCCTCTCTGCTGGTACATATGTTTTAGCTAGTTAAACCTATTTTGATAGAGGGGTTCTATGACTTTAAAGGCCTATGACTTTGCAGACACTTATACAGTGTATAGCATACCCTATGCAAATCAGCTGTCTGTTCAGGTCTTGTGTTTGTTTTCCCCACAGACATAATCCAGCCGTTAGTTGTTTAAAGCAGCAGATGGGAGAAGGAATCCGTGGAGATGTGGATTTATTAGCTCTCACAATGAAAGGCCACACTGGTTATGCCTAAGGATTAGAAGATTTCTGCTGAATGAAAGGGACATGGGTCCTGTTTTTCTGTGCTATTTTCAGCAGTGTGGCAATCTCTTGTGACTATAATCAGTTGTAAGAAGACCAGAAAAAGATCTTGTAAATAGACTTTCCTTCAAGCCCTAGACTGTTGGTTGCAGCTGTCATAATTATGGGAGGGACTGGTTTTCTTCCTTTTTGGGTGCAGACTGAATCTGGCCTTTAGTTATTGGTATATTTACACCTTTAGGTAGTATAACTGGCTGATTATGTGCTTTATACATACCTTTATCTGTCAAATTAGGAAATTTGGATTCATATCTCCTGAATTTTGTTGAAGAGTAATTATTGTAGCATGTCTTATAGTTTGGAAAAAGTGATTGAATTTAATGTGTTTAACCCACTTCCTAAAAATACAGTGCTGCCTTCACTAACAATTTTGTGTATGTGACTTATTAGAAAGATCAGCAACTTTCCTTTGTGTTTACTAAGATTCTGACAATTACCATAAAGTTGGAAAGTGTAAACGTTGCTTATAGAGTGTTTAAGGGACAGAATCATATCACGAGAACAATCTTTCACTCAAAATGTAAAAGATTATGTATTTTGAGCCATGAATTAAGAAACAGAAGCATCTTTAAACTTGGCTGAAGTTCTACTTTAAAAATGGCAGCCAGTAACCAAAGAAACAATTCTTGAGATCGTTAAAGCTTGGATAAAACTAGACTTTTTCATGCTGTGCCCTTTCAGAAGTCTGGGGGAATGGGGAGCGTTTCCTGTGACAGCACTGTAAGCGATGAATAGATGAATGAATTTGTCCATGCTCAGAACTCACAACACGTGGACTAACCCCCTCCCGCACATAAAAGAGCAGGGAAACCGACCTTAGCAATGATCTAGCTCGTGAAGAAAGAGAATTTCGTTACTGTCCAAGAAGTGAAGACCAGCGAGTCTAGCGATAAAGAAACAAAAGAGCCCCTGACAGTATCGAAAGAATCTGACATTTGCTTTGTCTGTACAAAGGATGAAAGGAATTTTGCCGACTTAGTCAAAACAATAACTGGTTTTATATCATTTTGAGTCTAAAATACAGGCATCAGAATAGTATGTTTTTCTTTGTATTTCTGAAGAATTGTCATCTTTTTAAAAACGTATGTGGAGTGGTTTTGTTTCTGGAAAGGAAGACGTGACATGGATTTTATAAGCTTAGTAGCTATAGGTGGAGACTCTTGTTTTGTTTGCTAAACCTTTTTAATAAGCAGCGAAGTCAGGATATCAAAGATTGGAATTTTTTCCCCTGGAACCTTTTGTTCTTTTCTTGGTACTTCAAATAATTTCAACCAAAGGGGTATGCATGGAAAATGAAAACAAATATGAAGTCTTTCCGCTATTTGGCAGTGCTTCAGATGAGATATATCTGTACTCCTGTGAAGAAAGACATGATTCTGATATGAGGCAGTGATTGTGTACTTATGCTGAACGGAGGGAGAACTGGTTTAGTGGAACAGTGGGTTAGTGGTGTGCTGAAAGGATTGTTTGCCTCTTTAACCAGCAGTAAGTAGGCACTAGTAGTTAGTTGACTGTCTGGGGAGTGGCTTTTTTTGTCTGATACCTGTTATGGATGATTCCAGTATTCTGAGAAGGAGAGGGTTACAGGTGAGTAAAAGAAAACCTTTTTCACTGATCTCCTTCCTTTTAATGTCTCTTATAAATGTACTGAACAGATTGTTATAATTTATTTAATTCATTTGAGGTAGGAGGCAGGGTGGAGTGCAGCTAAGTTCCTCTTTATTCTTTGATGTATAGTTATAATTAGAGAACTTATCTAAAATCTTGCTATTTTGATAGAAAAATGCTGCTTAGGCTTATTTACACTGTATTTAGTGAGTAGAGCAATGAAATCAGACCTGTATGGGATATAAGCCTAATTTAGGACATTAGACATTACTGCTGACAGATTGTTTACAGTGAACATATTCTGTTCCTGACCACCATGCCTAGGCTGCCCCCCCATTAAGTCACATGTACGTGTAGTATATGCTTGATTCTATACATAGTTTTAAGAACTTTTCTAAATTATCACTTTGTATATATACATTCCATCCACTTATCTGTTGTCTGTCTGTCTTGTCTGTCCATCCATCCGTCTACCTGTCTACCTACCTACCATCTTTTCCTTCTTAAACCTTAGTTTGTTAGATGAAGAGGTATGTAACCTATAACAATGAGTGAAAACAGACTGATAGGCAACCGTCAACTGAATTTTAATGAATATCCTTAGCACTAAAAGAATACATGCCAAATTTGATGATTATTTTTTTCATGCTTTGTAGATTATCTCAGATTATCTCATCTTAGTCTTATTAGCAAAGAGCAAGCCAGCTTCTAGTCTATCACTGAATGTTTTTGAGAATTGACATAATGAAGATTCTAGTGTAAATCACTGAACTAATCAGTCAACCTGTGATGGTCTAGTCGTGAAATGTAGCTATTTCTGTTTTCATTTTGTTTATTTGACATTATTTATAAAGCACTTTTTTTGTACAAAGTACCTAAGGATTTTAAAATTATCATGAATTAACATTATTTTAGTTTCTTTAAAGTTCTCAGAAAGAAAATGTATAGGATTAGTAAACTTAAAATATAAATTTAAACAAATTTGTATTGTTTCTAGTTATTATATGTACTTCTTATTGATGGTACTGTAAACATTCAGAGCCTGTAGGGAGCACCCACTGAATCTTTAGCAGTTGTCCAGTATGACCTGGGCTTTAAAAGTCAATAACATAAACTCCAGCACCGTATACTAATTTCTCCTGTTAGCACAATTGATTTGATGAGATTTGTCACTTGATATCTTGGGGTTATTTTGAGAAGTATTTATGTAGTACTCAGATGACCTCTCATAAGTAGTGATATATGTTCAAGCAGCTGCTAATTAAAAATGGCTGGCTTTGTAAGCCCATTTAGTTTCACTGCTTATTTATATCTTTATTTCTCTTTAGTTGCTAGAATTCAGAAAGGGAATCCTATTTGTTGAATGGGGAATATTTCCTGTTTTGTGTTAAATCATTCATTTTCTCCCTGGTGCCTGAGTCAGTCTCTAGTATTTGCTACCTTGTTTGCTGATGCCGTTGGTCTTGAGTCTTTGTTTCTATCTAGCCGGAGTTCTAAACTGCCAGATTACATAACACTGGAGGATCTTTTCCTACAACCTTATACTTAAAAAAATTTTTTCCCTTATTTATTTTGTCTTTTTTTTTTTACCCCCAGATGGAGTCTCACTGTGTTGCCCAGGCTGGAGTGTGCAGTGGCGTGATCTTGGCTCACTGCAACCTCCGCCTCCCGGGTTCAAGTGATTCTCCTGCCTCTGCCTCCCGAGTCGAGTAGCTGGGGGATTACAGGCACACACCACCACACCTGGCTAATTTTTTGTATTTTTAGTAGAGACGGTGTTTCACCATGTTGGCCAGCCTGGTCTCAAACTCCTGATCTCAGGTGATCCGCCCACCTCGACTCCCAAATTGCTGGGATTGCAGATGTGAGCCACCGCACCCAGCCTATTTTGCCTATTTTTAAAAAATTAAGGTTCATTCTCCAGAAGATTGCTTTGGAACATTCCAAAACAGAGCTAATGCTTGAAAAGCAACAGTTTAGATTATTTGTTTTAAATAGTTACATTATAATATAAAGATTTAAAGGTAAGTTTTATTAATAGATTTATGTAAATAAACACACAAAGGTAAAGTGTGCCTGGTGGTACAGGTAATCTACTGGGTAACCTCAGATTTGAAGGTGATAATCCAAATAAATGTTTGGCTTCGCTGATTGCTTTCTGGTGAAATAGATTTCCTAAAACATTTCCAGAAGATCAGCTAAGGCATAGCCTACTTTGATACCTCCAAGTTTCTCTGCAGAGTTTCTTGGGAGGTAGCAGAATAGTAAATAGTGCATTTAGAAGTTCCATGAGAGCAAAGACCTTGTCTGTTTTGTTCAAATTACAGTTTTGCCCTGTTCTAGTCATATAACCATGGCCAAATTTCATTTCATTTCTGTACTCCACTGGTATATTGAGAGGAGACAGTGGAGGCAAGGGCTGCAGCAAAAAGACCAATTATGAGACTGTTGTGGTCAAAAAAGGCAAGAAATAATAACAGATTAGAGGGGTGATAGCAGTGGACGATGTGGAGGACTTTCTTATTGGCCATTTTTACAGATACATGAAGCTCAGTAGCTTCCTCAAGGATGGACAAGTAGGTGTATGGCCAGGCTAGGTGTATAGGTTAGGGTACTCTAAACTACAAGTAACAGAAAGTTTGACTCTGAGTGGTTTAAATATTAAGTCAACGTCTTGACTCACAACAATGAAGTCCAGAGGTTGGATGGGTTTCAGAGTTGTGTAATCTGGTGTCTTTGCTCAGCTTCATTGCTCTTTTGTCTTCCTCTGTGTTTTGGCCTCATTCTCAAGCCTGCTTCCTATGTGTTAGAAAAAGAACTGTAGTGGTTTCAGGCTGCACAGTCACACACTACAACATCCCTGCATCTTAATGGTAAAAGGACATCTTGGAGATTATGTGTGAGCATCTTTTCTTTACACTAGAGGAGCCTCTGTCGGTGTAGGAATTGACACTGTTTTGCTTGAAAAGCTGTTCAAGTTGGGTCTTGTAAGGTAAAAATTGGCTTTCATCTTACATGTACTTTTGAAGCATCTACACATGGAGAGACATTTGAGATTGAAGTTCCTTGTGAATTGAAGGAGGTGCTTTTATATTTGCCCTCTTTCCCAATCAACTTTATGGGGATGATTTTTAACTTGGAAAGGTCAGGGACTAGCCAACATAAGCAAATTTTTGTTAACAACTCTCTTAGTGCCATCATTTCCACATTATTTGCCCGTAAGGCAGATACAGTAATCAGTCTTCATTGTATAGACAGTGCAATTTCCCAGGTTCTGAATTGAAAATATTTGTTGTGCTGATAAAATTATTGCCTTCAGGCAAAAACTAAATTGTATGTTTTATGCACCCCCCAGCCCCGCTTGCTTTTGCCTTTGCTGTTCAAAAATGAGAGTACTTAGAGTGTCATTGTTTATGGGTACTTAATTATTTTGGAGGATATATGACAACATAATGCATAAGGGAAGCATTATTATTGAGAAAGCCTTCTTGGGACTTTTTTATTTTGCAAATTATGACTGCCATAAATTATGGTCATCTTACAAAATGTGATTCAGTTGATTTTTAGTCCTTAAAAACAAAATCTTCAAGAACCAGGTAGATTTCAAGCATTCAATTTCTTCTTGAAATTTTATTTTAAAAGGCTGATGACATGGATAAAATGTAACCTAATTATTTGCTTCTGTTGTTCTACATTTCCTTGTTCTTTTCTGTGAGAAGTTTGATAAAGGAAAAATTTCAATTTGTACTCTTTAGTTTTTAGTACCACTAAGATATTTTCATCAAGTCAGTAAATTAGATGGCTTTGAAGGTTAAGTAATTTATCTCACTCTTGTCCCTCTTCTGTGCCCTGCCTCATATATTCCTATTCTATGTTGCAGCTACAGCAGTCTTGTACATTTGTTTTTTTCATAGTCATTTTTCCCCCATTCCTGAGTGTTTTTATCCTCCTTTTCTACCTGTCAACCTTCTGATTATCCTCATGCAGTTAAGACCTGAGTACCTAATTTCGAATATTATAGTCATTATGGGTAACTCCAGCATCTTTGCAGACAAGGATAATCAGTCCAGTCTCAGATCTTTAGAGTTCCTTGGCTATCTGGAGTCTATGTTAACAATACATTCCTGTAGGCTCCCTCTACAGAATTGTAGAGGGAATTGTTTGATTCAGAAATCTTACAGTAATTTACAATTATATCCCTTGATCACCTCTGAATTAAATTCTGGTGTTCTCTGTGTCAATCTAGATTACAAATTGGTGGTCTGGTGGCCTGTCTACTTCCTATAGATATATTTTATTTAACCACCTTTGGAGATTTAAAGAAGAATTAACCAACATAGTCTCTATCAGTCCCCTTTTGTTTTATCCTCTGCTGCTTTATATATTTACTGAATTTCATCTATTCTAAGGCTCACATCTTTTTACTTTATAACAGCTTTGAAATAGCGGTGTTGCTCTTGATGGTGTGTTATACTTTAATTGGCAGGGCTTATTTTGTTTTGCATTTTGAAAATGTTTCTTACTGTTACAAAAAATAACAGTATCTTTTGCAATTGATAGTTTTTCAGGTTTGATAAAGTACAGTATATTACCTTACTGGCCCATTAAAGCATTTGAGTTTGCAACATTTATGTCTCAGTGTAAAGACCTCTACCTTTTTTTAGCTCTCTCCCTTTCCTTTTTCTAAAGTCTTTAAGATCTCTGTTCCTGTGATTCTTTTGTTTGTTTGTTTGTTTGTTTTTGAGACAGAGTTTGTTGTTGTCACCCAGGCTGGAGTGCAGTGGTGCAGTCTTGGCTCACTGCAGCCTTTGCCTCCTGGGTTCAAGCAATTCTCCAGCCTCAGCCTCCTGAGTAGTTGGGATCACAGGTTCCTGCCACAACGCCTGGCTAATTTTTGTATTTTTTAGTAGAGACAGGCTTTTGCCGTGTTGACCAGGCTGGTCTTGAATTCCTGACCTGAGGTGATCTGCCCACCTTGGTCTCCCAAAGTGCTGGGATTATAGGCGTGAGCCACCGCACCCAGCTTTTGTTTCTTTTTGTACCTGTTTGACGTGCCTTTCTATATCATCTGATATTGTTTTGTTTTTTTCTCAATTTATTTGAGGTATATAACGTTTGTGAATTTTTTATGATATAACCACTTTCACATTTTGTGGGTAAACTCAGGAATAATGTATGATTCAGTTTTTTAAAATGCTCATGTATATAATGTAAGTTTCCTACTTTTCATCTTGAGGTAGTTTTGGTAAGGTATATATTTTTAAGAGTTTGTTTTGTTTATTTTGTGATTTTTTGAGATCAGTTTGTTTATATATATGTAATTTTTTTTTCTTTTAAACCTTTGCTGATTTGTTCTTCTATTTCTCTTTGTTTTTCTAATATTGGGTATTAAGACTCTTTTTTTCATGATCAAATATCAGCAGAATGCCAAGTACAGTGGCTCACACCTATAATCCCAGAGAGTGCCAGGTGGGTGAATCACTTGAGCCCAGGAGCTGGAGACCAGCTTGGGCAACATGGTGAGACATCTCTACAAAAAAAAAAAATTTTTTTTTTTAAGTAGCCAGGCATGGCGGTGCACACCTGTAGTTCCAGCTATTTGGGAAGCTGAAGTGGGAGGATCGCTTGAGCCTAGGAGGTCAACGCTGCTGTGAGCCATGATTGTGCCCTGTACTCCAGCCTGGGTGACAGCAAGACCCTGTCTCAAAAAAAATTAAAATAGCAACAACAAAAATTCAGTGGAACATTTTTTGTTGTTGTTTTTCCAGAAACCAACTATCCCTTTATTTCAACCTTTTCATATCAGTTTCCTTTTGGTATATCTCTTGCGAATGGCATATAGTATGTTTTCTTAAAAAAAAAAAAAAA
>NW_016807423.1:999249-1012175 GCF_001698545.2 Rhinopithecus bieti | reverse complement strand
TTTGTAATGAAAATTTTGTCTATTTACATTTATTATGATTAATGATATATATGGACTTGTTTCTGCCATATTAGTTTTTGTATTTCATGTCCTATATCTCTATGCCTTACTGTCCCCTTTCTTTTTTTACCCTTTAAAAATATTGGTAGAGTTTTTTGTTTTCTTATTTTCTTTTCTATTTCTACTGGTGTGTTAGAACAAATTCAAACTTTAACCCCCTCCTGAACTCTACAAGCACTCCTTATCTCTTATTACTTCCCCCAAACTTATTTGGCCATGTAATCAAACTATGAAATTCACTGTAACCAGAGGTGACCCAGTTTACCTGAGCCAGAATGATAAGAAAGTTCTGTTTTAACTCTATAAGGAGAGTAACTTTGTAATGAATAATCTGCTTTTTATTCCCTGTTTGTGCTTTCTTAACCCCTTTTCTGCTTAGAAAGCCAGCCCCCTCTGCTTAGCTCAGCAGAACACGCATTCTATTTTAAAGAATGAGATGTTACAGAATTGCGAACAAAAGTCAGTTTGATCTTTAAACTGAAAGTCAGTTTGATCTTTAAACTAAATCTGTTGTAATTTTGTCCTTTAACAATGGTATTGTCATCAGCAGTGGATTCTGAGTAGGCCCTAGAATGTTCACCACTCCTACCCTCACCCCAAACAGTGTTATTTATGTTAGTTACACTATGTGGGTTTAATTATGAGTTATATAAAGAGACATACAATCTTTTAGTGGCAGAGAATACCTTTTTTCCTCCTTGACTTTTTTGTTTGTTTGTTTTTCTTGAGACGAGTTCTCACTGTGTTACCTAGGCTAGTCTCAGACTCTGGGCTCAACTGATCCTCCCGCCATGGCCTCCCAAAGTGTTGAGATTACAGGCGTGAGCACGGCACCTTGCCTCGTTGATTTTCAATGTTAGTTGAAAAGTAATTGTCTCCAAAACCCAGTTCTCTATCCACTTCTAATGGAGTGGATTATTGGGTTATGTTTCTTAGAGTCCGTTAATTTCCTTCTCTGGGAAGAGTGCTGCTACTGCAGTGGGAATCAATATGTATTATGTATAGTGTGAGAATTCAATATAAAGCGAGTGAGGCTCAGAGTCCCAGGGAGGGAGTTGCCTTAGGCAGAGACAGCTTTGACCCATAGTCATCTCCATGCTGGTAACTGTTGACATAAAGGACAAGGACCAGCCTTGTGACTCCTGGCTTGCATATTTACTTGTGGGGGTAGTGGTTACTGCCTTTGGACACTTGGCCTTTGTCTTTTCTTTGGAAATATTTTATGGCTTTAGTCATTGTGAATAATGAGTAGTGCATCTAGGCAGTGAATCCTCATCTGTGTGAATAGCACCCTTTCGTGTTTTGTGTGTGTGTGTGTGTGTGTGTGAGACGGAGTTTTGCTCTTGTTTCCCAGGCTGGAGTGCAATGGCATAATCTCAACTCACTGCAACCTCCGCCTCCTGGGTTCAAGCAATTCTCCTGCCTCAGCCTCCTGAGTAGCTGGGATTACGGGCATGCACCACCACGCCCAGCTAATTTTCGTGTTTCTCCATGAAGATCAGGCTGGTCTCAAACTCCCGACCTCAGGTGATCCACCAGCCTCGGCCTCCCAAAGTGCTGGGATTGCAGGCGTGAGCCACCATGCCTGGCCATGAATGGCACCATTTCGTGTTTTATGTAATACCTTTAGAAGTTTGCTTTGTGGACAAGTGAAAGAGAGTGACTGGTTATTTCTCTAGGATTTAGTATGTACAACTGTCTTTGTAACTTCAGAATATAGTTTAATATCTTTTATTCAGTGTAGTCAAACATTACTTAAAGCTCTTTGGGAAATATCATTGGCAAAAGTATCAAAATGTATCAATTTGAGGGATCCAAATGGTAATAAAATTTTGGAGACTATTAAAGCAATATATCTTGAATATTTGGGGAGGAGTGATAGGGATGGAGTATTGGGGGTGGGTTAGTTTTTAGAGAATAGCATCATAGCACTTAGCTTTAGAGCTTTGCTTCTGGTGGTTTAGATTAGAAAAATTTCCATTTCTTCTTCCTATTTTTTTTTTTTTTTTTGAGACAGGGTCTTGCTCTGTCACCCAGGCTGGAGTCTAGTGGCGTGATCTTGGCTCACTGCAACCTTCACCTCTGGTCTCAGGCGATCCTCCCACCTCAGCCCCCTGAATAGTTGGGACTACAGGCATGTGCCACCACTCCTGGCTAATTTTTTTTGAACTTTTTTATTGGAGACGAGGTCTCACTGTGTTGCAAGGCTGGTCTTGATCTCCTGAGCTCAAGGAATCCTCCCGCCTCGACCTCCCAAAGTGCTGGGATTACAGGTGTGAGCCACCACACCTGGCCAATTTCTTATTATTAATCCAAAGTGTCTTACTTTAAACTTTTAAGTTTATTTTTAAAATTCAAGCCTAGGAATAACTTTTGTGAGAAAGGCAGAGTAGGTGTTTTTATCTCAGGTGAACAGGTAAGAATAATGAGGTTTAGAAAGGTTTAATGACTGACCAAGATTTTATAAGAAAGTAAGTAGCAGAATTGTGTTCACATATTTTTCTAAGTCCTAGGTTCTTTATACCATGTAGAAATACCCTGTTTATATCATCAAGCTGTTTATCAAACTCAAATGAGAATAACACATTATTTATAGAATAAAGGTTTTTGTTTGTTTGTTTTTGTTTTTTCTTCTTGAGACAGAATTTCTCTCTATTGCCCAGGCTGGAGTGCAGTGGTGTGATCTTGGCTCACTGCTGATCACAGTGTACTCCAGCACTGCCTCCCAAGCTCAAGTGATCTTGCCACCTCAGCCTCCTGAGTAGCTGGGACTGCTGGCACATGCCAATATGCCCAGCTATTTTTTGTAGTTTTTGTAGAGATGGGGTTTCACCATGTTGCCCAGTCTGGTCTTGAACTCCTGAGCTCAAGCAATCTTCCTGCCTCGGCATCCCAAAGTGCTGGGTTTACAGGTGTGAGCCACTGTGACTGGCCTAAAGTATTTTCATGTTCATTACTTTATTTGACCTTTACAACAGCTGTATCTAAGCCTTTGAGGTAGATGGAATCCCAGGTCACACAGTTACATGTTTTTGAGCCATGACAGAAACTTAGTTTTCCAAACTTTAAGTTTTGTGTTCTTGGCCAGGCATGGTGGCTCACACCTGTAATCCCAGTGCTTTGGGAGGCTGAGGTGGGTGGATCACGAGGTCAGGAGATAATGTTCCTTTAAGACTAGATATTAAATGATATTAAGATATATTTTCTTCCTAGTTAATATTTTTCTCTTCTTAAAGCATTCCAGCTCTCCGTGGAGTAACTACCAGCCAGGAGACTGTCCGTAAATAATATGTGATAATAGAACATATTCTTCCCCTAGTAAAACTTCTTGCTGATATTATTGCAATTGATAGTTTTCGTCAATGCAACTCCAAACTGGTAGACAGGACCCTATCATGTGCCTTATAATGATGATAACAATAATAGTATGAACCATTTACTTAGTTGATGGATTCATAGATTTATTCGTCCAATATTCATTTGGTGCCTTCTAGGCCAGGTATTCTGCTGGGTGCCAGGAATGTCCTTGTGAGCAAGACTAATTCCTACTCACCTGAAGCTAACAGTCAAAGAAAACAGATAATTTAGCAAATAATTATAATAATGAGTAAAGTAGGTATGATTGAGGAATTAAAGGAATATTTGGGTAATATATGGGAGGAGGCTGGAGGGGAAACTGTGTAGAAAAACTTTCCAGAGGAAATGAAATTTAAACTGAACTCCAGGAAGGTATAAAAAGAGATAAAGAAAAATAATCCAGACCAAGAGAACAGTAAGTGTGAAGACCTGAAGGTGAAAGAAAGCATGGCAAGCCTGAGTCCAAAACTCCAATAAGACTGGAGAATTGTGCAGATGATACTGAGAAGGGAGGCAGTCACAGCCAAGTAGTGCCCTGTAGACTACAGAAAGGATTTTAGACTTTATCCATTGCAGAATTATAAGAGAGAAAGGAACCATTTAAAAAAGTTATTTTTGGCTGGGTGCGGTGGCTCATGCCTGTAATCCCAGCACTTTGGGAGACCGAGGCGGGTGGGTCACCTGGGGTCAGGAGTTCGAGACCAGACTGACCAACATGGTGAAACCCCATCTTTACTAAAAAAACAAAAATTAGCTGGGCATGGTGGCATATGCCTGTAATCCCAGCTACTCGGGAGGCTGAGGCAGGAGAATCGCTTGAACCCGGGAGGTGGAGGTTGCTGTGAGCCGAGATCATGCCAGCCTGGGTGACAGAACGAGACTTCATCTTAAAAAAAAAAAAAAAAAAAAGTTATTTTTGACTTCAGTATTTATTTCATTAAACCCACATGGGTTATTACTCAGAAAACAAGTACTATATATGATATTTACATTAATATAACGTTAATCAAAGGGGACAAAACTGAATGAAAGGGAGACCAATTAGGAGGATGTTTAGGATGATGGTGGCTTGTGCCCGGGGAAGTAGAAGTGAATTGACAGATTAAAGATAGGTATTTTGGAAGTAGAATTGACAGAGCTTGATGAATAATGGATATAGAGAGTGAGAGAAAGTGAAAAATCAAGAATGACCCTGGGTTTGGTGGTACCATCATCAAAATAGAAAACAGAGGAGGAGCGAGACTGAGTAGAAAGATAAGCTGAGTTTTAGACATATTAAGACAAGGTAGTTGTATGTACAACTATAGAGGTCTAGTATGGGATAGAGATACAAATTTGAGATTTATCTGTAAAATATATAGAGAAAGGAGAGTGTACAAGCAGAACTTTAAGGACAGTCCACATTTAAGAGTTTAAGGTGATGGAGGATGAGCCTACAAAGGTGTTTAAATGGTGTGTTTGCAGGGATAAGAGGAAGAACAAGAGAATGTGTCTTCATGGCAAGAAAAGTCTTCCAGGACAGAAGAGTGAATGGTACTATCAGGTGCTGCTGAGCAGTGGAGCCAAAAAAGATAGGTGGTCTAAAAATGCAGTGATGCTTCATTACACTGACATTATACATAACATTGGCAGTGTGGCAAGAATGGTTTAAATGGGGTGGTAAGATCTGGGGATATTTGTAGAGTGTTGAAGAATGAGTAGGAAGTGAGAAATTAGAGATGTTGGATGGAGATAACTCATTCAAGAAGTGTGGTTGTGAAGGGAAATAAAATTGATAAGGCAGTGTTTGAAGAGGGATGTGTAGTTATTAAGGGAATTTATATCCTTACCTCAAGCTGGAATAGACTTGAATGTGTTCAGAATGCTAATCAGGAAGATCATTAAGAACATGAAGAGTCAAGAGATAATGAGTAGATCAGAGAAGGCTGAATGGAATGGGCTTCACCTGATATTGTAATATATTACCAGGTATTACCAGCCTAGTTGCTAGAAGGTTATGAGTAAAATAATTTATGGTTATCTGTCTAAATGGGAGTACTCTTGCCTCAGCCAAGTTTCCTGATTGTGTAGCTTTTCTCCCCAACCTGCTGTAAATATTCCCTGGGAAAAGGAGGCTTGGGAAAACATTGCTCCTTGGACTACCTTTATGTGGTTGGAGGGCACTTCTTGTTCCACCGTGCCTTAGTTGTCACAGAAGGTACTGATCTGGAGTCCTGGCATCAAATGCAGGCTTTTGTATAGGTGTAAGGAAGTCGGAAGGGATGAATTTCCACAGATACATTTCCATGCCTCTAAACAAATGCAGAGAGGGGCATATATGCATTTTATAAAATTTTATTATTGTTAAGCCAAAATTATACTCTACCATGTTACCCATTTAAACTATTCAAGAAGTCAGAACTGTCATGTAGATTCAAAGAACAAATATTTCCAGTTTTATATAGATTGTTTCAGAAAGTAGAAAAAGAGGATATATTACCTTAGCACATTTTATGAATGTCTTCGTCTGTTCATGCTGCTATAAAAAAATACCACAGATTGGGTAATTTATAAAGAACAGACATTTATTTTCTTACAGTCCTGGAGTCTGAGAAGTCCAAGATCAAGGTGCTGGCATTTGTGTGGCGAGTGCCTTCTTGCTGTTTCTTCACATGGCGGAGGATGGAAAGGCGAAAAGGGCTGAAAGATGTATGAAGCCTCTTTTTTCTCTTTTAATTTTGATTTTTTTGAGATGGGGTCTTGCTCTGTTGGCCAAGCTGGCCTCATACTCCTGGGCTTAAGCGATTCTCCTGCCTCAGTCTCCTGAGTAGCTGGGACTACAGGTGCATATCACCATGCCTGGCTTAAAGCTTTACGAAGGCCTTAATCATTTCTCTTGTTTTTCCTCTTATCCCTGCAAACACACCATTTAAACACCTTTGTAGGCTCATCCTTCATCACCTTAGACCCTTAAATGTGGACTGTCCTTAAAGTTCTGCTTGTACACTCTCCTTTCTCTATATATTTTACAGATGAATCTCAAATTTCTATCTCTATCCCAGATCTTTTTGCTGACCTCTATAGTTGTACATACAACTACCTTGTCTTAATATGTCTAAATGTAAAATGTACAAGAGAGGAGGCCTCATGACCTAATCACCTCTTACAGGCCCCACCTCTTAATACTATCACATTGGATTTTAAAGTCCAATGTGAATTTTGGATGAGACACAAACATTGAAACCTTAGCAATGAGGATAGTATAAATATGATGTCAAAATTGGACAAGAACATTTCGAGAAGAGAAAGTATATAGGCCAGTCTTACTTACTAATATACAGGCAAATATCCTAAATAAAAGTTTCTAGGCCTAGATACTTTTATTAGTGAAAACTGTTAATATTTAAGGAAGAAATAACACCAGTCTTACATAAATTCTTTCAGAAAATAGAGGAGTAAGGAACAGTTCCCTGTCAGTTTTAGGAGACCGGCATAATTGTGATACAAAAATCTGATAAAGACATAAGAAAATTAGAGATTATTATCCTTTATGAAAATAGGTGTAAAAATCATTAATGAGATATTAGCAAATAGAATCTAGCAATGTATTTGATAAAGTTGAATTTTAGCTGGGCACGGTGACTCACACCTGTAATCCTAGCACTTTGAGAGGCCAAGGTGGGTAAATCACCTGAGGTCAGGAGTTTGAGTCCAGCCTGACTAACATGGTGAAACCCCATCTCTACTAAAAATACAAAAATTAGCCAGGCATGGTGGCACACACCTGTAAACCCAGCTACTTGGGAGGCTGAGGCAGGAGAATCACGTGAACCTGGGAGGCAGAGGTTGCAGTGAGTGGAGATCACACTACTGTACTCCAGTCTGGGTGATGGAGCAAGGCTCCATCTCAAAAAAAACAAAACAAAACAAAACAAAAAACCAAAACTTGAATTTAACTCAGAATTGCAAAATTAATTTAATCTTAGAAAATCAATCACTGTAATTGGCCACATTAACAGCAGAGAAAAACTATGTAAGCATTTCAGTAGATGCAGAGAAAGTATTTGACATAATCCATGCCCATGTGTGAGAAAGACTATGAACAAATTAGGAATAGAAGAGAACTTGTTAAAAAGTTATCCATGAAAAACCTATAACTAACATAATATTAAATATTCAAAATGTTAAATGCTTTTCTCCTAAGATTAGATGAGAAGCCAGACAAGGATATCTACCACTTCTATTTAACATCTTATAGAAAATTCTAGAAAATGGAAAGAAGTAAAACTCTCCCTATTGATAGAAGATATGATTGTTTATATAGAAAAATTCTAAGGAATATACAAAACAGTTATGATTAATAATGGTTTTACCAAAGTATAGGATACATGGTCAATATAAAATTAATTACATTTCTATATACATGCAAGCAATTGAAAATGAAATAAAAGGTTTTATTTATAATAGCTTTAAAAAATCTACTTAGGGATGAGCTTCATAAAAGGAGTTTTGTTAAAAACGGTAAAACATTGCTTAGAGTAATTAAAGTACGCGGTAAATGGAGAAATACTATGTTCATGTATTGTAAGACTTGATGTTTTCAGATATCACTTCTTCCAAATTGATGTATAATCCCAGCAGGCTTTTTTTGGTAAAAATTAACAATTGGATTCAGAAATTCAAATTGAAATGAGAATCTAGAATATCTAAAGCAATCTTGGAAAACAACAAAGTTAAAGGACTGTATAATCCGACTTCAGGACTGAATATAAAACTACAGAATCATGACAGTGTGGTGCTTGCATAGGGCAGAAAAATAGATCAGTAGGATGCAATAGAGAGCCTAGAAAGGTTTCAAAAAAATTTGTTAGGGAAAGGACAATGTTTTCAATAAATGGTATTGAAATAAGTGGATATCCATCTCACGTATTACTTCAAAATTAATTTTCACTCATCAAAAGGCACCACTGGCCTGGCGTGGTGGCTCATGCCTGTAATACCAACACTTTGGGAGGCTGAGGCAGGTGGATCACCTGAGATCAGGAGTTCTAGACCAGCTTGACCAATATGGTGAAAATCCGTCTCTACTAAGAATACAAAAATTATCTGGGTGCCTGTAATCCCAGCTACTCGAGAGACTGAGGCAGGAAAATCACTTGAACCCGGGAGATGGAGGTTGCCGTGAGTCGAGATCGCACCACTGTGCTCCAGCCTGGGTGACAGAGCGAGACTCCATCTCAAAAAAAAAGAAAAAAGAAAAAAGAAAAAGGTACCACCAATAACTTTAGTAGGCAAGCCACAGATTAGAACATATTTACAAAACATACATGACACAGGACTTGTATTTAGAAGATTATTAAGAACTCTTACAATTTAATAGCAAAAGGTAACTCAATTTTATTTTTTATTTTTTTATTTTATTTTTTTTGAGATGGAGTCTCGCTCTGTCTCCCTGGCTGGAGGGCAGTGGCACAATCTCGGCTCACTACAAGCTCCGCCTCCCGGGTTTACGCCATTCTCCTGCCTCAGCCTCCCGAGTAGCTGGGACTACAGGCACCCGCAACCGCGCCCAGCTGATTTTTTGTATTTTTAGTAGAGACAGGGTTTCACCATGGTCTCAATCTCCTGACCTTGTGATCCGCCCGCCTTGGCCTCCCAAAGTGCTGGGATTACAGGCGTGAGCCACCGCGCCCGGCCTCAATTTTTAAAAAGGTAAAAAAATTTTAAGATACTTCACAAAGGAATATATATTGATGGTTAATAAGCACATGAAAAGATACTCAACATCATTAGTCATCAGGAAAATGATTAAAGCCACAGTGAGATACCCCTACAAACCTAAATGGCTAAAATGTAAAATTACTAAAATATAAAAAACTGATACCATATATTGGCATGAATGTAGGGCAGTTGGAACTTTCTTATATTGTTAATGTAAACGTAACATGTATTAGCTAGAATGTGAAGCAGTTGAAACTCTCATACATTGTTCATGGGAGTGTAACATGGTATAATCACTTTAGAAAAAGGGCTGGTAGCTTCTTATAAAACTAAACATATATCTACCCTTTAACCAAGTAATTTTACACTTTTAGGGATTTACCCAAGACAAATGAAATATAGCTTGTCAAAAAGACCTGTTACAGGAATGTTAATAGCTGAAAAATGGAATTGGAGAAAGGATAAATTAACTGGGGTGTATTCATATTGCTATTGTTACTTGCAACAACATGGATGAATCTCACAAATACTATGCTGAGTTGAAGAAGCCTATGTAAAAAGGTTTATATTTGTATGGTTCCATTCATATGAAGTTTTGAGGAGGTAAAAGTAATCTGTGGTAACATAATGAGAATAATATTTGCTTGGGGTAGGAAGATAGTGGTTTGTTGGGGATTTACAAAGAAAGGACATGGTGGAACTATCTGGATTGATGGACATGTTCTGTATTTTGATAGAGATTTAGGTTGGCTGGGTGCAGTGGCTCACGCCTGTAATCCCAGCACTTTGGGAGGCTGAGGCGGGCAGATCACGTGAGGTCGGGAGTTCAAGACCAGCCTGACCAACATGGAGAAACTCCGTCTCTACTAAAAATGCAAAATTAGCCGGGCGTAGTGGTGCATGTCTGTAATTCCAGCTACTTGGGAGGCTGAGGCAGGAGAACCGCTTGAACTCGGGAGGTGGAGGTTGCAGTGCCCCAAGATTGCACCATTACACTCCAGCCTGGGCAACACGAGTGAAACTCTGCCTCAAAAAAAAAGATTTAGGTTATCTGAGTATATGTACTTACCAGACTTATCAATCGGCATACGTGAGATGAAGTAATTTAAGATTTGTACAATTGAATGTTTGTAAATTTACCTAGAAAAACACACAAAAGAATTGCAATCAAATACTGAATTTTAGCAAAAATAATTTTGTAAAGTAAGTGAATTTTACAAAAATAAGGCATATTAAACTTATTGTGAAAAGTAAACCGGCTGGGCGTGGTGGCTCACACCTGTAATCCCAGCACTTTGGGAGGCCAAGGCGGGAGGATCACTTGAGGTCAGGAGTTTGAGGCCAGCCTGGCCAACATGGCAAAATACTAAAATACAAAAAAAGAAAAAAATTAGCTGGGCGTTGTGGTGCATGCCTGTAATCCCAGCTACTCAGGAGACTGAGGCAGGAGAATCGCTTGAACCCAGGAAGTGGAGGTTGCAGGGAACTGAGATCGGCCAGCCTGGGCGACAGTGTGAGACTCCATCTCAGAAAAAAAGAAAAGAAAAAAGCAAATCTATAAAACTTTTCGAAGAAAATATAAGCACATGTATTCATGACTGTGTAATCAGGGATATATTTCTTACATGGACAGTTGTTTTGGAGAACAATTTGGAATATCCAGTACTTTATGACTCAGTAGTTCAACGTCCAAGAAATATTTCCTACATGTGCACTAGGAAACAACTACAAGAATGTTTACAGGAGTATTGTTTTAATGGAGAAGAAAAAGATGGAAACAAAATTAAATTTCCATTTACTAGAGAATAGATAAATAAATATTGGTATATTCATAGACTGGACCACTGTCTGAAGATTAGTGAACTAAAGTGAAATATATCCACATGGGTGAATCTCCCAGTTTTCATAATGTTGGCTAATGTCAGCAGAGGAATACATATAATATTGTACCATGTATATATAATTTTAAAACATGTAAAACAATACTAATTTTTTATGAATCCAAAAACACATATGGAAAATATAAAAAACAAATTAAGAATAGTTGTTAATTTAGGACTGGTAGGAGGTGGGACTTGATACACTTGGAAAGCAAGTCACAGTGGCCCCAACTGTTATTGTAAAGGTTATTTCTTATGCCAGTGGTGTGTAAAGTCATGTCTTTGTTATATTATTTCCTATACTATTTTATTTGTCTAAAATATTTTCTAATTATCACCCACTGCCCTAATCCCATTTCATTCCTTCTGTATGCTTGCCACTAATGCCTTTTACAATTCAGCAGCAGTTAACGGCTGGCTTAGCGTGCCTGTAATCTACACTGGGGAGATGGTTCCATCTAGTGGGAAAAATGTTTCATGTGTTCTATGGGACATTCCTTTTAGGAAGGAAGAGTAAAAAAGTAATAGTTTGCCCGAGTCTAAGAGGCCGGGCACGGTGGCTCATGCCTGTAATCCCAGCACTTTGGGAGGCCGAGGCGGGTAGATCACGAGGTCAGGAGATGGAGACCATCCTAACACGGTAAAACCCTGTCTCTGCTAAAAACACACACACACACACACACACACACACACACAGCCACGTGTGGTGGTGGTTGCCTGTAGTCCCAGCTACTCGGGAGGCTGAGGCAGGAGAATGACGTGAACCCGGGAGTTGGAGCTTGCAGTGAGTTGAGATCATGCCACTGCACTCCAGGCTGGGAGACAGAATGAGACTCTATCTCAAAAAAAAGACAAAGAAAAAGTTGTTATTTAGAAATATATGACCTTTTCCATTATTAAGATAATACTGTGAATTTCCTAGGACATTTAGGTAGACCAACAGGTCTCAGATGGGTTCTTATTTCTAACTTGCGTATGTTTTGTTTTTCAGAAGGAGTTAAGCCTTCCAAGAAGAGGCAGCTTGTAAGTAGATGATTATTACCATTATGATTATGATCTCCTACTTAGGAACCCCTCTTGGGAACATTTCCCACTGTCATGTGGAAGAATCCCGCTCAGAAATATTTCTTTCTGTGTACTCGTATCTGAGCTAGGGAAGCCAGCAGGCCAACTGACTTCTCCCACTAGGTCAGATTTTCCCTCCTCCCCATTCCTCTCCACCTCCAAATCTCTCCTCTATCTCAGTTTTTGCATAACATTTTGGGAAAGTTACAACTTAAATGTTCACCACAGTCTTACACTTGTGCTTTGGGATTTACTGAGTTTTAGTAGACTCAAGCTAAGGAGATAGGAATATTAAAATGGAAACCCTTTGCGTTTACATCTATCCCGTAGCATGGTATGAGGAGAAGACCAACTTTTCTGATAAGTTGAGGCAAGGGCAGCTAAGTTTGGAGACTACGTTGAATGGAATAGGTTCCCAACCTGTTTGGTTTTTTTCTGGCTTCAGGGTTAGGGGAGATTAATAAATAGTCTTTGTCCCTGGATTTTAATTTCTTATATTCTCTTGGACTGCTTTTCCTCTAGGAATTCGGTTGGGGCAGTATTAGAAATTTGGCCAATCAGAATCACCTGGAATGCTTGTTAAAGTGCGGAGTGTGAACTTAATACATTAAAATCTCTATGTTGGGGCCCAAAAACCTGTACTGTATATACCTACAACATACTCATCTTTACCATGATTTACTAGTAAAGTCACATCTGGGGAACCCTAAGGAAATAGAGCTGTGATAAAACAATGGCTTTTAAACTTTTCCTTAACAAAAAAAGAGATCAAATTAAGGAGGAGATCACAACAAGATTTATATTTATGTATTAAGTATACTTTACGTACACATCATATGCAATTTTTTTTTTTTTTTTTTTTTT
>NW_016807423.1:995136-998829 GCF_001698545.2 Rhinopithecus bieti | reverse complement strand
CCCGGTTAGTTTTTTTTTTTTTTTGTATTTTTAGTAGAGATGGGGTTTCACCATGTTAGTCAGGAGGGTCTCGATCTCCTGACCTCGTGATCCTCCTGTCTCGGCCTCCCAAAGTGCTGGGATTACAGGCTTGACCACTGCGCCCGGCTGCAATTTTTAAATGTATGAAACACATAGTAATTCTTTTTGTTACTGTCCATGTTAGGATTTTGTTTTGTGAAAATGCTCTCGTGATTAAACTTTCCTCTGAAATTTTTGTGTAGCCTTTTGGGCTGTTTACGAAAGCTTATTTTGGTTTGATATGAAGAGACTTGAGTCAGAAAACTCATCAGGTTCAGTCTTGACCATGCCATTTAACTAGCTTTGTAAACCTAGACAAATCACTTTATCTTCCTAAACCTCAGTTGCCTTATCTATAAAATGAAAATAATGTTACCTGTGTTTTCTTCTTACTAAGCCTGTTAGAAGGATCATTTAATATATGTATAGTGCTTTATTATAGTTTAATTTTAATATATATTAGTTTTAGAATTCTTAATGGGTTAAATTTGGATGAGTTCTATTATTTAAGAGGCACATTTTAAATTTTAAATTCGGTTTCTAGCAGTGAATATCAGGTCTAGCTTCACAAGTGTCCTGAGTCTTCTGTAAATGGCAAGGGCTCTCCCAGGACTCTTAGAGGAATGATACACTAAGTAGGTATGCATAACTGAAAAGGAGTAGCTTTTCAGCATCATAGTCAGCAAATATTTGTACTTGGTCATTTTTCTACTATTTCTGCCCTCCCCCCCTCTTTTTTTTTGGTTCCTTCTATTTGAAAACTGTTTGAGATTTGCCTTTTCTTAGTATTAAGTGAAATAAATTAAGACCTGAGACAGGTAGCTTCTTGCAGGAATGTGTGTCCTCAATGAATGGAGTTGCTGAGAAGAAGGAGAAGGAGGAGTATTCTTATTTTTATATTATATCAAAATAATTTTTTGGTTATTTTAGTGATATCTAAAGTTAAGCCTACTCTAACTGCCTTAAAAATGTTTAATTAATAAGGGTCAGAAATAGATTTTCCCTCCTCTTTTTGGTAAAGTAACTCACATTTAAACAATTGATCACTCAGTAAATACACATTAATATCTACTCTGGGTCAGGTGCCATGGCTCACGCCTGTAGTCCCAACACTTTGGGAGGCCGAGGTAGTTGGATCACCTGAGGTCAGTAGTTCGAGACCCGCCTGACCAATATGGTAAAACCCTGTCTCTACTAAAAGTAAAAAAAAATTAGCCGGGCGTTGTGGCGTGCGCCTGTAGTTCCAGCTACTCAGGAGGCTGAGGCAGGAGAATTGCTTGAATCCAGGAGACAGGTTGCAGTGAGCTGAGATCACACCACTGCACTCCAGCCTGAGCGACAGAATGGTACTCCGTCAAAATAAAAATATAAAAAAAATAAAAAAGCCTACTCTGTGCTGGGTAGAGTGATCTAAGTTCTGAGGCTGTTAAGATACAATTAGGTAAATTCTTCTCTTTTGAAGAGCTTACACTTAAGTAAGCCAGAAGTTTTTCGGTTCTTTAATATAAACAATATCCTTTCTTATCTCTAATATTAGAGGAGTAGAAAAAGTTTTGTTCTGGAATGAAGCAAGGAAACATGGGTACTAATACAGGCTTTGCCACTAACAAATTACGTGTGGCTTTAAAACAGGAACTCCCACTCCTGGACCTGAATTGCCATACTTGTAAAATGAAGGGATCGGCTACCTGATCTCTGTGCTTAGTCATCTCCCCGAACAATTGAAGTTCCATGGTCCCTCTTGTACACAGAACTGGGCAAGTCTTTGTAGGGAGTGTGCAGTAGGAGGCAAAGTACTGCTTAGCATTTGTAGTAAAGAAAACAGAAAGGTAAGAACCACAAAACAAGTACTTGAATAAGTTTAATTACTACAAAATTAGTTGTGTGGAAAAACTGATGTTAATAAAATGAGTGACTTACCATTTGCTCCACTGTTTCTTGTCCTCATAGCCTGATCTGGAAAATTTTTAAAGTTTCTATAATTGTCATTTAAGTCTTGGTCAGAAGGAGGGGGCATTATATTTGTGTCCCTGTTTGCCTCTTTCTCAGAATGGTTCTCCCAAGAGCAAATCCTATGGTGTGCTCATTCCAGGTTATAAAGGCCCGTTTCCATATCCTTCATGGGCGTAGAGAAATTTAGAATTTGCCTCTAGTTTGGTGTTCTTGTCCTTTGAGAGAGCATTTTGTTAATTAATTTTGAGGCTTTCAATTGCTATGCTTTTCCATGTAATATGTTAGTTGCATTAAAATGGACAGGAACTCAAATATGGGTTTCTAGACTTATGTGACAACTTGGCACTATACAAAATACACATTCTTCTACCCAACAAGTAATTCGTCCGAAGTCTCCAAATTGGTAAGTGAAAGTATAGCATGAAAATTAAGAGCTTGGGTTTGCAAGTCAGGCAGATGTGGATTTCAGTCTTGGCACTATTACTTACTAGATGTTTTTTGGTAAAAGCAGTTACTGTATTTTTGTCTTTTTGCCTCCATTCACTTTGTGATTTGCTCAAATCTTTCCATCCGTGCATCCACCATACTATATTATTTTAGTTCCAATTACATGTGGGCACTATTCTAGATACTGGAGATACAGTAGTGAATAAAACAGACAAGGTCCCTGTGCTCATGGAGTTTCCATTCTACTTAAGAGAGACAAAAACATGTATGATATGTTATATGGTACTTACTGCTATGAAGAAAAATAAAGCCAGATATAAGATAGGAGGATGTGTGTTTCTGTGGGGTGAGGGTTGAAATTTTAAATTTTAAATTGAACTGTCTAGGCTGGGTATGGTGGTTCACACCTGTAATCCCAGCACTTTGAGAGACTGAGGCAAGAGGATCGCTGGAGTCCAGGAGTTTGAGACCAGCCTGGGCAACATAGTGAGACTCTGTCTCTATAAAAATATTTTAAAAATCAAAAAAATTTGGATTGTCCAGGAATTTTCTCATTAAGGCAACATTTGAGCAGAGAACAGGAGTCTGGAATGAGTGATATTGAGATAGAGATAGATCCATAAATATATATATGTATATATTGTATATATTTATATGCTTATATAAGTATATATTTCTGTATTGTATACATATTTATATATGTATACAATACACACACACACACACACACACACACACACATTTATAGTGACATTGGTCAGATTAGGGAAGAGAGCTGTTAAATTCCAATACGCAAAATGCAAACATCATCTATGCCTGCCACGATAAGGGCTTTATTGGGGCAAGGTGGTTATGAAAGTTCTTTTGGCCTGGCTTATACCATTTATTTTAGATGTAGCTTCCTGAAACTAAATCATTTTCATTTTTAGAGAGCTATTTCTTATTTAAACCCATCTGAGTATTTTTTTAATGCATTAAAAAATGTAGTTTAGAATATCAGACCTCAGGGAGTTGATAACATTGTTCAAAGTATACATATCTGTGAAAAGAAGATTTTGAAGTTCTAAAGTTACTTGTATCTGTTTACCCAGGCTAGAAGAGTTTTATATTTTACTTTTTCATAATTGAAGCAGCCCTGAATGACTTTTCTTGCCCAATGCTATGGAGGGGGCCTCTTTTTGGTGATTCCTTTCAAATAGGATTTTTTCTTTTTTCATTTTTTATTTATTTTTT
>NW_016807423.1:948371-994090 GCF_001698545.2 Rhinopithecus bieti | reverse complement strand
CAGCCAACAGACACATGAAAAAATGCTCATCATCACTGGCCATCAGAAAAATGCAAATCAAAACCACAATGAGATACCATCTCACACCAGTTAGAATGGCAATCATTAAAAAGTCAGGAAACAACAGGTGCTGGAGAGGATGTGGAGAAATAGGAACACTTTTACACTGTTGGTGGGATTGTAAACTAGTTCAACCATTATGGAAAACAGTATGGCGATTCCTCAAATAGGATTTTTTCTTTTGCTGTTGTTATTTTGTTTGTTTTTATGACGGGGTCTCATTCTGTAGCCCAGGCTGGAGTGCAGTGGCGCAGTCTCACCTCACTGCAGCCTCGTCCTCCCTGGCCTCAGGAGATCTTCCCGCCACAGCCTCCTGAGTGGCTGGGGCCACAGGCACCTGCCACCACATGTGGCTAATTTTTGTATTTCTTGTAGAGATGGGGTTTCACTATGTTGCTCAGGCTGGTCTGGAACTCCTTAGCTCAAGCCTGCCTTGGCTTCCCAAAGTGCTTAGATTACAGGCAGGAACCACCATGCCGGGTGATTGTTTATTTTGTTTGTGAATTTCAGCACCAGTACCTAGACCCTACATTTGGGAGCTTAATGTAAATAATGCTTATGTCTCCACTTACCCTGAAAGTAAAGCTTTTCTAATACTCATTAGGCTTAAGATAATTTTCCTTATATTTCATGAAATGTATTGCTTTATTTCTTAGAGGCTATGAGCAGTCAATTGAGATAATGCACTGTAGGAGTGGAGAGGTTGCTGTTGGTTGTATTCATCATGGGGTATGTGTATATGTGTGTGTTGATATTATTAACATTGCTGGTGTGTAGTCTTTAGTGCCCTTGGGGATAGTTAACCTTTTGTTTTGTCAGCTTACTTATTTGGGCAGTGGACTTGGATACCAGATATTGGATGAAAGTAAATGTCTGGTGTCTGCAGTGATAGGCACTGCATAGTGGGCAGGGAGGAGTTCCTGGGCTTCAGGGATGTGATGCGTCAAACTTTGCTCCTGTGAAACTGACAGCGTCATGTACTTTCCCATTCTGATGCAACTTGATGCCTGGATCAATGCTTCTGGAAAATGTGCTAAAAAGAGATACCACCTGCTGCATACACATAGTAAACCCTTTGTTGAGGTATCAGTAGTGTCTGATATAGGGCTTCAGTTTTTCTGTGGGGCTTTGAAAATCAGGAAATTTTGCAACCTTTCAAGACTCTGAATGCCAGAGTGATAGCTTTGTGTTACATTTAAGACCCTGTCTTTTAAAAATTGGTCTTATATAGGAAGTAATTTTATATAGGTTCTCTTAAGTGTCCAATGGGAAGGCAGGACATAGCAGAGGTTGGGAGGGAAGTAGACGTAGTCATCACTCATATCTCTACAGGGAACCATTTTGTTGTTAAAAAATGGACTTAGTTGTCAGTGAGCTTTGCCTGTGTAGGTGGGATCTGAAAATGCTTGAGAACCCGTTTTTGTTACTGTATGTTGAGAATAGTTATTGTTATGCTCATTATCCCCACATTTGTATTGCTAGATCTCATAACTGTCCATTCACCATAATGTGACTGGATATCTCAGAGACATCTGAACTGTAGCATTTATGAATCTGAAGTCATTGTCTTTCTCAAAAATCAGGTCCTCTCTTACACTCTAGCTCACTAAATGGTACTGCTTCCTCAAGGTAGGAAATTTAGTTATTCTTGTTGCTGTGCTCTTCCTTACACTCACAAGTCTTTTCTGTTATACCTCTCAAATATCTCTTGGTGTTCTGTCTTTATTTTTATCTTATTTTATTTTTTTGAGGCAGAGTCTTGCTCTGTCCCCCAGGCTGGAGTGCAGTGGTGCAATCTCGGCTCACTGCAAACTCCGCCTCCTGGGTTCAAGCGATTCTCCTGCCTCAGCCTCCCAAGTAGCTGAGACTACAGGCGCCCGCCACCACGCTCGGTTAATTTTTTTAATTTTTAGTAGAGATGGGATTTCACCGTGTTAGCCAGGATGGTCTGGATCACCTGACCTCGTGATCTGCCCGCGTCGGCCTCCCAAAGTGCTGGGATCACAGGTGTGAGCCACCTCGCGCTGGGCTTTTTTTTTTTTTTTTTTTTTTTTGAGACGGAGTCTCGCTCTGTCGCCCAGGCTGGAGTGCAGTGGCCGGATCTCAGCTCACTGCAAGCTCCGCCTCCTGCGTTTACGCCATTCTCCTGCCTCCCAGTCCCGAGTAACTGGGACTACAGGCGCCCGCCACATCGCCCGACTAGTTTTTTTGTATTTTTTTAGTAGAGACGGGGTTTCACCGTGTTAGCCAGGATGGTCTCGATCTCCTGACCTCGTGATCCACCCGTCTCGGCCTCCCAAAGTGCTGGGATTACAGGCTTGAGCCACCGCGCCCGGCCGCGCTGGGCTTTTTTATTTTATATTTTTTGCGACAGAGTCTTGCTGCCTCACCCGGGCTGGAGTGCAATGGCACGATCTCAGCTCACTGCAGTCTCTGCCTCCCAGGTTCAGTGTTTCTTCCGCCTCAGCCTCCTGAGTAGCTGGGACTACAGACGCGTGCCAACACACCCGGCTAATTTTTTGTATCTTTAGTAGAGATAGAGTTTCACCATGTTAGCCAGGATGGTCTCAATCTGACTTTGTGATCCACCTGCCTCGGCCTCCCAAAGTGCTGGGATTACAGGCTTGAGCCACAGTGCCCGACTGGTGTTCTCTCTTTCTTTATACTACCACTGGTATGTCCAGATAGTCCCAGCCATTGTAATCTCCTGCCTCTGCTACTGCCATAACCTCCTAACTGGCCTTTCTTTATGTGGCATTGCTCACCCTCAGTCTACCTATCATATAATAGCCAGGAAAAGCTTTTTAAAATGCGGATTTCATTATTATATATTCATTTAAACTTTTTTGGTGAATATTTTTTTGAAACAGAATCTCACTTTGCCACTCAGGTTGGAATACAGTGGTGTGATCACAGCTCACTGCAGCCCCATCCTTCCTGAGCTCAGGTGGTACTCACACCTCAGTCTCCCAAGTAGCTGGGACCACAGGTGCATGCCGCCACACCCAGCTAAGTTTTATACTTATTGTAGAGATGGGGTTTTGCAATGTTGCCCTGGCTGGTCTTGAACTCCTGGGCTAAAACTATCTGCCTTCCTCGGCCTTCCAAGGTTCTGAGATTACAGGTGTGAGCCTCTGCACCTGGCCTTTGGTGAATTTTTTCTTACTCTTAGGATCACACCTGACTGTCTATACAATGTGGTTGCTATATTTGTCTCCATGTTTTGCACAATATGTTCTCTGTACCTGGAATTTTTGTTTTGTTTTGTTTTGTTTGAGACAGAGTCTCACTCTGTTGCCAGGCTGGAGTGCAGTGATGTAATCTCGGCTCACAGCAACCTCTGCCTCCCTGGTTCAAGCAATTCTCCTGTCTCAGACTCCCAAGTAGCTGAGACTACAGGTGCATGCCATGACACCCAGCTAATTTTTATTTTTTTTAGTAGAGACAGGGTTTCACCACATTGGTCAGGCTGGTCTCGAACTCCCAGCCTCAGGTGATCAAGCGATTCTCCTGTCTCAGCCTCTGGAGTAGGTGGGACTACAGGTGTGCGCCACTCTGCCGAGCTAATTTTTGTGCTTTTAGTAGAGACGGAGTTTCACCATGTTGGCCATGATGGTGTCAATCTTTTGACCTCGTGATTCACCTGCCTCGGCCTCCCAAAGTGCTGGGATTACAGGCATGAGCCCCCATGCCCAGCCGGAATGTTATTTTTCCATCTATACCAGTCTGGTTCCTACTCATCTTTCAAGTCCCAGCTTACATCTCACTTCCTTATGAAAGGCTTTCCTGACCTCTCCCAAACCTTGCTGTCTGTAGACTAAGTTGGGTTTCCCAGAACATACTTTCATTAAACCCTCTACTTTTTCTTCATAGCTCTTACATCAGTTGTAGATAAAGAACTGTTTGTCTGCCTTCTCCCATTGAGTAGCGTATTAGTGTTAGCTCAGGCTGCTGTAACAAAATACCACATGCTTAAATAACAAAAATTCATTTTCTCACAATTATGCAAACTAGGAGTCCAAGAAGGTGACAACATGCTAGGTTTCTGGTAAACCTCTCTTTCTGGCTTGCAGAGAGTGGCCTTCTTGCTGTGTGCTCACATGGCCTTTATGTGGTACACTAGCCTGAGGATAGGGGCATAGATCTCTCGCTTCTTCTTTTTCTTCTTTCTTCTCCCTCCTTCCTTGTTTCTTCCTCCATTTTCAAGGCCACCAGTCCTATAGGATTAGAGCCCACCCCATGACCTCATTTAACCTTATTTATTTCCTAAAGAACATATATGGAAATATAGTCAGATTGGGGGTGAAAGCTTTAACATGAATTTCGGGAGACACAGTTTAGTCCATAGCAGATGGTAAGCTCTGTGAGGTCAGGACCATGTTGTGTGGTACAATACGCTGACCCCATGGCCTGCTATAGAGTTTAACACAAATTGGCAATCATTTGAGCTTGTTCCAAACATTGGTGTGGTCTGGCACAAGAATACAAGTAGAGCTATACATGTTTAATTGTTTAAAATAGAGCTACCAAGTTGTAAAATAAAATAAATATGTTTTATCCTCCTACCTCTAGAGATATAGTTGCATAATAACAAATTTTGAAATAGGTATAAAGCTATCGCTTTTTAAAAAATAGGCACATGTTAAATATTTAACTCATTATTAGTAAGAGAATATGGCAGATATATTAGCCAGTTTAAAGAAGTGAAAGAACCACAAAATGGTATGTGTTATGTGTAAGTGTAGTGTTGAAATAAATTTATTATTTATTACAAAATTGAGTTTTTCCATGGAGAGAAGGGAAGTCAGTTGCACCTTCACTGTACAGAATTTATCAGCATGCCTATAGACAAATATTATTTTGTGGACCGGATGTACTGGCTCACACCTGTAATCCCAGCACTTTGGGAGGCTGAGGCAGGAAGATCACTTGAGCCCAGGAGTTTGAGACCAGTCTGGGCAATGTAATGAGACCCTGTCTCTGCAAAAGTTTTTTTTTTTTTAAAAATTAGCCAGGATGGTGGTGACTGCCTGTAGTCCTAGCTACTTAGGGGACTGAAGTGGGAAGATTGCGTGAGCCTGGGAGATTGAGCCTGGGAGATTGAGCCTGCAGTGAGCCATGATTGTGCTACTGTACTCCACACTGCATGACAGAGAGAGATCCTGTTTCAAAAAAAAAGAAAAAGAAATTATTTCACATAACATCAGTTACTTATAACTTACAGAGTTGTAAAGTAGCTCAAAGACAATAAAAGACAAACTAGAAGAGTATTCTCTGAATAATGCAGAGTCTTTTATTGGAAATATCTAGTAACCTTTTTTCTTTTTTAACTTTTTCCAATTTTTTTTTTTTTAATAACCTCCTACCTTTTCATCTAAAATAATCTGAAACATTTTTGGTCAAAAAAAAAGGGTGGTCTCATTGGGTTTGGCCTGATTATTTGCATAGTGTAGCCAGAATATTAATTTACCATAAGGCCTTCTTAAGTTTGCTTTGCTGTAAATTTTTATAAAGAATCTCAGATTGGACTTTTAAAGGCCTCTATTATTTGTATTTCGAGGCTAGGAAGGCAAGCCTAAGAAACTATCACATTTCACTTGTAATAACTATAAATTTGGGTGAAGGGTCCTGGGCCTTCCAGGAAGTGACCTTCCTTACCATCTGTAAGTCTGGACCCTGTAAAACCAGATACCAGGCCAGTTTTGCCAGGAAGGTTTTGTAAGTATTGGCTCTCTAAAGTCAACCATAGTTCCTTAAAAGTGGTTTGTTATACCTGATCAAATGAGCATGATTCTGAAATGCGACCTTTCAGGCAAGCCCTTTGTTGGACAGTGAGTTTTTACAACATTCTGGTCAAAAGGAGAACAGATTCTTGTTAGCCCTATTCAAATAACTGTATTGCCTTGAACTGTATGGAGACTCAGTAAGACGTTCTTAATTCTGGGTTAGGGGAGGGTCAGTGAGAATCAGATGTGATTTAGGAATGTTTCATTTTACAAGAGCAAAGTCTACTTAATTGTTAAGAGTTATAGATAGCTTAACAAGGAATACAGCTGGCTCCCTTGCATATTAGAAAATGGACATTAAAATAATATTTCAAACAAGTTACTATAATCATTTCTTATAGTTCATACAGTTCTGTGTACCTAATTCTTATTTCACTGGATCTTAGGTTAGTAGTTGGCTTCTTAACTAAAAAAAGTTCTGGAAATTCTGACTCAGTCCACTGGAATGGTCTGGAAGTTGTCCAGTTGTCCAAGCTATGCCATTTGAAGCCTGTCTATTCTTTGATGTGTCAGTAGTTTTAAAATACCTGCCGCAGTCCTTTTCCATGGAGCTCTGAGATAACTCTTCTTTGTTGAAGACACAGACTCTGGCTTCTAGTTGACAGGCCTCAGCACAAAACAGAATCTCTCTGCATGTGACAGAGTCTCATAAGAATAATGCAACTAACAAGGAAATTAAGTTGTTTTTGTCACATGTAAAATGAAAATAATATGGCCAGTCCAAAAACTTGTAGCAAACTGTAAGAGATTATTGCAAATAAGACAGTGAAGGTTACATCTGATTTAGAAAACACAGATAAACGTAATTTTAGAGAGGGAGAAATCTTCGTGTATAACATATAATATTCTTGTGGTATTATACAGATACCAAAACATACCAAAATATACTAAGGGTATCAAGTAAAGAGATTTAGTGGGTCTGGAATATCTGCACATCTATATTTTCTGTCCTGTACATCTATATTTTTATAGAACTCCACTGACCTAGAAGGTGCTGGATTCAAATGTTAAAAGTAAGGTTGTTACCAAGTAAACATTTTCAATTTTTATTATTTATTTATTTATTTTGAGACGAGGTATTGCTCTGTTGCCCAGGCTGGAGTGCAGTGGCTCTGTCATAGCTCACTGCAGCCTCAACCTCCTGGGCTCAAGTGATCTCCTGTTTTAACTTCTCAAGTAGCTGGGACTATAGGCATGCATCACCATGCCCAGCTTATTTATTTCATTTAATTTATTTTAATTTTTTGCAGTTGGGCGAGGTAGAGATAGGGTCTTGTAATGTTCCCCAGGCTGATCTCCAACTCCTGGGCTCAAGCGATCCTCCTGCCTCCCAAAATGTTGGGATTACAGATGTGAGCCACCACACCTGGCCAGTATTTTAGATAATAATTGAAATTAAGACTGAAAATGCTTCTTCCTGTAAGAGATTAAAAAAAAAATAAGAAGACTGAAAACACTAAACTTTTGTTCCTAAAATCTGGCAGAGTTCTATCAGAACTCAGAAACATTGTGGCTAATGAAGACATTTACAAATCTCTAGGAGTTTTCCATTAATCATACAATAACTAGAATATTTATAGTAATAGCATTTTACCCATACAACTTTAACCTAGGGAACACTGAACGTGTCTTCTGGTAGACAACTTTTCTCATGAAATTCATTAATAACAAAATAGTAAACCTAATTATTTCTAACATTTCTCTAAAAAGGAGAAAACACGTCTTTGTGGTTTTGCCGAGGATGTTTTAGTATATCTCAGAGATAGTTTTTGGTATTAAAAATACACTGACCCTAGCACTTTGGGATGCCAGGGTGGGAGGATCACTTGAGCTCAGGAGTTTGAGATCACGCCAGGCAACTTGGTGAAACCCTGTTTGTACAAAAATATATAAAAGTTAGCTGGGCATGGTAGTGCACACCTGTGGTCCCAGCTACACAGGAGGCTGAGGTGGAAGGATTGCTTGAGCCTGGGAGGTGGAGGCTGCAGTGGACTAAGATCATGCCACTGCACTCTAGCCTCGGTGACAGAGTGAGACCCTGTCTCAAATTAAAAAAAAAAAAAAAAAAATACACTGAAAGTTTTATTTTATTATTTTCTACACGTAGGATCTGATTTGGGAAAAACAAATCTTCAAAGAAACACTTAAGATAGGATTGTTGGTGCTTAAGAAATAATACCTGGTTACTTATTTAACCTAAGTGACAGTAAAACATTTATAAACAAACATAGAAAGTAACACAATTTTAAATAACTGTAGTTTTTTTTTATGAGGAACCCTATGCTTGCTTGATTAAGGACATGGTAAGTCAGCATGAAGCACAGAGAATTTTTCTAGCATGACACAAAATATTTGCTATCTAGGCATATTACACAACATAAAAGAATAACTTTAATATTGTAGGTAATGGCAGTAAACAGTTAACCAAGGACATGGACTCACCAAAATTGAATAAATTATTTGCTAAGATTTTAACCAGTTTTAGCTTTTCAGACTCAGGTATTATAAACCATGACAGTCAAAATTCACATTCCAAGTTTTGCCCTTCATTAGTTTTCATGTTCTGGAACAGACTTACGCTTTACTTGAGGACAAGTTCAGGGGTTCTCAAGGTCAAAATTAATTTGATAATGAGTACTAAGATGTTATTAAGATGCAGTGGATTTTTAGTGTTATCATCAAATGAATCAGTAAATATTTTTTAATGTTTCAGTTTCCATTTTCAGTACTGTAATTATTGATAGTTATATCCTACAGAAACAATTTGGGGTCCTTTGTTTTGTTTTATGAATTTTGGCAAATACATATACCCGTGTAACTACAACCACAATTAATAGATAGAACATTTTTGTTACCCTCAAATATTCCTTCTGTAGTTTTGCAGTCAATCCCATCTTCCACGTCTTGGCCTCAGGCAACCACTGATCTGTTGTTTGGCACTACAGATTAGCTTTGCCTGTGGTAGAATTTCATATAAATGAACACGTCAAACAACATGCTTTTTTGTATCTGGCTTCCTTTATGTTTCAGTATTTCCTTTTGTGACTATAGCACTATTTGATGGATATTTGGGTTGTTTCTAGTTTTTGGATATTATGAATAAAGCTGCTATAATCATTCATGTGTAAGTTTTTTTTTATGGGCATATGTTTTCATTTCTCTTGGGTGTATACCTGGGATTGGTCAACCCATAAAATCAGTGTCCCACTCTGCTGCCACAGATGGGAATAACTTAGCCATAAATAAATATAAAACAAAACCCAGTTGTGTAAAGGAAAATTAAAATTAGAAACGTGGAGATTCCATAAACTTCTGTGTTCATCTGGGAGCCAACTTCAGATTGCCACTTCACATTTACCTGTGGGAACCAAGCACTGATGAACATGGATGGTCCACATGAGGTGTACTTCTCTGATGTGACTCACAGGTTAATTCTTTGGGCATTCGGTGGAAGACTTCCAAAACTGTTTAACAGTTTTTTTTTAAAAAGTAAAAACAAAAAATCATGGCTTTCATCCAGATATAAAATGAAAACATTCAAAGATGAAAGAAAAACAGCATATCATCAAAGATGGAAACAGGCAAATATTACAACCAATTCTATTATCAATTTTATACAATTGAAAATGGCAAAATGTCAAAAATGATAGTTGAATTAATACTGCACGGGTCTATGTGTTCATCTATTTAAATGAGAAATAAAGTAAAGACAAATTCACAAATTATTAAAGTAGTTACACTTTTATTTGGCTTTATTTTTAGCAAAATCGTTATTTGTAATCAATAATTTCTTATACATTTTATTCTTTTAATAACAATGCCAAATGAAACAGACTTTCTTGAATGACTATATTTCTTAGATTTTTTTTTTTTTTTTGAGACCGAGTCTTGCTCTGTCACCTAGGCTGGAGTGCAGTGGCACTGCCACCTCTGCCTCCCTGGTTCAAGGAATTCTTGTGCCTCAGCCTCCTGAGTAGCTGGGACTGCAGACACTGGCGCCACCACACTTGGCTAATTTTTGTGTTTTTAGTAGAGATGGGGGTTTCACCATATTGGCCAGGCTGGTCTTGAACTCCTGACCTCAAGTGATCCGCCCTCCTTGGTCTCCCAAAGTGCTGGGATTACAGGTGTGAGCCACTGCACTCAGCCTCTTAGATTTTTGTTTTAATATTTACTGGTTTATAGGATATTGCAAAGGATAGAGATGAAGAGATTCATAGGGTGAGTTACTGGGGAAGGGGGAGGGAGCTTCTATGCCCTCCCCAGCCTTGCCACTCCAGTAACTTCCACGTGTTCAGCTATCCTGAAGCTCACTGAACCCTGTCCTCTTGGGTTTTTATGGAAGCTTCATGAAGTCAGTATTTCTTGCCCCAGGTATAGGGCCCCAGGTATGGGAGAGCCTTAAGACCCACAGTCAGAAAGGTTGGGGAACATTAAAGTGCAAGGAGAGCTGGAGAAGGTCAGAGGCCTGCCCCTGAGGCCTAACACAGCCAACATTCTAACAAAAGACTATAACTAGGGCTATATGATTTATGAGCCAGAAACTGTAGATTAAAACCAGTATGTATATCATAACACCACAAGTCACCCCCTAGTTTGTGACCACAGATCTTTTATATCAAAAAATATTTGTATATGCAATCATTAATGGTTAGTTCAGTACGTCATATTGTATGAATGTCTCCCAGGATGAGGCCATTCAGGTTTGGAAGTTTCCTAAATCTTGTCAAGTTCCAAAAGCAGGTTTGGCCTTGGTAAACATACAGCTTCATACTTCCATGCATCTGGAATAATTGAGCTTGAGACAGTGTCATCTTTTGTATTTAGACTCTTTTGGGCTGTTAACATAACATTGAATTTTCCTCAGTTAGTAACCCTAACTCATTTATTCACTTCTTTACTCTCAGCTATGGTTTCTCCTCTCCGTTTATACCCAAACCTTTTCACCTTTGAAAGGGACATTAGAATCTCTCTTTTGCGGTTCCAGATTGCAGGCAGCAATACAAGTCTAGGAGTAGGTCCTCCTCAGACCACTCCCATTCAGATAGGGCAAAGTTATATAGGAGCAGAACTTGTGAGCTGTTTTTACCATCAGGCAATATAGCTGCATTCACTGTTAGTCCCACTTTTGCTAAATGGGGTGAAAGCACTACCCACCCCAGTAATGTTCTTAGGAATTTTGCCTTTAGGTTTAAAGTTACAGTTTTTTCTTAGAAATCATCCCTGATGTTTCAGAAACTTGTAGTTGCAACCCTGGTCCTAGGACCACTGCATCAAGTGGGAGAGAAAAAAATAAATTTTTAAAATGTGATTTGGGGAGGAAAGAAAACTATAGGCTAGACAAAGTGGCTCATAGCTGTAATCCCAGCACTTTGGGAGGCCAAGGCGGGAGGATTGCTTGAGTTCAGGAGTTTGAGACCAGCCTGGGCAACATGGCAAAACCTGGCTCTACCAAAAATACAAAAAATTAGCTGGGTATGGTGGCGCTTGCCTGTCGTCCCAGCTACTTGAGAGGCTGAGGTGGGAGGATCTCTTGAGCCCTGGAAGCGGAGGTTGCGGTGAGCTGTGATCACGCCACTGCACTCCAGCCTGAGCAACAGAGCAAGACCCTGTCTCAAAAAAACAAACAGGGCCAGGCACAGTGGCTCACGTTTGTAATCCCAGCACTTTGGGAGGCCAAGGCAGGCAGATCACCTGAGGTCAAGAGTTGGAGACCAGCCTGGCCAACATATAGTGAAACCCCCTCTCTACTAAAAATACAAAAAAATTAGCTAGGCGTGGTGGTACATGCCTGTAGTCCCAGCTACTTGGGAAGCTGAGGCAGGAGACTTGCTTGAACCTGGGAGACGGAGGTTGCAGGGAGCCGAGATGGCTCTGCTGCACTCCAGCCTGGGCGACAGAGTGAGACTCCATCTCTCAAAAACAAGCAAATAAACAAAAACAAAAGCAAAACAAGAAAAGAAAAGAAAAAATTATAGTGGTTATACAAATGCACTCCTCCTTGGTAAGAATTATGTAGTTATACTAGCGTCCTCCCTAGGTCCCTCTTCCCCAGATCAACCAGAAAAACAGAAAAAGTCCCACATTAAGTGTTAGTACATACATCCTTATGATCGCCTGTAAACCAGCCCTTCATGCTTTTTATCTCCACCTGTTTTAGACAACCAGCGTTTCAATTGCCCATTCTACTTCTCTGTCAAACTATTACTCTAAGGAGGATATCTCACTCTGTCCATTGTTGGACACTATGGGCTGTACAGTGTGTTCCTTGGTCTGAAGAAATGATGGTGGGCCATCCAAATCCATGCAATATCTTGGGTTCTGTTTTTTTTTTTTTTTTTTTTTTTAATGGTACTCTGAGTATTTTTATCTTCCATGGGATAAGCAAAGCCCACTCCAGAGTCAGTGTCTATTCCCGTCAAGACCTATTTGTAGCTCCCAGGGCTACCAGCATCAGTCTCATTTGCCAGCCATATTCAGGGCCTTCTTACCAGAGAATCTGCCCCATAGCCATCAGCAATCTCTGTCTCTATTGCTGAGAAACAGAACAGTTCTTTCCGGCACTTTGGACCTGAAAGGGTGCAAAAGGATCATGTCTAGATTCAGCTCATCTCTGCACTGCTGCAGTGCCCCCATACTCACTTTTTTTCAGGGACTGAGGTAGCCACCTCAAGGGAGCACATGGGATGTCTACTTACCGATCCCTGTCACCTTAATGCATCCCTCAAATCTCCTTAGGGCCATGCTCCATATGAGCATTCTTTTACCAGGCCAGATTTCCATTGTCCTCTCTCCTGAGTGTATAGCCAAGCCATTGGTTACCTCGTATGAGGTCGGTAAAGACCCAAACACAGGGGCTTCTACCATTGTTCAGTTTTTCCATCAGTCACTGTTAGAAAAATAGAATGCAATGCAGCCCACCAAGCAGATCTGTTTTTACCTTCTTTGATCAGAGGAGCAGTCTTCCAAAGCAGGATGGTTTTCATTTACTTTGGAATTGCCATCCATGAACCAAGCAGCTCTTGGTCAGATTTTTTTTTTTTTAATTAAATTCTATTTAGAGGAAATTTGCTCTGCTGAAGCAATAGAAGTTAGAATTGGCCAGAATTGGCCAAAATGTTTTCTTCTCTTTTCTTTCCTTTTTTTTTTTTTAAGATTCAGGGATACGTGCAGTTTTGCTACATGGATATATAGTGTAATGCTGGGATTTCGGCTTCTAGTGAACGCAGCAGTCAAATAGTGAGCATAATACTCAATAGGTAGTTTTTCTATGCTTGCCACGCCTCTTCTCCCCTTTTGGAGTCCCCAGTGTCTATTGTTTCCATCTTTATGACCACACGTACCCATTGTTTAGCTCTCACTTATAAGTGAGAACACATGGTATTTGATTTTCTGTTTCTGAGTTATTTCATATAGAATAATGGCCTCCAGCTACAGCCATATTGCTACAAAGGAAAGGATTTCATTCTATTTATGCCTGCATAGTATTCCATGGTATATATGTACCACATTTTCTTTATGTAATCCACTGTTGATGGGCACCTAGGTTGATTTCATGAATTTGCTGTTGTGAATGGTGCTGCGATAAACGTACCAGTGTAGGTGTCTTTTTGATAAAATAATTTTCTTATGCTATGTCATAAGGCCCAAGGGGAAAAAAAAGAGCTTTACAAATAAAAAAGTTTTTTTTTTTTTATGATTTCTTTTCCCAGTCCGGCACAATGGCTCATGCCTGTAATCCCAGCACTTTGGGAGGCCGAGGCAGATGAATCACGAGGTCAGGAGTTCAAGACCAACCTGGCCAACATGGTGAAACCCTGTCTCTACTAAAAATACAAAAATTAGCCAGGCGTGGTGGTGTGCTCCTGTAGTCCCAGATACTTGGGAGGCTGAGGCAGAAGAATTGCTTGAACCTGGGAGCCAGTGGTTGCTGTGAGCCGAGATCGTGCCACTGCACTCCAGCCTGGGTGGCAGAGCGAGGCTCTCTCTCAGAAGAAAAAAGAAAAAAAATAAGATTTCTTTACTCTTAGGTAGATAGCCAGTAGAGGGATTGCTAGATCAAGTGGTAGTTCTATTTTTAGATCTGTGAGAAATCACTATACTATTTTCTGTAGGGGTTGAACTAATTTATATTCCCACCAACAGTATATAAACATTCCCTTTTCTCTGCATCCTCACCAATATCTGTCATTTTCCATTCTGACTGGTATAAGATGGTATCTCATTGTGGTTTAATTTGCATTTCTCTAATGATTAGTGATGTTGGATTTTTTTTCATGAGTTTATTGGTCACTTGTCTTCTTTTGTGTCTGTTCGTTTCTATTGCCTACTTTTTAGTAGATTTATTTGTTTTTTTTCTTATGATTTAAGTTCCTTATAGATTCTGGATGTTAGTCCTTTGTTGGATGCATAGTGGGCAGATATTTTCTCCCATTCTATGGGTTGTTTTTTTACTCTGTTGATTGTTTCCTTTGCTGTACAGAAGCTCTTTAGTTTAATTAAGTGTCATTTGTCCATTTTCGTTTTGGTCGTATTTGTTTTTGAGGTCTTAATCATCAATTATTTGCCTAGGCCAATGTCCAGAAGAGTTTTTCCTGGGTTTTCTTTTAGAGTTTTATAGTTTCAGGTCTTAAATTTAAATTTTAATCCATCATGTTTTAATTTTTATATATGATGAGAGATAGGGGTCCAGTTTCATTCTTCTGCATATGGCTAGCCAATTTTCCCAGCACCATTCATTGAATGGAGTGTCCTTTCCCCATTGATTATTTTGGTCAACTTTGTTGAAGATCAATTTACTGTAGGTGTATGGATTGACTTCTGGGTTCTCTGTTTTATTTCATTGAGCTATGTGTCTTTTTGTACCAGTACCATGATGTTTTGGTAACTATAGCCTTATAGTATAATTAGAAGTTGAGTAATGTGATGCTTCCAGCTTTGTTATTTTTGCTTACGATTGCTTTCACTGTGTGGGCTCTCTTTTGGTTCCATATGAATTTTGGAATAGTTTTTTCTGGTTCTGTGAAAAATGACATTGGTAATTTGATTAAAATTGCTTTGGGCAGTATAGTCATTTTCACGATAGTGATTCTTCCTATCCATGATCAAGGGATGTTGTTCCATTTGTTTGTGTTGTCTGTAATTTCTTTCATCAGTGTTCTTTAGCTCTCCTTGTAGAGGTTTTTCATCTTCTTGGTTAAATGTATTCCTAAGTATTTTAATTTGGTTGTGGCAACTGTAAATGGGATTGAGTTCTTGATTTGATTCTGAGCTTGAATGTTGGTGTATAGAAATGCAACTGATTTTGTGTATTAGTTTTATATCCTGAAACTTTATTAAAATTGTTTATTGGGTCTAGGAATCATTTGGAGGAATGTTTAGGGTTTTTTAGGTATAGGATTATGTTATCAGTGAACTGATATAATTTGACTAACTCTGTTCCTATTTGGATGCTTTTTATTTTTTTCTCTTGCCTAATTTCTCTGGCTACCACTTCCAGTACTATGTGGAATAGGAGTAGTGGGAGTGGACATCCTCGTGTTGTTTCGTTTCTTCGAGGGAATGTTTTCAGTTTTTGCCCATTTGGTATGATGCTGTTGGCTGTGAGTTTATCATATATGGTTGTTACTATTTTGAGGTGTCTTCATTCAATGCCTAATTTGTTGAAGGTTTTTAATCATGAGGTGATGTTGGATTTTATCAAATGCTTTTTCTGTGTCTGTTGACATGATCATATGCTTTTTGTTTTTTATTCTGTTTATGTGGTGAATCACATTTATTGATTTGTGCATGCTGAACCATCCTTGTGTCCCAGGCGTAAGACCACTTGATCATGATCCAGTTATCATCTTGGTGTGCTGCTGGGTTCAGTTTACTAGTATTTTGTTGAGGATTTTTACATTCATGTTCATCAGGGATATTGGCCTGTAGTTTTTTTGTTGTATCCTTGCTAGATTTTGGTATCAGGATGATATTGATTTAGTAGAATGAATTAGGGAAGAATCCCTCATACTTGATTTTTTTTTTTTTAATTTTCAGTAAGATTGGTACAGTTCTTTGTACATCTGGTAGAACGTGGCTGTGAATCCTTCTGGTCCTGGCCTTTTTTTTTTTTTTTTTTGGTTCATAGATTTTTTAATTACTGATTCAGTTTTATAGCTCATTATTGGTCTGTTCAGGATTTCCGTTTCTTCCTGGTTCATTCTTAGGAGTTTGTGTGTTTCGAGGAATTTATTCATTTCTTCTAGGTTTCTCTGGTTTATGCTCATAGAGATGTTATAGTAGTCTCTGAGGGGCTTTTGTGTTTCTTTGATATCAGTTGTAATGCCACTTTTGTCATTTCTGATTGTGCTTATTTAAATCTTCTCTTTTCTTGGTTAATCTATCCAGCGGTTTAACAGTTTTGTTTATCCTTTGAAATAACCCACTTTTTGTTTTGTTGCTCCTTTTGTCGTATTTTTGGTCTCAATATCATTTAGTTCTGCCATGATCTTTCTCATTTCCTTTCTTTTGCTAGATTTGGGTTTGGCTTGTTTTTGGTTCTCTAGTTGCTTTAGCTATGATGTTAGGTTGTTAATTTCAGATCTTTCTTTTTGATGTTAGGCATTTAGTGCTACAAATTTTTGTCTTTTTTCTTTTTGGAGACAAGAGTCTCACTCTGTCACCCAGGCTGGATGCACTGATGTGATCTCAGCTTACTGCAACCTCTGCCTCCCAGGTTCAAGCGATTCTCCTGCCTCAGTCAGCTTCTTGAGTAGCTGGGATTACAGACACGCACTGCCACGCCTGGCTAATTTTTGTATTTTTAGTAGAGACAGGGTTTCACCATGTTGCCCAGGCTGGTCTCAAACTCCTGAGCTCAGGTGATCCACCCGCCTTTGCCTCCGAAAGTGCTGGGGTTACAGGTATGAGCCACTGTGCCTGGCCTAAACTTTAGTCTTAACACTGCTTTTGTTGTATTCTAGAGGTTTTGGTGTGTTGTGTCTCTATTTTCATTTATTTCAAAATTTTTTTTGATTTCTGCCTTAATCTCATTATTTAAAGTCATTCAGGAGCAAATTGTTTAGTTTCATATGTACTTGTGTGATTTTGAGAGTTCCTGTTGGTATTGGTTTCTAATTTTATTCCATGAGGTCTGAGAAGATGGTTGATATGATTTTGGTTTTTGAAAAATTTATTGAGACTAGCTTTATGACCGAGCATGTGGTCAATTTTAGAGAATGTTCTGTGTGCAGGTGAGAATGAGTTTAGAAGTGGATTCTTCCTGAAGCGAGTCTCCATATGAGAACATAGCCCAGGTGACACCTTGCTTGCAGCTCTAAGAGACCGTAAGCAAGGACCCAGCTAAGCTGTGCTTGAATTCCTGAATCAGAAACTGTGAGATAATAGATCTGTATTGTTTTAAGTGGTTAAGTTTTTGCTAATTTGTTATGCAATAGAAAACTAATAACATTGTGAAAGCCCACTTTTCCCATTTTCTTGCTTACTTATTTGCTTATTTATTTGTTTAGACAGGGTCTCAGTTGGCTAAGCTGGAGTACAGTGGCACTATCATAGCTCACTGCAATCTTAAACTCCTGGTCTCAAGTGATCCTCCCACCTCAGCCTCCCTAGTAGCTGGGACTGTAGGTGTGCACCACCACACCCAGCTAATTTTTAATTTTTTTTTTTTTTTTTTTTGAGACAAAGTCTTGCTCTTGTCCCGCAGGCTGGAGTGTGAGGGTGAGATCTCAGCTCACTGCAACCTCTGCCTCCTGGGTTCAAGCGATTCTCCTGCCTCAGCCCCCTGAGTAGCTGGGATTACAGGCGCCTGCCACCATGCCCGGTTAATTTTTGTATTATTAGTAGAGATGTGGTTTTACTATGTAGGCCAGGCTGGTCTAGAACTCCTGACTTTAGGTGATCCACCCGCCTCGGCCTCCCAAAGTGCTGGGATTACAGGCGTGAGCCACTGCACCCGGCCTTAAATTTTTTTTTTAGGCAGGGTCTGGCCATGTTGCCCAGGCTGGGGTGCGTTGGTGCAGTCACAGCTCACTGCAGTCTTGAACTGGGCTCAAGCAGTACTCCTACCTCAGTCCCCCAAGTAGCTGGGACTATAGACACATGCCACCACACCCAGCTAATTTTTGTATTTTTTGTAGAGATGGGATTTTGCCATATTACCCAGGCTGGTCTCAAACTCCTGAGTTCAAGTGATCCACCTTGGCCTCCCAGAGTGCTAGGTTACAGGCATGAGCCACTGTGCCCAATCCAGACTGTCATTTTCTTGCTTTTAATTTTTGTGTATTTTATTGCAGTGTGACTTTTTTTTTGAGAGAGAGGCCTTGCTCTGTTACCCAGGCTGGAGTGTAGTGGTGTGATCATGGCTCACTGCAACCTCAACCTCCCGGGTTCAGGTGATTCCCCCACCTTAGACTCTCGAGTAGCTGGGACCACAGGGACATGCCATCATGCCTGGCTAATTTTTTTAAAACTTTTTTATAAATATGGGATCTCCCTATGTTGCTCATCTTGGTCTCAAACTCCTGAGCTCAAGTGATCCTCCTGCCTCGGCCTCCCAAAGTGCTGGGATTGTAGGCGTGAGCCAACACACCTGGTCACAAAGTTACTTTTGTTGTAGTATCTGGTACATGAAAACTCTTTTGACTAAAATATGTTTAATCTTTTTTTTCTTTATTATTATTTTTTTTTTATAATAAAAAAAGGCATTCTGGCCTATTGCCCAGGCCGGAATGCAGTGGCGCCATCTCGGCTCACTGCAAGCTCCGCCTCCCAGGTTCAAGTGTTCAGGTGATTCCCTTGCCTCAGTATCCCGAGTAGCTGGGACTACAGGCATGCACCGCCACACCTGGCTAATTTTTTTGTATTTTTAGTAGAAACTGGGTTTCACCATGTTTGTCAGGCTGGTCTCGAACTCCTGACTTCAAATGATCTGCCCGCCTTGGTCTCCCAAAGGCTGGGATTACAGGCATGTTTAATCTTTTAAAAAATGAAAGAGCCGGCCTGGCGTGGTGGCTAATGCCTGTAATCCCAGCACTTTGGGAGGCCGAGGAGGGCGGATCACGAGGTCAGGAGATCGAGACCATCCTGGCTAATAGGGTGAAACCCCGTCTCCTAAAAATACAAAAAATTAGCTGGGCATGGTGGCTGGCGCCTGTAGTCCCAGCTACTCCGGAGGCTGAGGCAGGAGAATGGTGTGAACTCGGGAGGCAGAGCTTGCAAGCAGTGAGCCGAGATTGCGCCACTGCACTCCAGCCTGGGCGACAGAGCACGACCCTGTCTCAAAAAAAAAAAAAGAAGAGCCAAACTTAGATTTCAGATACTACCCCAACCCCCATCAAATGGTAGCTGGTAAGTGTATGTTTAAGTTTGTAAAAAATTGCCACATAATTTTCCAAAATGTTTATACTGTTGTACTTTCCTACTAGGGATGTCGAGGGTTCCACTTGGCCCATTTCCACATCAAAACTTGTTATGGTCAGATTTGAGCCATTTTATTGAGTGTACACTGGTATATCATTGTGGTTTTGACTTACATTTCCCGGATGAATAATGATGTTGAATATGTTTTTCATGTCCTTATTTGCCATTTGTGAATCTTTTGTGAAATGTGTTCAGATATTTTGCTTATTTTGAAAAAATGAATAAAAAAATTATTGAGTTGTACAAGTTGTTTATATATTTCAGATGCAGACATTTCATCAGATATATATAGTCATGCAATACTCTGCAATGTTTTGGTCAACAACAGACTGCATAGACACTGATGGTCCCATAACATTATAAAGGAGCTGAAAAATTCTAGTCCCCTAGTGACATCTTGATGATCCTGACCCTGTGTACACCTAGGCTAAAGTGCGTGTTTGCGTCTTTATTTTGGACAAAAACGTTTAAAAGAAATAATAAATTTAAAATGTAAAATAAAAAACAGCTTATAAACTACAGATATAGAGGACAAAATATTTTGTACAGCAGTACAATATGTGTTTTAAGAATAAAGTTAAAAATTAAAGAGTTTAAGGTAAAAATGTTACAGTAAGCTAAGATTAATTTATTGTTAAAGAAAACAAATAATGTAGCCTAAGTGTACAATGCTTGATGTTATTATTATATAATGTTATATAATATATTATTATATAATTATATGAATTATATATGTTATTTTTATATTATTATATACATATATAATTATATAAATATATAGTTATATAATTTTTAATATTATAATTGTATTATATAATTATATACTTATTGTATGTTTATATAATGTTATTGTGCAGTGTTAAATAGTGTAGCCTAAGTGTACAATGTTTTATAAAGTCTACAGTAATAGACAGTAATGTCCTAGACCTTTACATTTACTCACCACTCACTTACCCAGAGCAAGTTCTAGTCATGCAAACCCCGCTCATAGTAAGTGGCCTATACAAGTGTACCATTTCTATCTTTTACATGTATTTTTACTGTACCTTTTTTATGTTTAAATGCACACTTACCATTGTGTTACAGTTGCTTACAGTATTCAATGCAGTAACATGCTGTACAGGTTTGCAGTCTGGAAGCAACCTATAGGCTGTACAATACCGTATAGCCTATGTGTGTGGTAGGCTATACCATCTAGGTTCATGTAAGTATACTCCATGACATTCACATAATGATGAAATCACCTGACAATGCATTTCCCAGAAGGTATCTCTGTTGTTAAGCGATGCATGACTGTATATATTGTGACTTATTTTTCTCCAGCTTGCCTTTTCCTTTTTGGAAGGATGTCTTTCAAAGAGCAGAAGGTCTTAATTTTGATGTTCTTTACTTTGTGAGTTTTTTTAGTTAGTACTCACTCATATTCTGTCTAAGAAATCTGTGCCCATCCCAAGATCATGAAGATTTTCTCCAATGTTTTCTTCTAGAAGTTTGTAATTTTAGCTTTTCTGCTTGAATCTTAACTCCTTTTGAATTAGTTTCTTTAAAGTCTTAAAAATTGTGGCAAGGTACGTATAACAAAATTTGCCATTTTAACTTTTTTTTGAGACAGAGTCTCGCTGTCATCACCCAGGCTGGAGTGCAGTGGCGCGATCTCGGCTTACTGCAGCCTCTGCCTCCTGAGTTCAAGCGATTTTCGTGCCTCAGCCTCCAGCCTTTTAACCATTTTTAAGTATACAATGTAATGACATTAAGTATATTCACAGTGTCATGCAACTGTTGTCACCATCTATTTCTAAAACTTTTCCATGGTCCCAGGTAGAAACTCTGTGCCCATTAAGCAGTAACATCCTTCTTCCCTTCCCCCAGGCCTTGGCAGTCTCTGTTCTACTTTCTTTCTCTATGCATTTGCCTCTTCTAAACGCTTCATATCAATGGAATCATATAGTATTGTTCATACAGTATTGTTCATTTGTGTCTGGCTTATATCACTTAGCATAATGCACATCTATATTAAAGTCAGTTTTGGTAAGTTATTTTTTGAACTTTTTGTCTATTTTAAATAGGTTATAGAACTTATTGGCATAAATTGTTCCTGCTATTCTCTTATTATTCTTTTACTGTGTTTAGATTGGTTGTGATAACTCATCTTTTATTCCTGATATCGATGACTTAAACGTTTTCTTTCCTTTTCTTCTTGATGTCTATTACTAGGGTTTTATTAATATTTTCAAAGAACCAATTTTTGGTTTTGTTAATTTTTTTCTATTTTCTGTTACTAATTTCTGCTTTCTTTATTATATTTTGAATTTAATTTACTGTTTTAAGTTTTTTAAAATTTTTTTTATTATACTTTAAGTTCTGGGATACATGTACAGAATATGCAGGTTTGTTACATAGGTATACACATGTCATGGTGATTTGCTGTACCCATCAACCCATAATCTACTTTAGGTATTTCTCCTAATGCTGTCCCTCCCTGGACTTTTTAATGTTTTTAATGCAGAAGTATGGATTAGTGATTTCAGGTCTTCCTTTTTCGATATAAGCATTTAAAGCAATATATGTGCCTCTAAGCACTCGTTTAACTGTATTCTATAATTTGGTATGTGTGTCTTTATTATAGTGTAATTCAAAATATTTTCTGATTTTCTTTGTCATTTCATCTTTGACCAATAGACTATTTAGAAATATGTGGTTTCGGGGAGGGGGGAGGGATTGCATTGGGAGTTATACCTGATGTAAATGACAAGTTGATGGGTGCTGACGAGTTGATGGGTGCAGCACACCAACATGGCACAAGTATACATATGTAACAAACCTGCACGTTATGCACATGTACCCTAGAACTTAAAGTATAATAAAATAAAATAAAATAAAATAAAATTAAAAAACAAATAAATACAAGATTATTGTTTCTTATAAAAAAAAAGAAATATGTGGTTTCGTTTCCAAATATTGGAGGATTTTATATCTTATTGTAGTTGATTTCTAATTTAATTCTGTTGTGGTTAGGCAGCATAATTTATGGAATTTCAATAGTCTGAAATTTCTTGAGACTTTTTTTTATGGCCTAGCATGTGGTCTTTCTTGACGAATGTGCAGTGTCTGCTTGATTAGCTTCCCTAAACTCTACCCCGTGCCTCCTCAGCTTAGTGGAACTACTGTGCTCTGCTTGAATGCTAGCTGTCTGTGCCATTGTAAGAAAATTGCTCCTAGGCAACTGAGGAGGGAGCAGCCTGACTTTTGAGTTTCCCTTCTTTCTGGGTTTTCATTCTTACGTGTTTCCTGGTGCCTGAAAACTATTACATCGTATATTTTGTCTGTTCTTAAGTGATTTGTAGTAGAATGGCTAGTTCTGTTTCAGTAATGTCATAGTTACAGGTGGAAGTTTGCCAGTCTTTAGGTCCCTGCCTAAAATCGAAAATTTTTTTCTTTAATTCTCACTGAAGATGAAGTCTGTACTTTTTATACCATATGTAAAGCTATGAAATTCTCATTTATTTCTACTTTCTCTTTTCTTATTTAGGTAACTCGACAGTGTATAAAGTTTGTTGTTTAACATGACTTTTGTCCCTGTTATAATCTATAGAACTGAATAATATTTACTTAAAAAAAGTTAAGTATCTTTTCTCACTTTATTACCAGTTAAATAAATAATTTCATTTAAGGCTTTATCATAGCCAGTGCCTTTTAAAAATCTATCTTATATGTGCAGTCATTTTAGCATTACTTTTCAAATCATTTATGTTAAACCTGTAAGTTTTCCATTGTTTTCTGTGACTATTTTAAACCATTGGGGAGAGGGGAATCTGGCTAAATATTGTATAGATAATATTACTCTTTTAATAACAATCACACCATCATTCTATGTTGGTATTTTTTTTTTTTTTTTTTTTTTTTTCCTTCTTTTGGAGACAGCGTCTGTCGCCAGGCTGGAGTGCAGTGGCGTGATCAATTCACTGCAACGTCCCCCTCCTGGGTTCAAGTGATTCTTCTACCTCAGCCTGCCAAGTAGCTAGGACTACAGGCGTGTGCCACTACACCCAGCTAATTTTTATAATTTTAGTAGGGATGGGGGTTCACCATGTTGGCCAGGATGGTCTCGATCTCTTGACCTCATGATCTGCCCGCCTTGGCCTCCCATAGTGCTGGGATTACAGGCATGAGCTACCCCACCCAGCCCTTTCTTTTCTTTTTTGAAGACAGTCTCACTCTGTTGCCCAGGCTGGAGTGCAGTGGTGCCATCTCGGCTCCCTGCAACCTCCGCCTCCCAGGTTCAAGCAATTCTCCTGCCTCAGCCTCCCAAGTAGCTGGGATTATAGGTGCACACCACAACGCCCTGCTAATTTTTGTATTTTTAGTAGAGACAGGGTTTCACCATTTTAGCCAGGCTGGTCTCGAATTCCTGGGCTTAAGAGATCTGCCTGCCTCAGCCTCCCAAAGTCCTGGGATTACAGGCGTGAGCCACCATGCCCGGCTACTTGTCTTTTTTGAATACTCTGGTTTATTTTCTGTTTTCAATCTTCAGTGATAGTAATTGTGTACGTACTTTTTGTATGCAATTTTTTTCCCCAAATTTAAGCAGACTAGCTTATTTGTAGATTTTCTCTTTTTCCTCCTCTGAGCTCCACTTTCTTATTTTTCTGGGTATGTTGGGATCACAGCTTGTACTCATTTTCAGTGATCCGTAGGCTTTAAAAATAAGACGTCATTATATTCACAGAGTACAAAGTTTGAATATATTCTCATCAAAATATAAAGTGTAAAAAATGGAAATTTTTTATTATTTTAAGTTATTTCTCTTTTAAATATTCAAAATTAAGCTGAATTAAAATTGTTGTAAGTACATATTTTTATAAAAATAAATTGTAATTCTGGCATTAATTGTTCAACCATTAATCAGTGTAATAAATTGGTTCCTTGCCTTATATGTGTCATTTCTAGACCAGCATATAAATACATTTACTAGTAATATGAATTCCTTAATTCTGCAAAATGTTCCTCAGTTGCTGTGTGATGCTGCTAGGAATGGTGAGCTAACTTTTATGAGTACCTTCAGAACCGTGAATTGGAACAGGAAGAAATCAAATAAATGGATGTTTGACTCTGTTAGGAGACAATACTTTCTTAAGAAAGGTTATCTATGATATTCATGTTATTTGACAGGAAGGATATAACAGTTAATTTGTCTTGTCTTTTATTTCTAACACCCTGTGCTGCTTAGATATTCCATAATCTCAGGCAGAGTTCTCTTGAAGTTTGCAGTTTCACAACCCATAAATGGCATTCTGACATAGTTGCCTCTTTTTTAAAGGACGTGGGAAGAAATATGTGGACAGAGGTTTTCCTGTGGTCTGAACTGTACAATTTACAAGAATGGATTTTTAGGGTTCCAGTTTGCCAGTGCAGAATCTTGTGACAGAGGAAACCCCATTTCTTTAATGAATTTGTTTTTTGTGTTTGTGTTATTTTGCAGGATCTCTAAAGTAAGAAGCCCATAGCAGAGGCCTTTCTTCCCTGGCTCTACAGTCAATAAATAAATGTATGAATAAATAAGAGAAGGCAGATGTTTCTTTTGCCATACTGCAAATTATTGAGCCCTGTCACCAGTCCCAGGGAAATGTTAGGCCTTCCTAGTCCTGGCAAAGCCACAGGAATATTAGTACAAATGGATTCTAATGCCACTAAAGAAAGTACTCTGTGTGGTGATGTGTTACCTGGAGGTAAAAATAATATCTTCTTTGGTCAGATAAAGGATGTAAAATATGGCTTTCATTTTCTAAAAAGCAAACAAATATTTTCTCACTTTAACATTGTTTAAGGAGCTCCATGCTGTCTCTCCTCCACCCAAGGAGTACTGCTCTGCAATAGTACTGCTCTTCAGAGCAGGCTAGAAATAAATCCATTTGCTGCTGTTGTCATAGTTTTCTACTGAAAGGTAAAGCACAGTGATTTATAGCATTGGAAACTAGAGTTAGACTGCTTCAGTTTACCAACTTGGCTGAAGACAGGAACACTTCTGGCTAGTATAATTCATATATAGGTAACCAGGCACCAACATATTGAGGAAATGCTACTTTCCTACTTACCACTGGTATGATCTTAACCTGTCTTTAAAAAATAATACTAATTAAAAAAAAAATAATGGAATAATAGTACATATATCATATGGCTATGATGAGTACTACATGAATATTAATGTGTAAAATGCTTAGAATAGAACCTAATAAATAGTTAAGCACTTAATAAATGTTGGCTGCTGTTATGTCATTATTATTATTGTTATTATTATTATTATTATCATGTAGCCTGGTCTTGGGTATTAGAGAATTGCAGAATATTGAGTAGAAACTTAGGGTTCAGCCATAACTGCAAGCCTTAGCTGGGGACGGGAGGATCGATCAAGGTTGGGGCTTTTGGCAGCTGACCCTGATATTATCACAAGGCTTTCCAAAGTGGGAGCCGGTACTTGTTGAGAGCTGCTAGATTTCTGAGGTGTTCTAGTTATCTTTAGGACCTGCTGCTGAACTGGGGATTCTGAAAAAAGAGGGTGCTGAGAGGGGTGAATAATTGGACTAATACATGGAGAGGAAAAGTGAGGGCCTATAGCTACTAGGTGGGTGAGTTTGCTTGGGTAATTAGAACAGTGGCTTTCAGACTTTTTAGACTTGACCTCAATAACAAATAGTGTGTACATTATGACCCATCACATATGTTCGCATTTGTATATTTGTATGTATTTCAGTAATGGATGTCATAAACACACATTTCACAACAGTGCTTACCCTACGGTATGCGAAGGACTCTGATATTTTCTTTTCTATTCTATTTCATTTGTATATGTACTTTTTGTGTGCAGGTAGTTTCCCTTTTTAAAAAATGTTGATCCTGACTTCCTAAATTGATATAATGTCTTACTAAAGAGGTGTGACCCGCATTTGAAAAAGCACTAGTTTGCCTATGAATTAGTCCTTTGAACATTACCCTAGAAAAAACAGTTTGACATACTTTGTCATCTAGGTGAATGAGAGAAGCCCATCAGAGTTGGCAGAGCCTCTGAAGCTGGGGACAAGACTTGCTTCTCTTTGGCTCTCTTAGCTGCCAGGGTTTAGCTCCACAGTTTACTTGATCACTTGGTTTTCTTGAGTCTAGGTTCTTTTTCTCAGATGGCTTCCTATTTGTTGAGACTAATCTCTTCCTTTAGACTGGGAGATTGCTCCAAGAGGGCAAGAATTACAGTAATAGCTAACACTTCCATAGTGCTTTCTCTGTGCTAGGCACTTTGCTGTTTACATATATTAATCCTCACCACAGCCTATATATTAGGTACCTTAATGATCTTCATTTTACAGGTGGGGAAACTAAAGCATACAGAAATATGCTTAGCTTACCCTTCAATAGAGGTCTTCTGCAACTTACCTTAAATATTAATGGATGAAATTAAGTTAGTTTCTGGGCTTATTAACTTTCCTTATGGCTTTTCTTACCACAAGTATATTCAAATGATTAGCAAGTAATAGAAATTGAATAAAAAATGGCACTGAACTTTGTCTGAAGGAATACAGTTTAGTTAAATTGGTCAAATTCAGCATTTGAATAATGACTGTGCTTTGAGCCCTAACATTAAAGCCCTGTAGTCTTCCTTCAGGCTTGGGTTTGAGAATGAATAATGTTGCAGAAACACCCACATAGTCTTAGCTCATTATTTTACCAGTTTGAGATCCTTGATCTTTCTTCCAGTCCCTTGCCCACTGCAACAGCTGTTTAGTTTGGCCCATGCCTTCTGGGTTAATAGTATTTCTGACACAGTGTGAGTTTTCATGTTGCTATGTATAATTTCTGCCAGAGTCTTGACTGCTGCCAGGCCTCAGGGTTGGAGGTTGCAACTGATTTGTGGGGGAGGGTGCTTGTCACTGACGCAGGAACAAGGTGCTTTCCGTAGCTCTGATTTGTTGCTGGCTGAGTGTGAATGATGTCAGGCAGATCAGAGGACAGCTGATTCATTTGGGATCTGGAACTTGCCACTGTCCCACCGCTGCCTCCTGGGCTCTTAGGTCTTTTGTGAGGGGAGGGGAGGGGTGTTCTGAAGATCATGTTTTTGGAGAAAAGTACTTTAATTTTTGCCGTAAGTTTGGGAAGCTTTTATAATTTCCTTTGGCTGACAGAACTGCATACCCCTTGTGTGAGAGAACTTCCTACCAAGACTCCAGTGTGAGGGCAAAACTTGAGTAGCCAGGAGAATGATGAAACGGAGGCGAGAGAGACTGGGAGCACCGTGTCTGCGGATTCAGTAAGGAGGCTGGGGTCTCTATGGAAACTGGCAGATGTCAGGGAAAAAAACTAATGCCAACTAACACAGCTTCGTTTATTTGGATGAAGACTGTTTTGGAGATGCCTGTCAGGAAGAGGGCTGAGCTGGCTTGATTAATTCAAGGTCAAAACAGTGGTCCTTGGCAGGGGCATATGAGGTTTCCAATTCCAGAAACTGAGTTAGATGTCATTTTAGGGGTTCCTGAATACTTGGGGAACTGAGTAAAAAAATGAAGACAATTATTTTCTTGCCTTGAAAGCAAATGTTTATTTAAAGTTAGTGTCAAAGCTGCATATACAAGCCCCATAAATGTGAGAAACCAATGGAAACAAAAAGTACCTCCTCCTTTGACTAGAGAAGATATTTCTTCCCATGACCTGTCAGCTCAGGAACTCAGATCTGCCCTTGCAGATTCAAGCATGGGTCCTTTAGGGTGTGACCTGAATTTTATTTCTATATTGGCCAATATAGAAATAAACTTTATTAGGTGAGAATATCAAAGCTGGGAGTGGAAGAAGGCTTCCTCTTCAGGGTGACTTTTCCAAGAGCAGCTCAGGCTTATTTAATGAAGAAGTGCCAAGTGAATTCATCAGTATATTAGAGAACCAGTGAAAGAAGAGACCTAGAATCCATTTCACCTCAATTATCTGTCTTGAACTGCCTTTGTTTAACTCACAGGGTGAAGGGAGTGTACTTCAGATTTTCTTCCTGAGTCAAACTGCTTGCCCCAAGACAGACAGGTTTCTTTAGTGGGATTCTTTTGTGATGTTGCCCTTCAGTGTCCGTGGATGCTTATTGATTGAATTAATGATTCTATTAGACCTTGAGAAACAGGATGTGTTTGAAGTGTATAGTTGGAGTATTGACACACTTTAAAAAAAAAACCTTTTATTCTCATAGTGACACAAAAGTAAAAGACCATTTAAAAACAGACTTCATCAACTAATGTGTTATTTAAAGTAAAGGTCACTTGTTAACAAAATTAAAATTTTAAATGGAGTTTGTAGTTTAAGAAAACTTAAATGGTCAAAAATCATGGTTCTGTTTTTGCTTTTGAGAGTATCTTACTTTATGGCCCTGGTGGGAGTGCAGTGGTGCTGTCACAGCTCACTAAACCTTGACCTCCTGGGCCCAAGGGATCCTTCCACCTCAGCAGCTGGGACTACAGGCATGCACCACCAAACCTGGCTAATTTTGTAATTTTTTTTTATAGAAATAAGGTCTCTTTATGTTGCTCAGGCTAGTCTGGAACTCCTGAGCTCAAGTGATCCTCTTGCCTCAGCCTCTTAAAAGTGCTGAGATTACCATACCTGGCAAATCATGCTTTTCAAATGTTGGTACACTGCTGTTGGTAATCATTGAATCTGTTTTATTGACTTTGAGTTAGAAAAATACCCCCTGAGGAGCTAATAAGTAGTTTGTATATCACCTTTTCCTTTTTCAAACAATCTTTTTTAGACTCTAGACGCATTGTATAACCAGTTTGCAGGGTAGTAATTAGGGACAAAAAGAAAATAAAATTTGCTGGCCTGGTGTGGTGGATCATGCCTGTAATCCCAGCACTTTGGGAGGCCGAGGAGGGCGGATCACGAGGTCAGGAGATTGAGACCATCCTGGCTAACACGGTGAAACCCTGTCTCTACTAAAATACAAAAAATTAGCTGGGCGCGGTGGCGGGCGCCTGTAGTCCCAGCTACTCAGGAGGCTGAGGCAGGAGAATGGCGTGAACCCGGGAGGCGGAGCTTGCAGTGAGCCGAGATCACACCACTGTACTCCCGCCTGGGCAACAGAGGGAGACTCCATCTCAAAAAAAAAGAAATGAAATTTGGCTTTCATAGATTTTTATAATTTCAATTACATATTGAACAAAATGGCTAAACTTCATTTTATGTGATGAGACTTAAGGCTTCAAAATTTTGTATAAGCATATTATTCAGGTTAACAAGTAAGTACTGTCTAATGTTGTAATTGGTTCTAACTTATATATGGAGGAGCTTAACTTTGAAATAGTTCTTTGGAAGAGTGAAAATTCTTTTGAAAAGGAGAAATTAACTTAAAATTAACATTTTTACTTCTTTTAACTTTAAAAAAAATGTTGAGTTTGTAGAAATGGGGGCATAACTGTAATTTTAAATAGCTGTTTGCCCTCCTATATTCTATCCTGTTATGACCCCATATTGTGTATCCACCTGAGAAGTAAACTGAAGACCACTAGAGTGATAGTGACTAGGAAAGTGAAGATTTCCTTTGAATGTCACTGTGTCCATATTATAAACAGTCAGAAATAACAGTACAAGAAACTAATAATGTTATCATTTTGAAGTAGATCAGGTACTTATGTGATACTTAAGTAATTTTTTTACCTTGGAAATTAAATATGGTGTGTTTACAGAAAGCCATGCCAATAAGGTAGCAAATTAAATATTGTGAATATTATTTTTATTATTTTTATCATGTGTAATTTCTACTAATGGTAGCAAATTAGAAATCTGTATTTATCACCTGTTTTCAATCTAAAGATCTTATTTAATAATCTTCAATAGGACTTAACATGTCAAAATGGCTAGATTGTTTTTATGGGAAAAAATAACCTGGGAATCTAAAATTTAAGTGGAAGCAAAATACATAGTTAACTGACATTATCTGATACATTCATTAGAGAAAAGTTAGCTAAACAAATTCGTATTATTGTAGATATAATCAATAATTTATAAACTATTCAGAATGTTTTACTCTTAGGGACATACACATTTCTCTAGGAAGTTTTAGTCATTGAACATTAAATATTAACTGTTGCCTGCTAATTGATGAGTTGTAGTAAATTTGCAATGTTTGGTTTGCCCAGAAACCAATTCTAAATTGGCTGGGTGCAGTGGCTTACATCTGTAATCTCAGCACTTTTGAGAGGCTTAGGTGGGTGGATCACTCGAGGTCAGGAGTTTGAGACCAGACTGACCAACATGATGAAACTCTGTTTGTACTAAAAATACAAAATTAACTGGGTGTGGTGGTGCATGTCTGTAATCCCAGCTACTTGGGAGGCTGAGGCAGGAGAATCACTTGAACCCAGGAGGTGGAGATTGCAGTGAGCCAAGATCGTGCCATTGCACTCCAGCCTGGGCAACAAGAGCAAAACTCCGTCTCAAAAAATAAAAATAAAAATAAATAACAAATATGTTGAGTAGCCAAATCTTAAATATTGTATTTTAATTTTATGGATTAAGTTTTTGTCTCTGTTGTCATCCTATACCAACATTGGTACTAAAGTATGATATTGGAGAATGATTTTGACCACTTTTCTTGAACTTTTGCCTAAACCAAGCCACTTTGAATATGTTTCTTTTTGGTTGAAAAGTTAATCACTGACCTTGTTTTTTTCCTGTTGTGGTACCTTGTCAGAATCTCTACCCTTTGCCGAGGAGCTGAAGTAAACCAGCACATGTTTTCACCCACATCTGCTCCAGCCCTCTTCCTCACTAAAGTCCCATTTAGTGCTGATTGTGCTTTGGCTACTTCTCCTCTTGCCTTTTTCCTGAACCCACGAGCCCACAGCAGTCCTGGCACTCCTTGTTCCAGCCGCCCACTGCCGTGGAGGTAAGGAAACTTGCTGTGAATCTGGGCCTTGACAATTGCTTCTGGCCAAATGTTGAAACCCATACCTTACTCCTTAATGGGGAGAAATGGAGTAAGAGTCTTGGTTCTGTCACGGAGAGGAGTGAAATAAATATCACAGATTTCTGTTGTATTGAAAATGTCAGAAGAAAGGAGGGTAGGTTATCAGTACTTGGATTTTTGAGGCTGTTATAAATTGTGTGGCCATCCTGACCGTTGGACAACCTTGTGAACTATGACCTGTGACCACCCCATAGTGTGGCAGAGTGCTAGAACTCTTTGGAGGTTCAAAAGTTCAAACCTCACATTTTACACGATGGGAAAATTTGTGTCCACAAGTTAAATGGTTTGTTCAGGTTGAGGAAAATAGACCTTCTCCCCTTTCTTTCTGCCTTCCTTTTCTTATATTCAACATTATTTGATTATATGCTATCTGCTAGGACACTGTTTTAGGCATGAGAAGTAAAGCAGTGAACATAAAGCAATAAAATCCCTGTCCTCAAGGAGCTTAGATTCTCGTGGAGAAAGACAAGTTAATGAGTAAATATATAACATAATGGATAGACATGGTGCTTCTGAGAAAAATAAAGTAGGATAAGAGAATGTAGAGGCCAGGGCTTGACATTTTATGTAAGGTGGTCAGGGAGGTCCTCAGTGGTAAGTTGACATATGAAAAAAGACCTGAAGGAAGTCATGGAGCCTGAATGGATCTGGAAGAAAAGTGTTCCAGGCAGAGGCAACATGGAAGTGCCAGGGGCCTAATCTAGGAGCTTGCTCCATGTATTCTTTGTGCAACAGAGTCCAGTGATGCTGGTACAGAATAAGTTGGGTGATGAGTGTTGGGAAGTGAGGCCTGAAGTATAGTGGGCAGCCAGATTAAACAATTTTGAGGCTTTTTGAGATGGAGTTTCGCTCTTGTTGCCCAGGCTGGAGTGCAATGGCACGATCTCGGTTCACTGCAACCTCCACCTCCCAGATTTAAGTGATTCTTCTGCCTCAGCCTCCGGAGTAGCTGGGATTACAGGTGGCTGCCCCCACTCCCAGCTAATGTTTGTATTTTTAGTAGAGACAGGGTTTTACCACGTTGACCAGGCTGATCTCAAACTCCTGACCTCAAGTGATCCACCCGCCTCGGCCTCCCAAAGCACTGGGATTACAGGTGTGAGCCACCACACCCCACCAGGACTTTTGTTTTTATGCTGGGTGAGATGAGTAGCCACTGGAAGGTTTAAATAAGAATGTCATGATCTGACGTACATCAAAAGATCACTCTGGGCTGGGCGCAGTGGCTTACACCTATAATCCCAGCAGTTTGGAAGGCCGAGGCAGGCGGATTGCTTGAGTTCAAGACCACTCACGAGTTCGAGACCAGCCTGGGCAACATGATGAAACCCCGTCTCTACAAGAAATGCAAAAATTAGCTGGGCATGGTGGCACATGCCTGTAGTCCCCGCTACTCGGGCGGCTGAGGTGGGAGGATGTCTTGAACCTGGGAGGTGGAGGTTGCAGTAAGCTGAGATCACACCACTGCACTCCAGCCTTGGAGCAAAACCTTGTCAAAAAAACAAAAACAAACAAACAAAAAAAAGCAAACAAAAAAACCCACTCTGGTTATAGTTAGAAGGCCACCAGGTAAGAGACAATGGTTATTTGAACCCATGGTGATTGAGATGATAAGAAGTGGTCAGATTTGGGGATGTATTTTAAAGGTGGAATTGATAGAGGAGGAAGAGATATCCAAGGATTGAGCCCTGGGGCAAGTTTTAGAGGTTGGGGCGATAGTGAGGAATTAGACGAAAATGAATTAGCTATTCATTCAAGAGCAAGGACCAGGAGAAGTATCTTAGAAGCCAATTGAAAAAAAAATGTTAAAAAAGGAAAGTGTGACTGATCAGTAGTTATTTGTTAAGCTTTTTGTTAGAGAATAGTAACCTGAAAAACTAAAAGTTTAAGTGAAGCACGATGTATCACGCAGACTTAAGTGACATTATTTGATACAGGAGCTTAAATTCCACAGGCAGTTTGGGACAGTGATAGACTGCCATAGGACAATGTTAGAGGCTAACTTCTCTCAGAAGGCATCTCTTCTAGATGTACTAGCGCTTGGCATATGAGGCTGAGAAAGATTGTAAGTTGGGTAGCCCCCAAGATGTACCCAGTCTTGGCACATGGTTTTGAATATCTCTTGATGACTGTGATCTCAGAACACACAACCTGGAGCAATATTGGTCTTACAGCTTTGGAGCTTGTTAAATTTCATGGAAACTTGTTAAATTTCATGGTTTTGTTTTGTTTTGTTTTCCGTAGACTTGCTCACATGTTTGGTCACTGTATTAGTGCTTCATTCCACTTTTCTTTTGTATCCGTGCCATGCAAAGTGCCATTTCATTAATATGACAAGATTATTTTAGCTTGTTTGCTGGATATTTTTATATTCCTTTAAACATTCTTGAGACTCTGGGATGCAGTTATTTAGAAATTGTTTGATCCTTTGAAGGATTACTTTTAGGCTTTGGTGAGACCAGGGCAGCACATGAGGCTAATTTTTTCTTACTATTGGGGCAGTACTTTGAGTACTCTATTTGATGCTCATGTATTGTGAGTTTTTTCCACTCAGGCTGATGGGAACATGAACGATTCTGGGTCCTTTGTGAGCTCTGAAGAGGGTACCTACTCATTTTCTTGGATCGTTTCCTTACCCACGTATGCTGATAGATATTCAGCTGAAAACTCAGAGGAAGCCCCTGCAGATCTCCAGAGTTCCCCTCTGTATATCTCTGTCTATTCTGGTACCCTGCCTTGAAAATTCTAGTCATCTTAGCCTCCCCAAGTTCTCAACTCTGTCTTTTTAACTCAGGGAGACTGCTGGACTCTTTTTGAGTACCCCCTTTTGCTACTCCTAGATGTGTTCTTCAGGTTGTAAGCTAGGGCAGTCTTAGGGCTTGCTTTGCATGTTTCCCTTTGGTCCAGTGTCTGCAAACTATTGTTTCATATATTTCATCTACTTTTTTTTGTTTTTAAGGTGCAAGGGTAAATCTGATCTCTGATTCCCCATAATGACGAGAAGCAGAAGTCTAGTCTTGCTAATATTTTGAGCTCATGCTTCTATCATCAGTTGTGATTATTGCTTTATGAGATTATTGGTTGACTGATTCATGTGTTGCATAAGCGCAATAGAAGCAGATTCTTTAAAAATTATTGGCCGGGCGCAGTGGCTCACGCCTGTAATCCCAGCACTTTGGGAGGCCGAGATGGGTGGATCATGAGGTCAGGAGATCGAGACCATCCTGGCTAACACGGTGAAACCCCGTCTCTACTAAAATACAAAAAATTAACCGGGCGTGGTGGCGGGCGCCTGTAGTCCCAGCTACTCGGGAGGCTGAGGCAGGAGAATGGCGTGAACCCGGGAGGCGGAGCTTGCAGTGAGCCGAGATCGCGCCACCACACTCCAGCCTGGGGACAGAGCGAAACTCCGTCTCAAAAAAAAAAAAAAAAATTATTCTATCTTCCTTAGTCAAGAAAAGTTGGAAAATGAAATATCAAAAGAATAAGAATAGGCAACATTTGCTGAGCATTTACTATGTCTTAACATTTTTAAAATGACTTACATTTGTTAAATTTGATTCTCAAAATACTCTGATGAGGTGGGTGACACATGTTCATTTTTTTGATGAGGTGGATAATCTGAGTAAATCTGTTTTATAGATGAAGACACTGTAGTACAGAGAAGTTAAGGAAGTTATTAATAAGCAGTAGAAACTACCATTCAACCCCACAGTATCTTACTCCAATGCCTGTGGTCTTAACCCCTCGGCTGTTGTTACAGGATCCTGGGAAGTGTTGCTTTTCTAGCTAGAAACCTCTGTGACCAGTGACGCCTTTGCCTGAGCTTTGCTCGGGCCTGCTGGGCCCACTTGGCCTGGCAGGCTGCACTTGGCTCAAGCTACCAGCCTGGATCCCAAACCTCCAAAGAGACTGGAGCAGAATGGTGAGGAGTGTGTGAGCAAGCGAGCATAGGGTCTGGCCACTGCACACAGTCAGGCATGCCAACTGCTGCAGCAGGGCGGCCAGCTCCAGGGGCTGGCATGGGTGCTGGCTCACTGTGAGGCTGCATCAGGACCAGGCACACCACAAGCAGCTTCCACAGCTGGCACAAAGGAATGCAGTGGTGCCCAGAAGCTTGGAGACTCTGGGAGCCATCAGGCCCCAAAGTGGGAGTCACAGCTTGGCTTGGGGAGCTCTCAGGTCTAGTCTCTCTGAAGGGCCGCAGCTCTTCTCTCCTTCTCTTGAGTTCTTCCCTTCTCTCTTCTCTCCTTGTCACCCACAATGTGGTGAGCAAGGGGCATATTTCAGCTCTATTTGTATTACAGCTGTTTTGGCCCTGCCATTCGGCGGGTCCCGAGTTCTTGTCCTGCATCCGGAAGGAATGAGGTACACAGACAAGTATAGGGTGAGCAAGACAAAGGGGAACTTTGTTGAGTGATATAATAGCTTAGAGGGGACCCACAGTGGGTAGCTCCTGTCTGTAGGCAGGTCCTCCCATTGAGTGTTCAGCTCTCAGCAGAGAGGAGGTCCTGGAATGGGTGGTTCCTTTCTGCAGGCAGGTGGTCCCATTATCTCCCTGTGATCCCTCCTTCCTCTCCCCAAGTCTGGCTGAGTCTAGGGGTTTTTATGGGCCTCATAGGGGAGGAAGTGCATGCTGGTTGGTCCATGGGCAGCCATGGGTGGGCCCAGGGAAAAGCACCACAAGTTGCCCTTGCAGTTTCTGGGACTAGCAACCCAGCCCCCAGGCTTCAGGCTTTCCCTGGCTTGAAGGTGGGTCTTCACTGTGGACCAGCTTCCTTCTGCCCTGGAGCCTGTCTGCCTCCTGCTGCTGTTCATGGTCCCCAGGCTGTTCATGCTAAGGGGTGCCTGCAGGCTAGCACTGGGCTGTCCTCAGCGCACTCCTCAGCCTCCTTCCCATGCTTGTCAGTGCCCAAAGTCTGGAGGGGGTCAAAGTGGCAAGGGGGCTGGCGTGTCAGCACTGCCCTGAGCATGTGCACAACCAGCTGGACTGTGACAGCTCCCGGGCTGGGCCCCAACTTTGCTCCGAGATTGGAGTAGGCACCGACAGGGGAGAAGCCAGGTAGCGAGAGTAGACAATTCTGAGCCTGCGAGGGGCAGGGGCCTTCCTAGGCCCGAGAGTTCAGAGATGCCTGAGTCCGAAGCTGCAGCAGGGCAGCAGTGGCTGCACCCAGGGAGTTCCCACCCAGGGGGCTTCCACCCCACCAACTCAGAAGGGGTGGGGCTCCCGCTTTTCCCTGGCTCGCACCGACTTCGTAGAGCATGCAGCCCCAGCTGCACCTCCTAGCAGTCTTCAGCAAGGGCTTCCGGTCCAGTGCATTGTCCCGGGCCAGGCGCTGGGCTGCTCTAACGTATCGAGTCTGGGGCTCCTGGCAGTGGCCATGCCAGTTGTTTACATGGTAATCTGCTGGTGAACAATGTGGACATGTTGTATTTGCTGCTGTGAGATGCCGCTTTCACTTCCCACCCTGGGCCCCTGAAGCATGGCCCCAGCTCCATGTCTCGGGCCAGGCTCCTGTGCTCCCTGTGCAAGCATGGGACCACCCTGGGCCCAGCTCCGCCCTAGTGCCCCTCTCTGCCTGTTCCTCTGTGCGCTTCTCTCCCACTGGTGGATAGCTCAGCTCAGACTGGCCCAATTGTGGCAGTTCCCAGGGGTGGGTTCCCAGGGCAGTGGGCTTGTTGGGGGGCTTCCAGAGGAGGGTTCCAGGGACTGGCCACCTTGGCGTCTGCACCAGAAGACCCGTGACCTGCGCCTGTACCCCACTGCAGCCAGCATCATGGCAGTGACTGCTTCATGGCAATGACGGGCTGCTGCTGCCATCACTGTGATGTTTCTGATGAACCATATGCAATCGAGAATTTATTTAATAAATTTACAAACTGAGCACTTACCAGCTCCCAGGCACTGTTCTTAGCACTTGAAAATGTAAAGGTCATTTGCTTCTCATACCAGTTCTATGAGAGATATTATCATTGTACTTATTTCACACATGAGGAAGCAAGGGTACAGAGATTAAATAAATTGCTCAAGATAACACAGCTGTGTAAGTGGCAGAACTGGGATAGAAACCTGGGTAGTCTGGCTTCAGAGATCACATTCTTAACAACCACACTGTTCCATGTCTCTATCTGAGATACTTTCATTATGTAATATCACATGTTCTGAACCAAAGTAGTTTTTGCAGCCTTGGGTCTTTTCCCAAGGTGATGTATTAATAACATTGTTTAATAAATCCTCCAATCCTGGGGGTGGGAATTGGTATTCTCACAGTCTGTTGTCACTTCTAGGTCATTACCTTTATTACCTTCTTGTAAAAACCTCTGTTCTTTTTTTTGAGGCAGGTTCTCACTCTGTCACTCAGGCTGGAGTGCAGTAGCATGATCTTGGCTTACTGCAACCTCTTCCTCCCAGGTTCAAGCGATTCTCCTGCCTCAGCCTCCCCAATAGCTGGGATTACAGGCACCCGCCACCACACCTGGCTAATTTTTGTATTTTTAGTAGAGAGTGGGTTTCACCGTGTTGGCAAGGCTGTTCTCGAACTCCTGACCTCAAGTAACCTGACCACTTCAGCCTCCCAAAGTGCTGGGATTATAGGCATGAGCCACCACACCCGGCAAAAAAATCCCTCTGTTTTTTTAGGCTTGTATCATTCCATTTTACCCCTGCTTATTACTTCATCAATTAACTTAGTTTTGTTCGCTGTACTCAAATTCACAGTCCAGGACAGAATCTGTGCTTAGTGAAGAGAGTGATGAACCTCCATTCTGCAGTATCCTTATGATGAACCTCTCTCACTCAATTTATTAAGCAAATAAGCAAGTAAAGTAGAAAGATGAGAAAAATGGTTCCAGTAAACAATGTGCGTAAGTGAATAACTGAAAATTGGGTGCTACTGGCAGTGAATTTGAGTACCAGGAGAGAGGGAACTAGGAGGTGGGGACTTCCAGGGGTGGGTTCCAGGGACTGCCCACCTTGGCATCTCCACCTGTGGACCCGTGGCCTGCTCCTCTACCCCACTGCAGCCAGAGTCATGGCAGTGGCCATATTACGATGTCTTTTTTATCTCTTTTTTTTTTTCTTTGATGAGTATAACTATTATAGGCTCAATTATGTTCTACTAAAATTTGTATAGGTTGAAATCCTAACCCCCAATAACTCATGGTATTTGGAGATAGGATCTTTAAAGGGGCAATTAAGGTTAAATGAAGTCTTTCAGATAGATCCTAATCCAGGATTACTTATGAGAAGAGGGGATTAGGACACAGACAAGCACAGAGGGAAGGCCATGCAAAGACAAAGGGAGGTAGCCATTTACAAACCAAGGAATGAGGTCATAGAAGAAACCAACCCTGCTAATACCCTTATCTTGAACTTCTAGCCTGAACTATGAGGAAATAAATTTCTGTTGGTTAAGTCACCCAGTTTTTGACACTTGGTTATGTATGGCAGCCCTGGTAAACCAACACAGCTATTGAGGCATTTGGCTGCATTGCCCCAGAGGATTGGAAAACAGTGTTCCCTTGCATCATAGTGTAGTGAGGACTAGCCCTGCTTAAGGTCTTAACCCTCTTTATTGACTGCATCTTAGGGATGGTCTTAGGACCTTACAAATTGTTGCCCATAATAATTTGAAGGACAATCAAGATACAGTTTTGAAATGATACCCTCTCTAGCTCTGTAATACATTGCATTTTATGCCTTGATTGAAGGAATGAGTCTGTTATAAACAGACGTTGATGCTAGCTCTTAAGTGTCTCAGATGGGTATGATGAACCTTAAGAGGCATAATAAATTTAATTGTGATTTGGGTTGAATTAAATAACCACTAACCTTTAGTTCATTTGCATGTCTTCTAAGAAAATGATTCCAGCATACTGATTGGCACTCAGATGTGGGTGTTGCATTTTTAGAGTAAGAGTGCTAGATTGACTTTGTGTTGCAACTGGTGTCATTGAAGAAAGGAGGCAGTTGTGTCTCTGGCTATTCACTGGCCCAGCTGTAGGCCTGCTGGGGATAGAAGTTTGATGTTAACTACTTAATGGAACACAGAATGACTTAAGTTTTGAATCAGTTTTGAATTGCCATAGACTTTGTCAGCCCTGAAGTAGGAGGGCTTGCAGGAGGAAATCCATACTAGAGTGATTTTCATATTGGAAGCATTCTAGTTTTAGCTTGCTTCCTACTGCATAGGAATTCCTTCCATACAATCTCTAGCAAAAAGCTATTCAGCCTTTGCTTGAACATCTTCAGCAACAAACAGTTCACTCTCGAAGCTTTCGTCCATTAGTACCAATTTAGTTCTCTGGTGCCTCCTATGTCACATGTATGAGAGGCTTTCGGTAGACCGTGTGGCAGATGGACAGGTGTTCCTTTAGGCCTCCTCCAGAACTAGGCAGCCTTTGAAACCCCTTTCTGGTAGTGTCAAAATTATTTCCTGCCAAAGAGAAAGCACTATTTTCATTTTACCAACACCTGCTTCTCTTGTCTTTTTTTAAACAACTGCTTTTCAGAGTAATTTCAAAAGAGAAGCATCTCCCAGAACTTGTTCTTATCCTGGCCCTGCTGCATAATGGTGGTAGGCAGATTACTTCACTTCTTTATACCTCAGTTCTCTACATCATTAAAATGGGACTTACAATGGTACTTCAAGGATTATAGTAAGAATTAAGTGAGTCAGTACATCTACAATTGTTTAGAATATTACCTGGGCTGCTATACCGGTTATTTTGCTGCTTCCATTGTTGGGAAACTCAGATGTTGCTAATTCTTAGCACTTCATTTTGCTTCCATTACTTTTTTCTTTGCTTCCATTACTTTTCTCATATTCTTATTTTTCCCTTGGATAACTGTACGTATTGCCCGCCATATGTCCATACTGCGGAAGCTCCATTACTGGCTTAGGTGAGGCAGTGGAAGCTGGGTGCCCACCTGCCCTCTCATGCAGTCTCACTGATTGTTTCTGCTGAAAACTGTCCTGTTGGGGCTCAGCAGGGCATGGACTGAAATGAAAAACACTTTGAATTACATTCTTTCTAAAAAACCAGTTTTTGGCAAGGAGGAAAGGAAACAGTTTTAAGGTATTTCATTTCTCCTCCTACAGCAGGGAAAGAGCATCTTGAGAGTATCTTCAGAAGAAGTGATTCTCTTGTTAGAGAAGGGAGGTTTTTTGATTTTTTTTTGTTTGTTTGTTTTTTCATTGAAAAGGTAAAATAAGGAAGACTAGTAGCTGTGATTTAACTTCAGGAACCCTTATATGTGACAGTGTTTCATAGACCCTGGCTCCAGGTGACCCTGAATAAAGATATAATTCTGTATGGCTAGATGCCAAATGCTTGCTCTTGCCTAAGAGCAGGAAGTTGAAGCTTTCTAGGGTACTTCTGTTTCTAGAACTAGGAAAATTTTATTTACTACATTTAACATTGTATTATGGAAAATCTCAAAATGTTCAAAAGTAGAAAGACTCATACTATATCCCCAGTATCGTCTACATTGTCAGCTCATGGTATACTATTTCATACTAGAAATAAAATACCTATTTTCTTTCTCTGTCTCTCTTGCTTATTTTGAAGCAAATCTCAAATTTTATGTCATTTCGTCTATATATATTTGTATCTCTAAATGTAAGGACTCCTTAAAAATGTAATCACAATATTATTACCACACCTAAAACAATTGATAGTTTATCAATATCATCAAATATCCAGTTAATATTCAAATTTTTTTGCAGTTGGTTTTTTGGAATCAGTAGCCAAACTATGTCAGCACAGTGTATTTGGTTAATACGTCTCTTAGGTAGGGTGGTGATACAATTTACTATCTAAACTAGGAAACTTTTGATAATGAAAGAGGATTCTGTTAATATTACTGGGACAACAGACATAAACCTGTTAAATAAAATAATTGGGATGTCTGATCACTCTTTCTTTCTTTTTTTCTTTTTGAGACAGTCTCTCTCTGTTGCCCAGGCTGGAGTGCAGTGGCACGATCACAGCTCACTGCAACCTTGAACTCCTGGGCTCAAACAATCCTCCAACCTCAGCCTCCCAAGTAGCTGGGACTACAGACATGCACCACAAACCTGGCTAATTTTTTCCATTTTTTGTAGAGATAGGGTCTTGCTATGTTGCCCAGGCTGTGCTGCAAAGTTTATTTTAATCTAGGGTGTTCTCACCTTCTTTTTTTTTTCCTTGCAATTAATTTGTTGCAGAAACTGAGTTGTTTGTTCTTGTAGACTTTCCCACATTCTGCATTTTGCTGACTGCATCCTTCAGAGCTTTTCTTCTAACATGTTCTTATGAGCTCTGTATTTCCTATAAACTGGGGGCTTGACCTTATTGTGGTTTGGTTGGGTTGAGGGGGTGGGAAGAATACTTATCAGTTAGTTCAGTGTATATCTGTCAGGAGGCAGGTAATGTCAAGTCTCTCCCTTGTTTTGTTAGTAGTGGCCATTGATAATCATCACCTAGATTCATTATTTTCTTAGGAGTTTGCAAAAGATGATTCCCATTCCCTTTATTAACTACAGTACTTACACGAAAGAATTTTCTCCTCGTTATCTATTTTTTTTTACCCTGAAGTACACAGATAATTACCCTTACTTAAGTCAACTTGGCTTAGACTCTTTCCTGAGTCTTCAGCCTAAAGCCTGAGTGTCCTGGGTTCCTTGGTCAGTGTTTCATACCTGCTGATTACTGCTTTGTAGTGAAGATTGTTTGCCTAGAGCAGCACAGGGGGAGTTAGTGGTGATGAAGCCCCTTGGAGTTTGCCATTTAAGTAGCTAACTGATTGCTCAGCTGAGGAAAACTTTGGCTTCCTCTTCTGGCCCACGTAGAAAGAGGAAGTATCTATAGTAGTCATGCTTGTTATATAGACCCTGGGACTCTGAGAGATGAGAATGAATCTAGAAGGCAGCAGCTTTTCCTTCATGTCCCTAGATGTCACAGGAGGAGGAGCCAGTGCCGATCCTGATGGCCTCATTTTGGTAGATAGGATGGGCTCAGGGCTAGAGAGTCCTGTTGTTAAGAAACAAGCATATTGGAGTAGAGTCAGAGAAACAATTAATTTACGATGATAGATCCTTGGCATAGAAGAATTAATTTTCGTAGGTTTAATTGTTTCTTAATATATACATATATGTGTGTGTAGATAGATGGATTGATTGATTTTTTTTTTTTTTTTTTTTTGGGGGGGATTTTTTTTTTTTTTTTTTTTGGAGGGGTATCTTCAGGATAAATTCCTAGAACTGGGATAGCTGAGTCAAAAATTAAATGTATATGTAGTTTTATTAGATATTGTCCAGTTTCCCTCCACAGTTTATAGTTATACTATTTTACATTTCCATCAGCAGTTTAAGATAATGTCTATTTGCACACAGCCTTGCCAACAATATGATTGTCAAGCTTTTGAATTTTTGCTAATCTGAGAGGTAAGAAATGGTATCTCAATGTAGCCAAGTAAAAAGTCGTATTAAAATATTCCTTAAGAAAGAAGTTTTTTTTTTGGAGGGGGGATGGAGTTTTGCTCTGTCACCCAGGCTGGAGTGCAATGGCGCGATCTTGGCTCACTGCATCCTCCGCCTCCCAGGTTTAAGCAGTTCTCTGCCTCAACCTCCTGAGTAGCTGATTATAGGTACCCACCACCACGCCTGGCTGATTTTTTTTGTATTTTTAGTAGAGATGGGGTTTCACCATCTTGGCCAGGCTGATCTTGAACTCCTGACCTTATGATCCACCCACCTCGGCCTCCCAAAATGCTGGGATTACAGGTGTGAGCCACCGTACCTGGCCTGTTTTTTTTTTGTTGTTGTTGTTGTTTTAATCCTATGTGAAGGGAATCAGTTTTCCTGTCCTGGGAAATTGAGATAGATTTATTCATTCTTTCATTCATTCATTCAACTGCATGCTAGGCCCTCTGAGCAGGAGAAGATGCCCGCATGGGCAGTAGGAAACTTCACAGCATGGGGTAGAGTAAAAGCGATGCTTTTTATTTCATAAGCTTTCAGCCTTATTCACCCCTATTCAGTCATTCCCAGAACTTTTCAAGTGATTTTTCTGGATGTTAGCAGAAATATTTTTTTAACGTCAAAATTCCAAGAATAGTTCAAAGAGCTTTTCACCCCCCAAACCAAAGGGTCAGCAAAATAAACCCCATGAACCAAATGTGACCCGTAGGCTGTGTTTATACAAACCACAAGCTAATAATGAAGTTTACATATTTAAGGGATATTTACAAAAAACAAGGAATATGTGACAGAGACCACATGTGACTTGCAAAGCCTAAAATACTTATTATCTGGCCTTTACAGAAAAAGTTTGACAGCCCTTGTCCTAACCCATACAGAATTAGTTCCTGATATGTTATCTCATCAGCCCTGAATACTTTAGTGTATACTTCCTACAGAGACTTTTCATAACAATACAGCCGTTAAAATCAGAAAACTAACATTGATAAATACTGCATCTAATCTACAAGTTTAATTAATATTTCACCAAATGTCCTAGTAATATCCCTTGTAACGGAAAGTTCCGATCCAGGATCATGTGTTAGAATTCTACTGTTATTCATCTTCTATTTCCTTCAATCTCACGCAATTTTGTAGTTATTTCCTCAGTTTTTATAATCTCGATACTTTTGAAGATCACAGACCAGTTTATTTGATAGGATGTCCTTTAATTTGAATTTGTCTGTTATTTCCGCAGGATTAGAATCAGGTTATGAACCTTTGGCAGAAATATCACAAAAAGGTGGTATTGTGTTTTTTTTTTTTTAAATAGAGTCTTGCTCTGTTGCCCAGGCTGTAGTGTAGTGGCACAGTCACTACCTCCTGGGTTCAAGTGATCCTCCCATCCCAGCCTCTTTTGTTGTTTTTGTTTTTTTGAGACAGAGTCTCACTCAGTCACCCAGGCTGGAGTGCAGTGGCACAATCTTGGCTCACTGCAACCTCCGCCTCCCGGATTCAAGCGATTCTCCTGTCTCAGTCTCCCTAGTAGCTGGGATTACAGGCGCCCGCCATCACGCCCGGCTAATTTTTGTATTTTTTTTTAGTAGAGATGGGACTTCACCATATTGGTGAGACTGGTCTCAAACCTCTGACCTCAGGTGATCTGCCCGCCTCAGCCTCCCAAAGTGCTGGGATTACAGGTGTGAGCCACCACGCCCGGCCCACCCCAGCCTCTTGAGTAGAGTAGCTAGAAATATAGGCATGTACTACCATGCCTGGCTAAGTTTTTAAAACATTTTTTAGAGACAGGATCTTGCTGTGTTGCCCAGCTGGTCTTGAACTTCTGGATTCAGGTGATTCTTCTGCCTCGGCCTCCCAAAGGGCTGGGATTATAGGCATGAGCTACTACATCCAGCAATGTTGTGTTCTCATTGCATCCTGTTGGGTTATACAGGTTTCCATTTTGTCCCATTACTATGAAGTTAACCTTGATCGCTTTATTAAAAAAGTGGTGTTTTGCTGCCATAAAGTTTTGCTGCTGTAAAGTTACTCTTTTTCCCTTGCTCATTAATAAGTATTTTATGGGAATGTTCTTAAAATTATGTTAGTACCCCATTCCTCATCAAATTTTAACGCCCTGTTTTTAGGATTCATTGATGTTTCCTGGTTGTATTATTATACTATGCTGGTCACTGAATGTTATTTTTACAATTTCATAATTCTTTCTATACCCATCAGTTGGCATTTCACCATAGCAAAAGCTTTCACCTCTCCCTATTCATTTTTCACATATTTTATTATACTGTATAAATTCAGTGGACTTTTGGCCGGGCACTCTGGCTCACACCTGTAATCCCAGCACTTTGGGAGTCTGAGGTCGGTGGATCACTTGAGGTCAGGAGTTCAAGACCAGCCTGGCCAATGTGTTGAAACCCCGTCTGTACTAAAAATACAAAACTAGCCTGGCGTGGTAGCTCACGCCTATAATCCCAGCTACACGGGAGGCTGAGGCACGAGAATCGCTTGAACCCAGGAGGCGGAGGTTGTGGTGAGCCAAGATCGCACCACTGCACTCCGGCCTGGGTGACAGAGTGAGACTTTGTCTCTCCACTCTACCCTCCCCACTCCAAAAAACATTCAGTGGATTTGTCTTATTTGAGGGGTTATATAATCTGTTAATACCATTATAGTTTTGATGCTCAAATTGTATCATATGTGGTCAAAGGAAGTTTCTTCAGGCCGACTTTTGTGTCTTTTTGATGTCTCTGTCATTCTTTGAGAACTAAATAACTTTCTGGCCTGAGAAGATATTCCTGGCTGGCTTATTTTGTACGCTCACTAGCCCTTGAGCTTTTGCTCTAGGCAGCATAGTTCTTTTTAGTGGAGAATGCTTTTTAAAAGCCAAAATATGCATCAGGCATGGTATAATCCCAGCAGTTTAGGGGGCTGAGGAGTTCAAGACCAGCCTGATCTACTTAGTGATACCCCATTTCTTTAAAAAAAAAAAAAAAAAAAAAAAAA
>NW_016807423.1:933331-946543 GCF_001698545.2 Rhinopithecus bieti | reverse complement strand
GTTTTTTTTTTTTTTTTTTTTTTTTTTTTTTTTTACTAGAGACGGGGTTTCATCATGTTAGCCAGGATGGTCTCGATCTTCTGACCTCGTAATCCACCCGTCTCGGTATTTTTTGACTTTTTATTAATAGCCATTCTGATTAATGTAAAATGGTATCTCCTTGTGGTTTTGATTTGCATTTCTTGGATGATTAGTGATGTGGAGCATGTTTTCATGTTTGTTGGTTGCTTGTCTGTCTTTTGAGGAGTGTCTGTTCATGTTTTTTGCCTATTTTTTAATGGGGTTATTTGTTTTTTGCTTGTTCAGTTAAGGTTTTTTGTAGATTATGGATATTAGACCTTTGTCAGATGTATATTTTGCAAATATTTTCTCCCATTCTGTAGGTTGTCTGTTTACTCTGTTGATAATTTATTTTGCTGTGCAGAAGCTCTTTAGTCTAATTAGGTCCCATTTGTTGGTTTTTGTTTTTGTTGCAATTGCTTTTGGAGTCTTCATCATGAAGTCTGCCAGGGCCTATGTCCAGAGTGGTATATTTTAGGGTTTCTTCTAGGGTTTTTATAGTTTTAGGTTTTACGTTTAAGCCTTTGATCATCTTAAGTTGATTTTTGTATATGGTGAAAGGAAGGGGTCTAGTTTCATATTCTGCATATGGCTAGCCAGTTATCCCAGTGCCATTTATTGAATAGGGATTCTTTTTTGCATTGCTTTTGTCCACTTTGTCAAAGATCAGAAGGTTGTAGATGTGTGGCTTTATTTCTGGATTCTCTAACCTTTTCTGTTGGTCTGTGTGTCTGTTTTTGTACCAGTACTATGCTGTTTTGGTTACTGTAGCCTTGTGGTATAGTTTGAAATTAGGTAGTGTAATGCCTCTGGAATTGTTCTTTTTGATTCAGATTGCTTTGGCTATTTGGGCTCTTTTTTGGTCCCATATGAATTTTAGAATAGTTTTCTCTAACTCTGTGAAAAACGTCATTGGTAGTTTGAGAGGAATAACATTGAATCTGTAAATTGCTTTGGGCTGTATGGCCATTTTAACAATATTAACTCTTCCTATCTGTGAGCATGGAATATTTTCGCATTTGTTTGTGTCTTTTCTGCCTTCTTTCAGCAGTGTTTTTTAATTCTTGTTGTAGAAATCTTTCACCTCCCTCTTTAGCCATATTCCTAGGTATTTTATTCGTTATGTGGTTATTGTCATTGGGATTTCATTCTGGATTTGACCCTCAGCTTGGACGTTATTGGAGTATAGAATCGCTACTGAGTTTTGTACGTTGATTTTTTGTCCTGAAACTTGGCTGAAGTTTATCAGGTCTAGGAACCTTTGGCCAGAGGCTGTGGGGTTTTCTAGGTATAGAATGATATTGTCTGTGAAGAGAGATAGTTTGCCTTTTGTTTCTTTCTCTTGCCCGATTGCTCTGGCTAGGACTTCCTATGTGGAATAGGAATGTTGAGAGTGGGCATTCTTGTTTTGTTCCATTTCTCAAGGGGCACGTGTCAAGCTTTTGCCCAGCATGATGTTGGCTGCGGGTTTGTCATAGACGGCTCTTATTTTGAGGTATGTTCCTTTGATGCCTAGTTTATTGAGGTACTTGACTATCTGATCATTTTTTCCTCTGTGTAACTAATTTCCTTTTGTAACCACCACCCTTCTGGTGTATGCCCTTCTTACTTCATTGGGTCTCCAGTCTCCCCATGAAAGACTGGCACCACTGTTCTCTTCAAGCAGACAACTTCCTCATCCCCATCAGTCTCTGATATCCCAGGCCAGGTACCTCAACCCCAACCCAGCCACGTGGCCACCATCATCATCATCTCGTGGCCTCTAGACTGAATTATTCAGGAAAGAAGGAGAGGAAGGAGGATTCTGAAGCCCCCTAAGTACCTCAGATTCAGTCTCAGGGACCTGCACATTTTGAAACATCTGACTTGAGTTTTTTTAAGTTTCTTTGTTTTTTAGAGATGAGGCCTCTCTTTGTTGTCCAGACTGTCCTCAAACTCCTGGGCTCAAGCAGTCCTTCCACCCAGCCTCCTGAGTAGCTGGATCTAAAGGCATTATACCACCATGCCTGGGGTTTTTTTTTTTTTTTTTTTCCCAGTCACGTTTGTTTTTATTTATTCTAAAATTATTTCTTTGTTTGTTTATTTTCTTTCTAGAAATGGGATCTCGCTAAGTTGCCCAGGGTGATCTTAAACCCCTGGGCTCAAGTGATCCTCCCACTTCAGCCTCCTGAGTAGCTGAGACTAGAGAGACTAAAGGCATGCACCATCTTGGGCAGCATTTTTTTTTTTAACAGTTACTTTTATTTTTATTTATTTTAAAATTTTATTTATTTACTTGCTTGTTCATTACTTTTTTTTTTTTTTTTTCCTAGAAATGGAATCTCTCTGTTGCTCAGGCTGATCTCAAACTCCTGGGCCTAAGCGATCCTCCCACCTCAGCCTCCCAAGTAGCAAGGACTACAGGACTGTGCCACCATGCCTGGCTGAGACAAAATTTACATAGTATAAAATTTGCCCATTGTGGTTGGGTGTGGTGGCTTATGCCTGTAATCCTAGCACTTTCGGAGGCCAAGGCAGTCGGATCACCTCAAGTCAGGAGTTGGAGACCAGCCTGGCCAGTGTGGTGAAACCCCATCTCTACTCAAAATATAGAAAAATTAGCCGGGCGTAGTGTGGCGTGCCTGTAATCCCAGCTACCTGGGGGGCTGAGTCAGGAAAATCACTTGAACCTGGGAGGCAGAGGTTGCAGTGAGCCGAGATCACACCACTGCACTCCAGCCTGGGAGACAGAGGGAAAAAAAAAAATTTGCCCATTGTAAGCAATTCAATGTAAGCGATTTAATGGTTTTTACTAAATTTATATAATTGTGTATCGTCACCATAATCTAAATTTAGAACACTTCTGTCACTCAGAAGGTTTACTTGTACCCACCTGTAGTTAATCCTACTCTTCTAATTCCTAGCTCTAAGCAATAACTCATCTGCTTTTTGGTTCTATATATGTGCTGCTAAATGTAGTTTTTTGTTTCTGGTTTCTTTCACTTAACATAATGTTTTCGAACTTTATACATGTTGTAGCATATTCATTCCTTTCTATTGTTGAATAATGTTTTATTATTGGATAGACCATATTTTGTTAGTCCATTCACCAGTTGATGGACATTTATATTGTTTGCAGTTTGGGAGTATCACATTAATGGTGCTGTGTACATTTCTATGGATATCTTTGTGTGGACATATGTTTTCATTTCTTTGGGTAGTCAGAGAATTGTGTTGTATGGTAAGTTTATGTTTACTTTTTTTTTTCTTAGAGATAGGGTCTCACTCTGTTATCTAGGTTGGAGTGTGGTGGTGTGATCATGGCTCACTGCAGCCTCAACCTCCTGGGCTGAGGGAATCCTCCTGCCTCAGCCTCCCAAGTGGCTGGGACCACAGCCGCGTGCCACCATACCTAGCTAATTTTTTTTATTATTACTCTTTGTAGAGATGAGGTGTCACCATGTTGCCTACACTGGTCTTGAACTCCTGGGCTCAAGTGATTCTCCTGCCTCAGCCTCCCAAAGTGCTGGGATTACGGGTGTGAGCCACTGCGCCCAAACTATGTTCACCTTTTTAAAAAACACCAAACTGTTTTCTGCAGCGGACTGCATCATTTCACACTCACAGAGTTTTTTTTTTTTTTTTTTTTTTTTTGAGACGGAGTCTTGCTCTGTGCCCCAGGCTGGAGTGCAGTGGCGCCATGTTGGCTCACTGCAAGTTCCGCCCTCCGGGTTCACCCGCCATTCTCCTGCCTCCGCCTCCCGAGTAGCTGGGACTACAGGCGCCCGCCACCACGCCCGGCTATTTTCTTGTATTTTAGTAGAGACAGGGTTTCACCGTGTTAGCCAGGATGGTCTCGATCTCCTGACCTCATGATGTGCCCGCCTCGGCCTCCCAAAGTGCTGGGATTACAGGCTTGAGCCACCGCGCCCGGCCACAGAGTTTATTTTTTAACATTCTCACCAGCACTAGTTACTCTGTCTTCTTAACTGTTCTAGTGGTGTGTAGTATATCATTGTGGTTTTAATTTACATTTCCTTAATGGGTAATGATCTGAGTATCTTATCTCATTGTTAGCCAGTTGTGTATCTTTTTTGGTGGAATGTCTGATGAAATCTGTTTGTTCATTTAAAAAATCTGTTCATTTGTTTTTTTTTAATATTGAGCCCTGAGTTATTTTTATGTTCTAGATACAAGCCCTTTATTAGCCACATGATTTACAGTTATTTTCTCCCTGTCTGTGGTGGTTCTTTCCATGTATTTGGATGGTGTCTTTTGAAGTGCAAAAATTGATAATTTTTTCTTTTTTATGGATCATGCTTTTGGTATCTAAGAACTTACTTGCCTAACCCAAGATTTTTTTTTCTGTTTTCTTCTAGAAGTTTTACATTTTTTACTCCTAAGTTTATGATCCGTCTGAGTTAATATTTATGTATGGTATGAGGTCAAAGGTGTGTGTGTGTCCAATTTTTCTAGCAGAATTCACTGGAAAGGGTATCCTTCTTCTATTGAATCCTCTTGACACCCTTGTTGAAATCAATTGACCACAAGTGTTAACGGTTTATTTCTGGACTCTTCACTTGTCTTCCATTAATCTGTATGCCTATCCTTGTGCTAATTCCACACTATCTTTGTTTAATGTGGCTTTATACTAAGTTTTGAAATCAGGTGGTATAGTTCCAACTTTGTTCTTTTTCAAAATTATTTTATGCGTTTTGGGTGCTTTGTGTTGCTATATACGTTTGAGGATCAGTTTTTGAATTTCTTTTTTCGGGGGGTGGGGAGTGGGAGGGGACAGAGTCTCGCTCAGTAGCCCAGGCTGGAGTGCTTTAGCGTGATCTCAGCTTGCTGCAACCTTTGCCTCCTGGATACAAGCAATTCTTATGCCTCTCCCAAATAGTGGGACTACAGACATGCACCACCATACCTGGCTCATTTTTTTGTACTTTTCCTAGAGACGGGGTTTCACCATGTTGGCCCGGCTGGTCTCAAACTCCTGATCTTGTGATCTGCCCACCTTGACCTCCCAGAGTGCTGGGATTACAGATGTGAGCCACCATGCCCGGCCCAATTTTTCAATTTATACAAAAGACCCTACTGGCATTTTGATAATGATTGCTTTGAGTTTATAGATCAGTTTGAGGAAGAATTGCCACCTTGACAATACTGAGTCTTCTGTTCCAAGAACGTGGAAGTTCTATGTTTATTTATTTATTTATTTTATTTTATTTTTTTGAGATGGAGTTTTGCACTTTTGCCCAGGCTGGAGTGCAGTGGCGCAATTTCAGCTCACTGCAACCTCCACACCGCCCCCACCCCGGGTTCAAGTGATTCTCCTGCCTCAGCCTCCCGAGTAGCTGGGATTACAGGTGCCCACTGCCACGCCTGGCTAATTTTTGTATTTTTAGTAGAGACAGGGTTTCGCCATGTTGGCCAGGCTGGTCTCGAACTCCTGACCTCAGGTGATCCACCTGCCTCGGCCTCCCAAAGTGCTAGGATTACAGGCATGAGTCACTGTGTCCGGCCTATTTAGCTTTTAAAATTTTTTTTCTTAGTGTTTCATAGTTTTCAGCACACAAGTCTTATACTACTTTTGTTAAATTTATTTCTAAGTATTTTAATATTTCTAATGCTATTGTGAGTGGAATTGCCTTCCTAATTTCATTTTTGGTTTGTTTTTTGCTAGAATATAGAATACAATTGACTTTTGTCTACCTATGTGACAAAGTCAAATAAAAATATACAGATAAATCTCTAAACAAAATGTTTTCTTTGGGAAAACAGAAATGTAATTTGGGGCATACAAACAGAGTTAGGGTAGTATTCAGCGTGTCTGCAGAGCGGAGAGAAGATTGAGGATTTTATTAGAAAGAGAATTGTTGCATATTGTTTTGAAAGAAAAGTCATTGGTACTTGCAAAGTTTTTAGAAGCTGGCAAGCTCTGATTGGTGAATGACAGTGGTAGATAAAACTGGTCTTAAGGTTTTAGCAGGTTATTTTGGCAGCTAGCTTGCAATATAATTTCTGGGCTGGTGCTTTGTGCCCTGAGTGCTTTTCTTTTCCCCTTATCTTGATTCTAATTTACTTGGGTATGACAAGATAGCTCCAATTCATATAATCAGTTTTTCACACATGTATTTGGTGATACTACCAAACTTATTTATAAATTTTATTAGGTGTTTTTGTTTTTTTGTTTGTTTGTTTGTTTTTGTTAGTTTTGACAGTCTTGCTCTGTCACCCAGACTAGAGTGTAGTGGCGGGATCTCGGCTCACTGCAGCCTCCACCTCCTGGGTTCAAACGATTCTCCTTCCTCAGTCTCCCGAGTAGCTGGGATTACAGGCGCCTGCCACCGTGCCTGGCTAATTTTTCTATTTTTAGTAGAGATGGTGTTTCACCATCTTGGCCAGGCTGGTCTTGAACTCCTGACCTTGTGATCCACTCGCCTTGGCCTTCTCAAGTGCTGGTATTACAGGCGTGAGCCACCGTGCCTGGCCGTTTTTTAGTTTTTAAAAAATTCTTTGGGATTTTCTACATATAGGATTGTTTTGTCTGTGACTGATTGTGGTTTTCTCTTCCAATCTGGGTGTTTTTTTATTTGTTTATTCCTTATTGCACTGAGTAGAACCTCTAGTACAACGTTAAATAGAAGTGGTAGAAGCCAACATACTTGCCTTGTTCCTCCTCTTAGGGAGAAAATCCAGTCTTGCATCATGGATTATGTTAATTGTGAGGTTTTCACAGATATCCTTTATCAGGTCAAGAATATTCCCTAAACTATCCCTAGTTTGTTGTTGAGAGACTTTATCATGAAAGTGTGTCAAATGTGTCTTCTGCTTCTGTTGAGATGGTTGTGTAGTTTTTGTCCTTTATTCTTCTTGTAATATGTTGTAACAAAATTATGAAGAAGTGTTTGGAGAGTAATACAGTCGCTACTAGAACAGTTTAGTTTTGCTGTTGTTAAGGTGTGAGAAGTTTTACCCACCATTGCTTTTATAACATCAGTGCAAATGCCAACCCAGTGAATAAGGTAAATGATGTCTCAGTATTCCTGTGCAAATAGTTTTGACTTTGCAGTCCTCCTGAAAGAGTCCCAGGGACCCCAAGAGGTTTGCCAGCCATACTTTTTGAGAATCACTGTCCAGCTTGATTGTAGTGGGTTTCTTTTCTTTTTTTTTTTAACTGAACCAGCTAAAATTTTATAGAATTAAAACATGTATGTTTATAAAGGATATGGACCTATAATTTTCTTAGGCTGTTGCTATCTGGCTTTGAATCAAAGTTACAGTAATGTTGTAAATGAACTTAAGCAGCTTTTCCTCTTATTCTATTTTCCAGTGCTTTATAAGACAAAGACTACTTGTTCTTTGAAAGTTTTTTAGTTTTCTTCAGTAAAGCTACCTGTGGTGATGAGGACGTGGAGATGCATAATAGAGTTTTACACTTGGCAACGTGTATACATGTGGGAAAACTCAGTGATGAGTAACTCAAAGAGGTGCTGAGAATTTGGTGCTTGTATACTATTTCATTTACTTTTTTATTTATTGTTTAACTTTTAGGTTGAGGGGTACATATGCAGTTTTGTTATACAGGTAAATTGCATGTTATGGGGGTATTATATACCATTTTAACAAAGGATGATTAATGGTGAAGTAACTAGACAAAGGCGTGGACTGCTAGGGGCAGTAAATTGTGTGAAGGTGACTAGGAAATGTTTGGTTGATAAGGGTTGTTTAGTAATATTTGTCATGTGGATTCAATTCAAATTACTGCTGTGTCCAGTGATAAGCATTATCTCCAGTGATTAAGAACCTTCTTGGTACATGAGATGGAACACCTTTACAAATGCAAATTTATATTACTTTTACAAAAGGAAATTTTATACCCTACTTTTAGGCAGAAAGGAGGAAGGCAGAGAGTTTGCTGCTTCTCGGTGTCTTTAGCTAAAATAGTCCTTATGCCAAAGTGGCATACTTTAGGATAACATTTCCTGGTCCCCTTTAGAAGAATATACAAAATTTAGTGTCAGTGTATGGAAGCCAATCAATCCCCAGTTCTGTCCTGGAGAACACAGGGAAGGCTTCAGAGAGAAGGAAATTTGAGCTGAAAAGTGAAAAATTAACATGTATTAGGTATGCATTTGGGATAAGGGTATTTAAGTTGAAACAGTAGCATGTGCAAAAGAGTAGAGAGATAATGGTATGGCCTTGCTTACTACTGGATTAAAGTGTGTGGATGGTAGATTCTTGGAGGCATGATGATGGGTGGACAAATTAGCAGGGGGCTATATTGTGAAGTCTTGATTGTCATGCTCATCACTAATTTGGATTATTTATTTATTTGGCTATAGCAGTTGGAGGATTTTGAACAGGAGATTGATATGATCATCTGATAATTTGGTCAGAGGCATCCTAACCAGAGTGACTGCATCTTGAATAAAGGCCAGATAAAGCTAAACCTCCTGGGTTACATTCCCAAGGGGTTGGGCACTGTTGGTCACAAGATGTTTAGGGTTGAGGGAACAAGTTAATGATGCTAACTAACTAAAAGATGCTTATGAAACTTATGAAGTATTTCAGTACTTGAAGAACAAAAAGCATTCTTAGTTTAAGAATAGGTTTGCTTTCATACAAAATTAGCTGGGCGTGGTGGCACATGCCTATACTCCCAGCTACTCAGGAAGGCTGAGGCAGGAGCATCACTTGAACCTGGGAGGCAGAGGTTGCGGTGAGCTGAGATCACGCCATCGCACTCCAGCCTGGGCAACAAGAACAAAACTGTGTCTCAATAATAATAATAATAATAATAATAATAATAATCATCATCATCATCATCATCATCATCATCAGTTTTGCTTTAAAGATAATAATGCACTCAGGCATCTTTGCTAAAATCCGTAGTAACATAGGGAAATAACAGTACTGATAGCCTGTCACAGCTGATCACAAGCCTTTGTAATGAAGTACACTATCCTTAACAACCTATATAAGCAGGCAGTGTGTTTAAGGTAGGGGTGTTCCTCCTCTTGGATTCTGAGGATGTCCTACTCTGTAATAGAGAAGTCTCTAATAAACTTCGCTATACTCTGTGACACCCTGAATTATTTCCTGTGTGAGATCCAAGAACCTGCTCTTGGGGTCTCAGACAAGACCTCTTTTCTAGTGACAGTCTTCTTTAAACATGCTACTATAGCTTGGATTTGAACCATGATTGTACCAACTAAAATGCAGAATAATTACCGCCATCACATTCTCCTACCTGGATAACATCACTCCCTTTCTTGTACTCTTGACATATGTGTAAGCCACCCACATTAAAAATTTGATTTTTATTTTGTCAAAGAAATATGTGGACATAATTTCAAAAGTCAGTTAGTTCTTTAAAGCTAATAAAGGAATTTTGAAATTCCCTTACCCCATTCCTATCGTCCTTGATTGTTATTTATCGAAACCAACTACTTTAAATTATTTTATCTATTTCAGTGTCAAATTAATTCAACTTAATATTATTTCTAATAAAGTCATTGCGCATTATGATTATGTCTGTTTTCTTTTGCAACTTTTTGTTTTCCTGAGGGTAATAATTGTCTCACTTTTGCATTGCTTTATATTATATGTAGCAATCATTTATTCACCCCATATTTTCTATCAGAGCTGCAAAATGTTTTTCAGTATATTACATTAGATGATTTAATCTCCTAATTTAATCTTCTCCCCTACCATACTCCATCCTTCCAGAAACATTTCTTCTAGAGCCTTCTCGTCTTCTCCTCCAGCCCAGATTGATTATTTTCTAGTCCCCTTGCATATTTATTTGCCATCATGGTATTGCCAGTAACTCTCTCTACTGTGGGTTCTGAATTCCTCAGATTTTCTGCCTTCCTCTTGGAAGCCTCCTGTGCTTCTGTGCCACTGACTACCTGTGCCAAAATATGTTGCTTGAATTCTCTTCTTCACATATCTAAGTCTCTTCAGCTGTGAGCCTCTGAAGGCCAAGGATTGAATATACTTGCACCTTTTTGAGTATCTTAAGTGCCTGACATAGAACCTTGCAATTAGCTGTCATTAAAAAATGACTGTGGGACAGGTGTGGTGGCTCCTGCCACAAGCCTTTGTAATGCCCAGCATTTGGGGAGGCTGAGGCAGGAGGATCACTTGAGCCCAGCAGTTCATGACCAGCCTGGGCAACATAGTGAGATCTTGTGTCTATGAAATAATAAACAAAATTTAGCCAGGTGTGGTGGTGTGCACTTATTCCCAGCTGCTCAGGAGGCTGTGGTTGTAGGATCACTTAATCCTGGGAGGTCAAGTCTATAGTAGACTGAGATTGCACCACTGCAATACAGCCTAGGTGACAGAGTGAAACCCTATCTCAAAAAGACTGTGTTTTCTGATCATGGCATGTGACAAATAAAGCAAGTGAAATAAAAAATAAAAAAATGAGGTTAAAAGAAAAAACAGAATAATAGAAAGATAAAACAACAATAAAAATGACCGTGATACTGGTCTGTTGAAAGTGAAGGGCCTGGTCCTTATGTAGCGTCTGTACCCATGGCTGCCTCATAGAAACTAAACTGTGTTCTAATCTTTTCTACTATGGAAATTTGGGCACAGGTCTGACACCTGGGCAATTTATTGAGGAAGGAGGTAGAAAAGAAGGATTGTTACTAATACAGAGTGGGTTTCATCTGTATCAGTAACAGATTAAACTAGGTATTAAGTAACAGATTAAAGTATGTATAAGTAACACTTAAAATATGTATGTATTGGGCCAATATACATAGTGATTACGGGACACTTTGTATTTCCTCTCAACCACTAGCTGTCAAAGCAACTGGTCTAGAAATGTAACCTGTGAGTGGGCTTATAATTTGGAGCTTCCAGAGAAATCCAGAGGCTGTGGGAACTAGTACAGACAAACCAAATATACCACAACCTCCCAGACACTATGTTATTGGGGCAGTCTTTACTAGTTCCAAGGCCCATGTTTGTGGAGGGCCTCAGTAGTGAAAGTGCACTCCATTCAGAGAAAAAAGTCTGTAGTCTCATTGGCTGCTTTCCTTTGATTACCAAGAGATGTACTGCTTTAAGAATACATTATGAAACCATTATCTCCCTTTCCTTAATTCTGCAGTCTCTCCCATTCATTAATTCTCCAAATAATAACCATGTATCAGGCACTGTCCTGGGCACTGGAAATATAGGCATGCCTAGAATACCCAGAATCTGAGGCAGTGTCCAGTCTAGGGTTTTTAAATTTTTCTCCTGTCTCTTTTACCAGGTTGATTCCATTAGAACTGTGTGAATGTCAACTACAAATAATCAAAGAATTATCTTGTTTACTTGGTGGTAGGCAAATTTACTAAGGTGTGGTAGAAAATCCTATCCTCATCTTGAGACTGGGGGTGGAGACAAGTTGCCTGCCATGAAGGGAACTTCCTACTACATCACATAAATTATTCCAGGAGAAGAGATTGTACTGGCTTATATTTGGCCAATTTCCTCCCTCTCTTTATGTCTTTTCTTTAAAACTCTTGATTCCTTCCAGGTGTTCTTGGTCTATTAAATTCATGATATCTTGGGCTTGGCATTCCAGATTTAGACCTGTGTTTGTTTCTTTTCACTGTAAGTTGTAACTGTTGCAGGAACATGTAGCAGAGACGTTTATTTTTAGATTTGGGTGATATAATCTGCCCGGGACTGAATCATGCTTCCTTTGCATTGCTGGTGGTCTTTTCTGCTATAATATAGTGAAAGGATTCAGGATTGTTCAGTGTAGAGATAATCTGTACCTTTTTATTTTTTGTCTGGTTCAAGATAGCTCTCTCTTTATTGTGTCCTGATACAGGGTTGATAGTCGCAATAGTAGCCAAGGTGGTCACGACTAGACTTTGGTGGGAGCATACTGTTTCCTTAGTCTCTGTCATAGCAGACCTGCTCCCCAATATTTGTGCCTATGTCAAAGTTTCGTGCCAGTCCCTAGGGTACTTATTGCTGTCCTCTCATCCCTGAAGTTAGGCCACATAAAACGCCCTTGATTTTCTGGATACTTGACTTGTAAATCATTTGAGGATGAAGCGCCACACTAAGAAAGTCCCAGGGCAAAGAAAATTCAAGTTAGATTAGGCCTTCAAAAAATGTTATTACTTTATCTTGACTTGGGGAAAGCTACTTCACATTTCTTAGCCTGCAGTTCCTTGTCCAAATAAAGGGGACAATAATAGTCCCTGCTTCACAGGGTGTGAGATACTACATGTAATGATGCTTTAAACCAGGGTTGTTACAGTTTTACAAGCCAATCTTTTGGCTTCCCTCTGCCACATAGGAAGAAGAATTGTCTTGGGCCACACACAGAATACACTAATGATAGCTGATGAGCTTAAAAAACAAAAACAAAAACAAAAAAACACCTCATAATGTTTTAAGAAAATTTCCAAATTTGTATTGAGCCACATTCAAAGCTGTCCTGGAGTGCATGTGGCTTGTGGGCTGCCGGCTGGACAAGTTAACTTTAAACCAAGCCCAGTTAGCTCTTAGTAATTGTTAGATATTATCATTGTTGTTTTAAATGCATAGCTGATTTCAGCAGAACATAAGGAAAACCCTGAGGGACCCAAATCAGAGAGAGAAAACAACACCTAATCAATGGGAGTAGAAGCGCTAGCCAGCAATCAGGCAAGAGAAAGAAATAAATGGTACCCAAATAGAAAGAGAGGAAGTCAAACTACCCCTGTTTGCAGATGACATGATTCTATATGTAGAACACCCAATAGTCTCAGCCCAAAAACTCCTGTCTTCCTTTCTTCCTTTTCTTTCTTTTCTTTCTTTTCTTTCTGACAGAGTCTCGCTCTGTCACCCAGGCTGGATTGCAGTGGGATCATCTCGGCTCACTGCAAGCTCTGCCTCCCAGGTTCAGGCCATTCTGCTGCCTCAGCCTCCCGAGTAGCTGGGACTACAGGCGCCCGCCACCATGCCCAGCTAATTTTTTGTGTTTTCAGTAGAGACGGGGTTTCACCATGTCAGCCGGGATGGTCTCCATCTCCTGACCTCGTGATCCACCCGCCTCGGCTTCCCAGAGTGCTGGGATTACAGGCATGAGCCACTGCACCCGGCCCCAAAAGCTTCTTTTTTTTTTTTTTTTATTTTATTATTTTTTTTTTTTTGAGACGGAGTCTC
>NW_016807423.1:926817-933101 GCF_001698545.2 Rhinopithecus bieti | reverse complement strand
GGGGTTTCACCTTGTTAGCCAGGATGGTCTCGATCTCCTGACCTCGTGATCCGCCCGTCTCGGCCTCCCAAAGTGCTGGGATTACAGGCTTGAGCCACTGCGCCCGGCCCTCCAAAAGCTTCTTAAGCTGATAAACAACTTCAGCAAAGTTTCAGGATACAAAATCAATCACTAGCGGAAAGCACTAACATTCCTATCCACCAATAACAGCCAGGGTGAGAGCCAAATCAGGAAGGCAGTCCCATTTACAATTGCCACAAAAAGAATAAATACCCAGGATTATAGCTAACCAGGGAGGTGAAAGATCTCTACAATGAGAATTGCAAAACACTGCTCAAAGAAATCAGAGAGGACACAAACAAATGAAAAAACATACCATGCTCATGGATAGGAAGAATCAATATCATTAAAATGATCATACTGCCTGAAGCAATTTATAGATTCAATGCTATTTCTATCAAACTACCAAGAATATTCTTCACAGAACTTGAAAAAACTATTTTAAAAATTATATGGAACTGGGCCGGGCGTGGTGGCTCACGCCTGTAATCTCAGCAATTTGGGAGGCCAAGGTGGGTGGATCATGAGGTCAGGAGTTCAAGACCAGCCTGGCTAATATGGTGAAACCCCATCTCTAGTAAAAATATAAAAAATTAGCTGTGTGTGGTGGCACGTGTCTGTAGTCTCAGCTACTTGGGAGGTGGAGGTTGGAGTGGGCTGAGATCATGCCACAGTGTTGGGTGACAGAGTGAGATGTCTCAAAAAAAAAAAAAAAAAAAAATAGCCCAGGCAGTCCTAAGCAAAAAGAACAAAGCTGGAGGCATCACGTTACCTGACTTCAAACTATATTACAGGGCTACAGTAATTAAAACAGCATGGTACTGGTACAAAAACAGAGACATAAACCAATAGAACAGAATAGAGAGCCTATTTTAAAAATCAGGTATTTTAAAATCGTAGGCCACACACCTACAACCATCTGATCTTTGACAAAGCTGACAAAAACAAGCAATGGGGAAAAGACTCCCTATTCAATAAGTGGTGCTGGGATAGCTGGCTAGCCATAAGCAGAAGACTGAAGCTACATAGTACCCCTCCTTTACATCATATACAAAAATTAACTCAATATGGGTTAAAGATTTAAATGTAAAACTATGAAAAACCCTGGAAGACAACCTAAGCATTACTATCCTGGACACAGGAATGGGCAAAGATTTCATGACAAAGACACCAAAAGCAATCGCAACAAAAGCAAAAATGGACAAGTGGGATCTAATTAAATTTAAGTGCTTCTGCACAACAAAAGAAACTATCAAGAGTAAACAGACAACCTACAGAATAGGAAAAAATATTTGCAAACTGCATCTGACAAAGGTCTAATATTTAGCGTCTATAAGGAACTTAAACAAATTTACAAGAGAAAAACAACCCCATTAAAAAGTGGGCAAAGAACATGAACAGATACTTTTCAAAAGAAGGCATACATGTTACCAACAAGCATATGAAAAGCTCAATATCACCAATATCACCGAGCATTAGAGAACCGCAAATCAAAGCCACAATGAGATATCTCACACCAGTCAGAATAGCTGTTGTTAAAAGTAAAAAAAAATAACAGATGCTGGCAAGGTTGTGGAGAAAAGGGAATACTTATACACTGTTGGTAGGAGTGTAATTTAGTTCAACCATTGTGGAAAGCAGTATGGTTATTCCTCAAAGAGCTAAAAGCAGAAGTACCATTTGACCCAGCAATTTCATTACTAGGTATATACCCAGAGGTATATAAATCATTCTGCCATAAAGACACATGCACACGAATGTTCATTACAGCACTATTCACATTAGCAAAGACATGGAATCAACCTAAATGATCATTAATGATAGATGGGATTTAAAAAATGTGGTACATATATGCCATGGAATATTATGTAGCCATAAAAAAAGAACACGATCATGTCTTTTGCGAGAACATGGATGGAGCTGGAGGCTATGATCCTAAGTAAACTAACCCAGGAACAGGAAACCAAATACCTCATGTTCTTACTTATAAGTGGGAGCTGAATGAAGATAGCTCATGAACACAAAGAAGGGAAAACAACAGACATTAAAGTCTACTTGGGGGTGGAGAGAGAGAGGAGGGAGAGGAGCAGGAAAAGTAACTATTGGGTACTAGGCTTAATACCCGGGTGATGAAACAACCTATACAACAAACCCCTGTGTCACGAGTTTACCTATATATCCTTCACATGTACTCCTGAACCTAAAAAAAAATAATAATAATAGCAGTGAGAGCCAGCTTTGAAGCTTCCAAAAATGGGGTCAGGGAGGAGATGTGCTAGTCTCAATAATCTTGAGGGGAAAAAAGATGAAGTCTTGGCTTGTTGAGAGTAAGCAATTAGAATTGAGACCCCCCTACATACAATTAGGACCCTCAAAAGTCTTCACCCTCAGTGCAGGAATGGACTAGGAAAACCACTGGCATGTACAGATAAAAAGTACTTCTTAATTTCATCTGGATTTTAAATAGGGCTTTTAATAAAGGAAAGACGTCTCCCTTGAACATTTCTACCTGTAAGCCTGCACTTAACTGAAATTTGGGGTTGGAGTTAATACTCTTTGTGTGGTCTAGAAGCTGGTTCTGGGCTGGTAATAACTCTGGCTCATCTGTCAGAAACAAACTTAACACTTCTATTAAGTGACATACCCTCAAATCAGGTAGCATAGGATTCTCATAAATACAGCTTCACTGAAGGTAAGTTTATAGTACAAAATTACAAACCAATCAACCAACCAAGTGAAAAATCAGTAAGTGAAAATCAATAGATAAAAGAAACAATTTGAAACTTCAGAAAGTAGCATTAGAGGATGGGCACAGAGGCTTACAGCTTTCATTTTAATACTTTGGATGACTGAGGCGAGTGGACTGCTTGAGCCCAGGAGTTCGAAACCAGCCTGGGCAACATGGCCAAACCCTGTCTCTACAAAAAATGCAAATATTAGCTGAATGTGGTGGCTCATGCCTGTAATCCTACCACTTTAGGAGGCTGAGGTGGGAGGATTGCTTGAGCCTGGGAGTTCAAGACCAACCTGAACAACATAGTGAAGTCTCATCTCTACTAAAAAAAAATTTTTTTTTTAATTAGCTGGGCGTGGTGGTGTGTGCTTGTATTCCCAGCTACTCAGAAGTCTGAGGTGAAGATTGCTTGTGTCAGGGAGGTCAAGGCTGCAGTGAACTGTGATTGTGCCATTGCACGCCAGCCTGGACGACAGAGCGAGACCCTGTCTCAAAAAGAAAAAGTAACATTAGAGATTAAGACTATAAGATGAGTATATTTAAAATGATTAAGAATATAAAAGAAGGAGGCTAGATGTGATGGCTCACGCCTGTAATCCCAGCAATTTGGGAGGACAAGACAAGTGGATCACTTGAGCCCAGGAGTTCAAGACCATCCCAGACAACGTGGTAAAACCCTGTCTCTACAAAAAATACAAAACTTAGTCAGGCATGGTAGCATGGGCCTGTGGCCCCAGCTACCCTGGAGGCTGAGGTGGGAGGATCACCTGAGCCCAGGAAGTTGAGGCAACAGTGAGTGGAGATTGAGCCATTGCACTCCAGCCTGGGCGACAGAGTGAGATTCTGTCTCAAAACAAACAAAAAAGAATATAAAAGAAGGAAACAAAAACAAGAGAAAAAAAGACCAAATGTATTTGGACAAAAAGCTAATTAGAATTCAAAGAATAAAATATATATATTGTGTTGCTGAAATTGAAAATGCAGCAGTCGTGTTAAATAATAGAGCTGTGGACAAAGTAAACTTTTTATCTAGAGTGCAAGACAGAAATGGGAAGATATAAACTATAAATGAAAGCTAAGAAACACAGAAGATATGATCAGATGGTCCAACAGAATATGGAGAAATGGGAAGAGGCAGTATTCATAGAGATAATGAATGAGACCTTCCAGAACTGATTAGAAACAAATAACATCTTGAAGCATGGTGAGTCCCCACTATAATAAATAAAAATAAATCCCCATCTAGATACATTGCAGTACTGCAGAACCATGAAAACAAAGAGAATATCTTAAAAGAACCTTCAAGAATTCACTAAACTAAAAGAGCTCAGCAAGAAAGTTCAGTCAAGAAAATTGAAAATATATATTCATGCAAAAACTTGTACACAAATGTTCACAGCAGCAGCATCTGTGATAACCAAAAAGTAGTAACAACCCAAATACCTTGTCATTTTATGAAAGGATTAACAGTTGTGGCATGGAGAATTTATGCATGCCACAACATGCACGAATCTTGAAAACATGCTGAGTAAAAGAAGCCAGACACCAAAGACTACATAGTGTATGATTCAGTTTCTGTGAAATGTCCAGAATACGTAGAGTCCATAGAGACAGTGAATCCATAGAGACAGTACATTGGTGGTTGGTTGTGGGGAGAATGGGATGGAGAGTGACTGCTAATGGGTTCAAGGTTTCTTTTTGGCAGTGAAAATATTCTGGAATTAGATAGTGGCAGTGCTTGCACAGCCTTGTGAATATACTAAAAATGAATGAGTTGTACATTTTAAAAGGGTGAATTTTATATTGTTTGAAATATATCTAAAAAAAATAAGTTAATGGTTAAAATAAAGCAACCAGACAGAAAAAGAAAAATTAAGTACAAAGGAACAGCACTTATGCTAAGAGCAAGCTTTTCAACAGCAATAACAGGAGCCATAAGACTACAGAATAATGTTTTTAAAGTATTGAGAAAAAAGTTACTCTGAACAAGACACTAGAATTATCTATACTTGCTAAATTAGCATTTGGAAGTGAGTGACCAAAATAAAGACATTTTCAGACCATCAAAAACCCAGAGAACAAAATCTGTAGAGAAGATTTATTACTATCAGATCCTCTCTGAAATAATTACTACAGGATATATTTCAGAAACAAAGAAGAAATACATGAATGCAAGAGGGAATGTTAAGCAGTGAAATTGGAAAATATATGAGTAAATCTCAGCAAGCAATTATTGTATGAAATAATAATTATTAATTTGGCAATGTAAAAGTAAGATAGACCTGAATAATAGACTGCAATAATAGGTAAGTTGAAAGGGAGTGGGAGGATTGGAGTTAAAAGCCATCTAGGATCTTTTAATTTTGTTCAGAAAGAGGATTGAGGTGCTGGTTAACTTTAGACTTTGTTGAGACAAGAACACCTATTAAACCTTGAATAATAATAACTACTTTAGCACAGAGAAAGACAAAACAATATGTAATTTCTAAACCAATAGAGCAGAGGAGTAAAAAAAAAAAAAAAAAAAAAAAAAGATTAATTCAAGGAGAGTTGCCATCAGACTTGGAGGAAAACTTTACCTTAGAGCAAAGACTTTTTTCCTAGTTCCTCTGGTGCCTGCTGCCCTTGTGGGGAATTCTGACCACCTGCTTCTGTGGAAATACATTCATTTGTTCCATAAACACTTGTCAAAAACCTCCTATGCCCTGTGTACTATTTCTAGGTATTTGGGATACCTCTTAGAGCTCACTCTAGAGAAGAAGAAACAGACAATAAACATAGTTTATGTAGTATGTTAGAAGGTGACAAATGCTATTGGGAAAAAAAGTAGAGCAAAGAGGATTCGGGAAAACAGAAAATTGGGAAGGTGACATTAGAATAAGGCCTTGAAGGAGTGAGGGATTTTTGCCATTGTGTAGTTGAAGGCAGGAAATTGCAAGTAAAGGAAACAGCTAACACTGGTCCTAGTAGCTAGAAGTGCCTATGCAAAATTAGCAGCCTGTGGAAGGTTTTGAGCAGAGGAATGAAATAATCAGATGTGTGCTTTAAAAGAATAACTGTGGGCCGGGCGCGGTGGCTCACGCCTGTAATCCCAGCACTTTGGGAGGCCGAGGCGGGCGGATCACAAGGTCAGGAGATGGAGACCACGGTGAAACCCCGTCTCTACTAAAAAAAAAAAAATACAAAAAGGCCGGGCGCGGTGGCTCAACCCTGTAATCCCAGCACTTTGGGAGGCCGAGATGGGCGGATCACAAGGTCAGAAGATCGAGACCATCCTGGCGAACATGGTGAAACCCCGTCTCTACTAAAAAATACAAAAAACTAGCCGGGCGAGGTGGCGGCGCCTGTAGTCCCAGCTACTCAGGAGGCTGAGGCAGGAGAATAGCGTAAACCTGGGAGGCGGAGCTTGCAGTGAGCTGAGATCCGGCCACTGCACTCCAGCCTGGGTGACAGAGCGAGACTCCGTCTCAAACAAACAAACAAAAAAATA
>NW_016807423.1:899976-926576 GCF_001698545.2 Rhinopithecus bieti | reverse complement strand
AAAAAAAAAAAAAAAAAAAAAAAAAAAAAAAAAAAAAAGAATAACTGTGGCTTGCTCATATTAAAATCAGATTAGGATAGAAGACAAGAGTCAACCAGAGAGACTAGTTAGGAGGATATTGAAATAATCCAGGTAAGCAATAAATAATGTATCAATAATAATAATATAATGGATAAGTAATAATATCTCCCTTTATTGGGGAGAGAATATGTATTTTTCTTCCACTCTCACTTCCCCATCTTAACCAGGGCATCTTGGTTTTTACTCTGAAATATTATAGCATCTGGAAGTGCTTGACTGTAACCAGCTCCACATTCTTATTTATATTGTTTACACTTATTGAAACAGAAGTGATCTTTTCCTCATTCTAAATTCTAAAAGGTGCCTGCCAAGTACTATCTGTCATGGAGTGCTCAAGTTCCTAGGAGCAGCTAGAGCTCTGGGATTTGGAGACTGGAGAGGCATAAGGGATCTGCAGCCAGGCATCCTATTCCACACCCTTTGTTGCTTCACACTGGGAAGCAGGCTTCCTAAGTAAATTTACAGCAGCTCTTGCAGGAGTCAGATCTTCCAAGTGCCTGCTAGTGGCTGGAGGGAGGGTTTTTTGGAGGCTAGAAACGAGCTACTACTCTCCAAATATGGTTATAATTCAACATTGTCGCAGAGAATGCACCATGTGCCTTAGCCCTTGTTCTCACTGTTAAGTGAGATGACCATGGTGAGGCATGTAAGAAAATGAAATGCCAAGTCTCACTTCGAGTAGCCAAGTGACTGGGATGGTTTAACACCAGTCTTTGCATGAGGTAGCTCAGGGGGCTTCCAGGCTACCACCCGTCAGCTGAGAGTTAGTGTACCTGACTCTGCAAATATCCAGTACTTCATCTTACTGGAATGAAAGAAGTAAGACTTGTCCTTTATCTTCTTAGGATCCTGGGGAAGTGGCCAGAGCCTGTTGAAGTGGAAAAATTAGCCAGTTCCTTGTTGTAGATCTCAGCTGAGTCATGGTATCTGTAGCAGAGTGTCTGACCTTTTTTTCCCCCTGGCAGCTGTTAAAGATTTGCCAAGTGAGATTATGTGTACCTTTATAAAAAGGCATGTGGCCTGGAAATATGATCTTTAGTGTTTTGGTTTTTATTTTAAATTTTAAATAAGGTTAAGGCAAATGAAGCTGGAATTAATTATCTGTCCCTGAAGTTTCAAGAAATTTTCAGACACAAGGATTTAGATATAACAGTTTGATTTACCTTTCATAGACCAGTTATATGTGTATCTTCTTTATTTTAATCCTTGTAACAAATCATACGCATCCATTCATTTAACAAATATTTATTGAGAGCCTACTGTGTGCCAGGCAGCGTTCTAGGTATTGAGGAGTGCACCAAATAAACATACAAAACAAAAAGCATGCAAAAGCCCCTGCCCTCATACAGTTTAATTTCTGATGAGAATAGAGACAACACAACGAATGTGCAAAATATATACAATCATATATATATTGGGGATTAGTTCCAGGACCCACATGGATACCAAAATCTGCAGATGCCCAAGTCTCATATAAAAGAGCATACATAATATTCACATATAAGCTACACATATCTTCCTTTATACTTTAAATCATCTCTAGATTATCTAATACAAAGCAAATCTATGCAAATAGCTGTTATACTGTATTTTTAAAATTTATATTATTTTAAAAGTTTTAAAAAATATCTTCCACCCATAGTTGGTGGAATCCATGGATGTGGAACCCACAGATACAGAGTGCTGACTGTAGTGTGTTAGATGATGATAAGTATTAGGAGAAAAATATATCAAGAAAGGGGGATAGGGAGTTTGGGAGGGGTTGCAATTTTAAATTGAGTGATCGGGGAAAATTCACCCAGAAGATTGTACTTGAGCAAAGACCTGAAGGAGGAGGGGAGCAAGCCTTGAGGCAATCTGGGAGAAACATAGGCAAAGGAAATCCCAGTTGTAAAGGCCCTGAGATGGGTGGCATGCTTGGCAGTTTCTAAGGAAGGTGAGGAGGCCGGTGTGGCTGGAGAGTGATCAGGAGGGAGAGAGGTCATGGAGAATCCAGACCGTATAATGCCTTATAGGCCATCATCTGAACTGACTTTTTATCTCAGTGTGACAAGGAGAATTTTAAATGGAAGAGGGACATGATGTTGCTTAAATTTTTAAATTTTTGTATAGTTTTATTGAGGTATGGTTGGAATATAATAGATTGTGTGACTGTGATAATGAACATGAAGATAATGAACAGATCTGTAAGTCTCAGAAGTTTCTTCGTGACTATCTATAATCCATTCCTTGCTTCTCATTGGGCGACTACTAATCTGTAGTCTGTCACTATAGATTAGTTAGCATTTTCTAAAATTTTATATAAATGGAATTGGATCAACTAAACAATTTGTCCTTGTGAGTCCCACTAGTGAATTTTTTTTTTTTTTTTTTTTTTTTTTGAGACAGAGTCTGGCTCTGTCTCCCAGGCTGGAGTGCAGTGGTATGATCTCGGCTTATTGCAAGCTCTGCCTCCTGGGTTCACGCCATTCTCCTGCCTCAGCCTCCCAAGTAGCTGGGACTACAGACACCCACCACCATGCCCGGCTAATTTATTTATTTATTTATTTATTGTGGTATTTTTAGTAGTCAGGGTTTCACTGTGTTAGCCAGGATGGTCTCAATCTCCTGACCTCGTGGTCCGCCCTCCTCGGCCTCCCAAAGTGCTGGGATTACAGGCGTGAGCCACCATGCCCCACCATCCACCAGTGAAATTTCTTAATTGTGGTGGGTCAAATTCAAATTTTATTTTTTTGGTGGTTCTACTTTTGAGAAAATTTTTATTTCACCTCTCTCAATGGATAGATGTTTATTTCAAAATACATTGCAACCTATTGTCAACACTTCAAACCTGCCAGTCATTGATTTCTTGAAGGAGTGTAATTTGTTATCTATGCCTCCTAAATGTTCCTCGTATCACCAGCCCTTATTGTGGGTGATACAATGCCAGTACAAAGACAGCTATTCATGGAAATTTGTTCACTGCAGTTGCCAATCAGCATGAGTCTCTCTTTGAAAGGAATATTTTTTCACAAAATCAGCATTTCCCTGAATAAGTGGCTTCATCTTCCCTTGTTATGGTCTATGGAAGTCACAGTGAGAGCAACTACTGCTATTACTGGAATTTCAGTCCATACTATGGTCAGTGTCCACAATTTCTGTCACAAAGTGTGCAAGCATTACTTTGAACTACATCTGATACATCTTAGTGGTTTAGGTTATTACTTGCAAATCAGTGAGTCCTGTTTTAGCCACGAAATCAAGTGTCACTATAGCCATGCTCTGGAGAGAGAAATAATGGGCTTTTGGTATGGTGGATACACCCATCAGCCAGTTATTAGTTATTTGGAAATTGTTGGTGACTCTTTTACCCAAACCTTGCCACTTATTTTGCAATGCCTAGTTGAGCACAGTTCATATCACCTCTTGGCATACATACCCAAAACATCTAGTGCTGTTGAAATAAATGCAAAGCAAAGCGCAAGCCCATGAGAGGAATTTGTCACAATGTGTTGGACTTGTATTTGGTCGAAGTTATGTGGTGTGATTGACTTGGAAATAATGTTTTCAATTCCTTTTAGTGCATGTGTCAGAACAATTTCCTGTTAACTAACATTATGTTTGACTTATGTTTTTAGTATATTTTAGTATAACTATCCAGGGACAAATTTTTTGATTGAATACATCTGAGAGGCAAATTGTTCAATTCATCCGTGAAATCATACAACGTACTCTTTTTTGTTTGGCATCTTGCTTTCAGCATAATTATTTGTGAGATTCACCCATTGTGTGAATCAATTGTTCATTCCTTGTTATTGCTGAGTAGAATTCCATTATATGGATATACTGTGATTTGTTTGTTGCTCATCTGTTGGTGCATATTTTAGGTGGTTTGTAGTTTCGGGTTTTCACAGATAATTAAAAGCATATAATTGGGTCCTGCTGTTTCATCCAGTCTGACAATCTCTGCCTTAATTGACTATGTACTTAGAACATTTATATTTAATATGATTATTGGTATTATTGGGTTTAAATCTGTTATTTGTTTTCTAATTGGCCCAACTGTACTTGTTCTTTCTTCTTTTTCTGGCGCAATCATTGGCTTACTGCAGCCTTGACCCCCTGGAGTCAAGCAGTCCTCCTGCCTCAGTCACCCAAGTAGCTAGGACTATGGGCACGTGCCAACATGCCCAGCTAATTTTTTTAATTTTTATTTTCTGTACAGATTTGAGGAAGGAAAGGGGGTATTGGAGGTTTAAGAAGAAAATGTGAATTAGTTGTCTTGGAGAGTGAGCAAGCACATTAGTCTGGTAAATGTGCTAAGATTGTCGGGTAGTAATGAGGCCCCACTTGATGTTCTTGATGTTCGTCACTGTAAATATAAAGATACATCAGCCAGCATGATTCTGGGTTTTTCTTCAGTCACTCTAAGTTCCCAGGTGCAGTTGCCAAATAGATGGAAAGCTTGGTTGTAAAGGGTTGGGATTTCACCAGGACTTTGGTGTCCTTGAGAGGTAGCAACATTTCACTTGGAGCTAGAATTTAAAGCAGACACTCAGGAGAAATTGGGGATATAGGCAGTTTGCTGATGACATGCTGAGTTCGAGGAGGCAAAGTATAAGCTTTTCTCAAAGGTACAGAGTAGTGGGAGACTGTCAGGTTAAGAGAGTGGGAGGCTTGGCATTCCATGGTGACTGAGGTAGTTAGGGGTATGGGCATGATTGGTTTCCTCCTGATGGCTTCTTAGGGGAAAATGGTTATTTCTAATGACAATCTCTTTCTTGAGATTGATCTCATTCCTTCTATTAGCCTTACAGAGTCTGACTGTGGCCTTCCCCATAGCTTCTATAACCTACTTCTTTTTCTGTCATTCTCCTCTCCTGTCATCCGCTCTTGACTTCTTTGCTAGTTCTTGAACATCCCAAATTTGTTCTTGTCTCAGTGCCTTTACCTTTACTTTTCTCTCTGCCTCTCAGCTCTACTTTTGTCTGAGTCCTTCATATCATTCAGTTCTCTCATCAGATGTCACTTCCCTAGTTAGCACTCCCACACCAGTCTCTGATTTCCTTTCTCCTTTTCTCCCTCTTCCTCCCTCCTTGCTTTCCTCTCTCTCTCTCTTTCTCTTCCTCTCTCTCCCTCTCTCCCCTCCCTGTTTCTCACTCTTTTGTTCTTTCTTTCTCTTCCTTTTCCCACAGCACTATTCACTCCAGTTATGAGGATAGAGACTGTTCTTTTGTTCCTTAGTGCTTCCCTCCTGAAACACTGCCTAGTGTACACAGTAGGTGTTCAATAAATATTTGGATGAATATAAATGGAAAACTTCCCTAATGCCTTCAAAAGATAGGCTGACTTTCAAATAAATTGATGCAGACTTCAGTAATAGATGTTGCATGAAATGGCTTTTCATTACCATCTGGTTTTCTCTAACCAGAAGAAAAAGCTTTAGGCATTAACGTGTCATGGAAAGCCAGTATTATAGAAGAAACCCAGGCCTGTTTTGACATTTATTCTGAAATGAGAATATTACTTAATTCATGGACTAAGCAGTTCTAAAAATAATTTCATAGATTAAGTTAATAGTTTTGGGGGGGTTCTTAGAGAATCTGAGAATACTTTGACTTGTGCTTTTTATTTTGTATATCAATTTGCAGTGGTCATCCTTCATTAGATACTGTTTAAAACATGGTTATTGCCCGTAGGGAGCTCCTTATGTTTGCTTGGGAAGTCAGACTAAACATTGGAAAAGCACGGTGGCAATACAAGATGAAAGTCAAGGCAGTGACAAAAGTTATTCCAAGGTAGAACACAGTGCTTTGTGGAATCTAACTGGTGCCAAGTGTAATTGCTGACCCAGTTCAGTTTAAAGAACTATACTGTGCAGCCCGTGAAATAGTGTCACTCTTTTGTTCCTTAAAAGCCACTCAAGGTCTCTGACCCCATGGTGTGGCCCTATTATAACTCACATTTTGTTTTCATTGCAGTTGTCGGACAAGTAACCGCAAGAGCTTGATTGTGACCTCTAGCACATCACCTACACTACCACGGCCACACTCACCACTCCATGGCCACACAGGTGAGTGCTTGAAGGTTAAGAAAGGTTGAATGAAAGAGTGGCCACAGATGCCCAGTTTCTTTCCTACTTCTCATGTTGTGCTGTTCAGTACATTACATTGTCACTGTACTTGGTTGACTGAAGCATACAGAGCTCATGGGCTTGCTTTCTGTATGAGAATGAGTTAGCCTGCTTTTGACTCCTGTTTCTTACCTTGTTCTCTCAACATTCCTTTTAGTCTTGTACATATCTTGGGGCCAGGTATGTGTCCTGGGTTTATGGCCTCTGTTTTGGTACGTTCTGGTGTGTCAATGGCTCCATTCATCTTGGGCCGTTTGATGAGGAGTCCAGGAATATTTCGTACTACTGTGCCTGAGGATTAGGGCTCACAGAGAGGGTTTTTGTCTAATGGTACTCCTGTTAACCTTCCTGCTCTTAGATTAGGAGATAACAAAAGCAAGAAGAATATGTGTTTGTTTGTTTGTTTTTAAATAGAAATGAGGTCTCTCTCTGTTGTCCAGGCTGATATTGAAATCCTAGGCTCCCACCTCGACCTCCAAAGTACTGGGAGTATAGGTGTGAGCCACCGCACCCGGGTTGGAGTATTTGTTTCATAACAATACTGATATTACATATTGGAATTAAAGCAAATGACCTCATGGATTCAGGCTGCTCTATCCCTGGAATATGGGCTCTTCCCAACAGTGTAAGGACTGACTTACGTGACTCTGAAGAATATATAAAAATTATGAGGCAACCAGGCACAGTGGTTCCCGCCTGTAATCCCAGCACTTTGGGAGGCTGAGATGGGCCAATTGCTTGAGCTTAGGAGTTTGAGACCAGCCTGGGCAGCATGGCAAAACCCCATCTTTACAAAAAATACACAACTTAGCCGGGCATGGTGGTGTATGTGTGTAGTTCCAGCTACTTGGGAGGCTGAGGTGGGTGGATCGCCTGATCACCTGAGCCCATGGAGGTTGAAATCATATCACTGCACTCCAGCCTGGGCAGCAACAGAATGAGACCCTATCTCAAAAAGAAAAAAAAAGGCCGGGCGCGGTGGCTCAGTATATCCCAGCACTTTGGAGGCCCGAGGATGGGCGGATCACGAGGTCAGAGATCGACCACTCCCTGGCCTGAACATCGGTGAACCCCGTCTCTCACTTAAAAAGTAACAAAAAAAAAAAAAAAAAAACCAGCTGGGCAAGGTGGCAGGCGCCTGTAGTCCCAGCTACTCGGGAGGCTGAGGCAGGAGAACGGCGTAAACCCGGGAGGCGGAGCTTACAGTGAGCTGAGATCCGGCCACTGCACTCCAGCCTGGGCAACAGAGCGAGACTCCGTCAAAAAAAAAAAAAAAAAAATAGGAGGCTTGCATTGATTCTGGCACTCTGTCCTTCCCAGGAGAGGGGCAGGAGAAAGACCTCATCGGAGTCAGCCATGTGCTTCTGTGTAGAAGGTATATTCTGGCATCCCAGGGGAACCAGACCAAGGGACTCAGCTTTGCTGAAAGGGCTGCTGCACTTCTGTGCAGTTCATTGCTACACTATTTATAATGGAAGTTCTAAACCTACAGTTAGTGGAAATTGATAGGCTTAGAACTGTTCAGAGCTTGCTGGCTGGGCATAGAAAGTCATAGTCACTGTTGTCCTAAGCCTGGACTTTGTCTGCCTTTGGGCATTAAAGCAGGATATCAAAGCAGTGAAACGAGTCAGCATCAAGCTGAGTAAGATGAGTTTATTCTCCATGGATTTGTTTCCTTGCTCACAGTTTACTGTCTTTGGAGGGAGAAAGTGAGGGTACATGTGGAGTATTTGAGGGCCCTGAGAGTCTGGTGATTCTGAAACTCAACTTTGTCCTTGGGAGAAGGATCTCACCTTCTTTGGCTCAGATTCTCTTAGCCTAGAAGCCAGCCTTTTAGTGTGATGATGGCCCTTTTCCAAGAATCAGTAAATTTCTCAATCACTAGCTGTCACTTTAGAAGATACCACCAAGAGAACAGGGATCCCAGGGAATTGGAGACATACTTGACCTTTAAAGCAAAGCTCTCATTGTGCTTAGGTGCTTTCCTTGAAAAAAAAATTGACTGAGATTAACTGGATTAGCTCAAATAGCACATCCTAGATTTTTAGAGGAACTCAGCGTACATCTATCTGACCTGACCTTTTTATCATATAGAAATAAATTTAACATGTCTAGACCTTGTATGTAGTTGCACAACTGTAATGTGAGTACTGAGCACTAGTTACTACTGGCTGCTCTTCTCTGAGATGATTATCTCTCTATTTAGATTCCCCATAGTTAGCATTTAGAACTAAATCTTCCCTACTCAAGTGGCTTTGATTGAGAACACCACCTGGCCTTTTCAGCCTGCCTGGATCTGTAGACTCCAGCTTTGAGTTAATGTGTGTAACATGCTTAGTACTTTACAAATGTTAGCATCTGTATTATCTCTTAGCAAATCACTGCAGAAAATCTAGGGGGCAAGAATGGACATAAAAGCCCAATTTGTGACTGTAGGCTATACTTACCCAGCTGTTGAGACAGGCAGCACTGATTGTTCCACGCATATCCCACTTGACATTAGATTGTATCCTCAAATCTTATACATCCTGAAATTTACATCCACAGGATATGCCATGACCCTTTACCATCACTTTTAAGTTTTGAATCTGTTGAATAGTATGAGGCCTGTTAATTTGAAAGTAGGTTCATTTATTCCATACAGTTCAATTCAGTATTAAATATCTACTACATAAGTAGGTTATAGCGTCAGTAATGTCAGTTCAGTAGGTACATACCAAGCCACTCTGGAAATGGAAACTTCCTACTTTTTTTTTTTTTAATTAATAAACTTTATTTCTTAGAGTAGTTGTAGGTTCACAGCAAAATTGAGGAAGATACTGAGATAAACCATATACCCTCTGCCCTCACCTATATATAGGCTCCCCATTATCACGTCCCTAGCAGAGTGCTGCATTGGTTACAGTTGATGAGCCTGCACTGATACATCACCCAGGCACTAGTTTACATTAAGATTCACTGTTAGTGCTATACATTTTGTGTGTTTGGGCAACATTATCATGATACCTATTTACCATTATAGTATCATACAGAGTCTTTTCATTGTCTAAAAATTATCTGTGCTCTGCCTATTTATTTCTTTCTCCCCTTAACTCCTGGCATCCAGTAATCTTTTTACTGTCTCCACAGTTTTGCCTTTTCCAGAATGTCATATAGTTGGAATCATACAGTAGCCTTTTCAGATTGGCTTCTTTTACTTAGTAATGCATACTCAGGTTTCCTCCATGTCTTTTCATGGCTTGATAGCTCATTTCGTTCTAGCACTGAATAATATCCTGTTGTCTGGTTATACCACAGTTTATTTTTATCCACTCACCTACTGAAGGACATCTTGGTTGCTTCTAAGTTTTGGCAATTGTGAAAAAGCTGCTATAAACATCTGCATATAGGTTTTTGGGTAGACATTAATTTTTAACTTATTTGGGTAAATAAGGAGCACAATTGCTATATTGAATGGTAACAGTATATTTGATTTTGTAAAAAACAAACAAACAAAAATTCTTCAAGTTGGGCGTGGTGGCTCACACCTGTAATCCCACACTTTGGGAGGCCAAGGCGGGCAGATCACTTAAAGTCGGGAGTTCGAGACAAGCCCGGCCATCATGGTGAAACGTTGTCTCTACTAAAAATACAAAATTAGCCAGACATGGTGGTGTGCATCTGTAATCCCAGGTACTTGGGAGGCTGAGGCAGGAGAATCACTTGAACCTAGGAGGCAGAGGTTGCAGTGAGCCAAGATTGTGCCACTGCACTCCAGCCTGGGTAGAAGAGTGAGACTCTGTCTCATAAAAAGGAAAACTCCCAAACTGTCTTCCAAAGGGATGGTACTGTTTTACATTCCCACCAGCAGTAAGTGAATAGCTCCTGTTGTGTCATATCCTTGCCAGCATTTGGTGGTGTCAGTGTGTGGATTTGGGTCTTCTTTTTTTTTTTTTTTTTTTTTAAAGGCAGGATCTCACGCTGTCATTCAGGCTGGAGTATGGTGGCACAGTCACAGCTCAATACAGCCTTGAGCCCTCAGGCTTCCAGATTTTGGCCATTCTAATCTATGTGTAGTGGTATCTCATTTAATTTTCAATTCCTGGTGGAGCATGATGGCTTACACTTATAATCCCAGCACTTTGGGGAGGCCTAGGCAGGCTTTGCTTTTTTTTTTGTTTTGTTTTTTGAGAGAGAGTCTAGCTCTATCACCCAGGCTGGAGTGCAGTGGTGCAATCTCAGGTCACTGCAACCTCCACCTCCCGGGTTCAAGTGATTCTCCTGCGTCATCCTCCCAAGTAGCTGGGACTACAGGCGTGTGCCACCACGCCCAGCTGATTCTTTATTTTTAGTCGAGATGACGTTTCATGTTGGCCAGGCTGGTCTTGAACTCCTGACCTCAAGTGATCTGCCCACCTCAGCCTCCCAAAGTGCTGGGATTACAGGCATGAGTCACTGCACCTGGCCTTGCATATAACTTTTGACTGCCCCGAAACTTAACTGCTAATAGTCTTCTGTTGACAGAAGCCTTACTGATAACATAGTTAACAAGTAATTTGTATGTTTTGTGTATTATATACGATACTCTTATAACAAAATAAGCTAGAGAAAAGAAAATGTTATTAAGAAAATCACTGGAAGAGAAAATATACTTATTCATTAATTGGAAGTGGATCATCATAAAGGTCTTCGTCCTCATCATCTTCACATTGAGTAGGCTGAGGACGATTAGGGATTAGTCTTGTTATCTCAGGAGTGGCTGAGGCAGAAGAGGTGGAGGAGGTGGAAACAGATGCAGGAGGGGCAGGCACATTCTGTAACTTTTACTGAAAAAATTTGTGTATCAGTGAATCCGTATGGTTCAAACCTGTGTTGTTCAAAGGTCCACTGTAATCCAAATCAACCTTCAAATACCACTATACCACTTTGCCTTATGACAGCAAAATATACCTTAATCCTCTCTTCAGTACCTTGTAATTTTGCTGTCATTCATTTTCACATATATAAGCACGTGTGTGTATAGTGTATGTAAAAGCATACCTAATCACATACATTGTTGCTGTTACAGGTTAAGCACCCCTAGTCCAAAAATCCGAAATCCAAAATGCAAAACTTTTTAAGCACCAACATGAACCTCTCAGGAAATGCTTGTTGGAGTCTTTTAGATTTTGGGCTTTCAGATTTGGGATATTCAGCTGGTTGGTATAATGCAAATATTTCAAAATCAGGAAAAAATTTGAAATTTAAAACACTTCTGGTCTGATAAGGGATACTTATCCTATATTATGTTGAACAGACTTATCTATTAGACAAATTAAGAATAAGAAAAAACAAGTTTTTAGTTTACCTTCACTTCTCCAGTGTGCTTGCTTGTTTCATGTAGAGTTCAGTTTCTCCCCTATATAATTTTCTCTCTGAACAACTTCTTTTAACATTTCTTGCAAGGCAGATCTACTGCTATGAAATCCCCCATTTTTTGTTAGGGAAAATCTTTATTTCTTCCTCACCTTTGAAGTATAATTTCACAGGGTACAGAATTTTAGGTTGCTTGCTTTTTTTTTTTTGTCTCTCAACACTTTTAATATTTTACTCCACTATCTTCTTGCTTGTGCGGTTTGCGAGAAGTTGGATGTAATTCTTGTCTTTGCTCCTCTGAAAATAAGGTGTTTTTTCCCTCTGGCTTCTTTTAGATTTTTGTGTATCTTTGGTTTTCTATAGTTTGAATATGATATATCTAAGTGCAGTTTTTTTTCTGAATTTATCCTGCTTGGTATTTTCTGAGCTTCCTGAATCTATGGCTTGGTGTCTGACTTTAATTTGGGGAAATTTTACGTCACTATTGCTTCAAATAATTCCCTTCCTTTCTCTTTTTTTTCCTTATATTCCTGCTACATATATATCACACCTTTTGTAATTGTCTCACAGTTCTCTGATATTCTGGTGTTGATTTTTATTTTCAGTCTCTTTTTTCTTTGCTTTTTAGTTTTGGAAGTTTCTGTTATCATATCCTCAAGATCAGAAATTCTTTCCCCAGCAGTGTTCAGTCTATTAATGAGCCCATCAAAGGCATTCTTCAGTTCTGTTACAGTGATCTTTAACATTTTCTTTTGATTCTTCCTTAGAATTTCTATTTATATTATCCATCTGTTCTTGTGTGTTGTCTATTTTTCCCATTAAAGTTCTTAGCATAATTAATCATGGTTTTGAAAAATTCCTAATCTGATCATTGCAACATTCCTGTCATTTCTGACTCTGGTACTGATGCTTGTTCTGTCTCCTCAAACTGTTTTTTGCTCTTTAGTGAGCTTTGTAATTTTTTTGTTAAAAGGCAGATGTGATGAACTGAGTAAAAGTAACTGTGATAAATAGGCCTTTCATAATGTATTGGTAAGGTGTAGGGGAGGAGAAGTATTCTATAGCAGGGATCCGCAACCCCTGGGCCACAGACCATGCTGCTCGTGGCCTGTTAGAAGCCAGGCCACACAGTAGGAGGTAAGGGTCAGGCAATCAAGTGAAGCTACGTTTGTATTTACAGCCACTCACATTACTGCCTGAGCTCCGCCTTCTGTCAGATCAGCTGTGGCATTTAGATTCTCATAGGACCATGAACCCTATTGTGAACTGTGCATGCAAGGGATCTAAGTTGCACACACTTCTTAATAGAATCTAATGCCCGATGATCTGTCACTGTCTCCCATGACCCCCAGATAGGACCATCTAGTTGCAGGAAAACAAGTTAAAGGCTCCCACTGATTCTATATTATGGTGAGCTGTGTAATTACTTCATTATATGTAACAGTGTAATAATAGAAACAAAGTACACAATAAATGTAATGTGCTTGAATTATCCTGTAAACCCCTTGCCTCCCCACTCCCTGGTCCATGGAAAAATTATCTGCCGTGAAACCGGTTCCTGGTGCCAAAAAGATTGGGGAATGCTGTTCTATAGTCTTGTGACTAGGTCTCAGTCTTTTAATGAGCCTTTGACCCTGGACTGTGAACTTCTCCAGTGCTTCTCAGTTTTTCCCCCACACCATAGTTGGGACAGAATGGTTCTTGGCTGCTGGAATTGGGTATTTCTTCCCCCAAGTAGAGCTGGCATCGATGAAATCCCAGCAAGTTAGGTGCTAACAAAATAGTTTCTCCCAAGGACAGGCCTCGTTAAGAACAGAATGCTCTGGCGTGTATCAAAACAGTTCCTTTTCCCTCCTCCTGCTGGAATCATGAGATTTTCTTCAGTAATCACTGTGAGGATCCAGCAGGGCTCCTTTGGATAAAACTTACAAAATATGGGGCCCCGCATGACTAGATCCCCTGGAGTTTTAACTCTCAGCATAATCCCCATTGAGCTTCTAGCAATTCCTCAGTTACAGTTCGGGTTTTCCTGCCCTGGCACTGGTTCCCGTGGAGGTTTTTGCTTAAGAATTTCTGCTCCGGCCGGGCGTGGTGGCTCACGCCTGTAATCCCAGCACTTTGGGAGGCCGAGGCGGGTGGATCACGAGGTCAGGAGATCGAGACCATCCTGGCTAATACGGTGAAACCCTGTCTCTACTAAAAATACAAAAAAAAATTAGCCGGGCGTAGTGGCGGGTGCCTGTAGTCCCAGCTACATGGGAGGCTGAGGCAGGAGAATGACGTGAACCCGGGAGGCGAAGCTTGCAGTGAGCCGAGATCGCTCCACTGCACTCCAGCCTAGGCATCAGAGCAAGAAAAAAAAAAGAATTTCTGCTCCAGTAAGTTGTACCTCACTGTGTCTGCTGTCCAGTTTTGGGGGCAGTGGTTCATTCTGTGACATTACTTGGCTGACAGATCTAAAAGAGTTTTTTTTTTTTTTTTTTTTTTCCAGTTTGTTCAGCTTTTTACTTGTTAAAACAGAGTGGCAACTCCTAAGCTCTTTGCATGCCAGGCCAGAACTGGAAGTCAGTTTTTTTATTTTTATAACTTGTAGGGTATTTCATTGTGTAACTGTACCACAATTTATTCATTTTCCTATTGGTGAATATTGCATCAGTCTAGGTCCAGTTAGGAGACAGATAACAGACAAGTGATTTAAACAAGATTTAATAAAAGTAATACAAACTATGACAATAAGAGCATAACTTTAACATGTGAGAAAACTCCATAGGATGCCATAGAGCTGAAGGAGAGTTCTCAAGGAAGAACTAACTTGGACGGAAGATTCTCTAGGCTGGATTCAGGCCTTGTTGTAGTTGCAGCCCACTAGATATAGTTGCAGCCCACTGGATGGCAGAGATGTTTTCTGATTCCCAGCCCAAAGCTGGTCCACAGTTACTCAGCAATCAGGGAATGGCCCTCTGGAGCACAGGTGAGTCAGGCCTAGAGAGAGAGAGTGGAGGTGCTGCTGTGAGCACTTTGTGTCCTCAGGAAGGCAATTCCTGGGGGTCGGGTGTGTTGAGCAAGCAAACAGAGTCAGTGGAGACAGGCCTGAAGCACATAGTATCTTTGTAGGTAAGGCTGTGGAAAGGTGTCTGTGTGATTGGGGCAGAACAATCCACATATCCACGTTCCCACATCACTGACTGATAATGCAGTTGCTAGAATTAGCACCAAGAGCCTGTTCTTTCTGCAGTGTGCCTCCAATACCCTCTACTGAGAAAGTTTAACATCATGCTCACTGTAGAGGATAGATGATGCTTAAAGGAATTCTCTCCTTTATCTCAGAGCAGGTATTGAAGGATTAATTTGGAGCTTAGTAGCATTAAATTGATAACCAGCATAGACATTTACATTGTTTATACTTTCCCACTATTATAGTCATCAATGCTGCAGAAACATCCTTCTTCATATTCTTTTTGTATATATGTACATAGACTTTTTCTGGCATATATATGGAGGGATGGAATTGCTGAGTCTTGGAATAAACTGTATAAATTTTCAGGAATAGGATCAGTAGGTCAGGAGGCATGCATATTTTAATGATGTTTGTTACATATCATCTAACTGATATTACAAGAGTATTCTGGAACTAAGAATGTGCCTTCCATAAAAGCATGCAGTCCTTATCATTCAAGGTTAAACTCAAGCTCTAGTGTTAAGCAGGAAGATCCGGCTACCAATTCCAGGTGAGGACTCCTGCTGCGTGGAGGATGACAAAGATCATAATAATGCCAGCTGTCAGTAGGAGTCCACAGACCCCGGCCCACTGCTTCTTCTGTGGGTTTGAAGCTGTCAAGGAGGGAACTCAACATTCAAGACACTGGTTGGAACAGCATTTCACTCACAGAAAGGATAGATACAGCATGATCAGAGTATGATGTGCACCAGTCCCTCATGGCCATTGGGTCCCTCCAGTGGCCTGCGGAGGGTGATGGACTGCACACATCCTTTTCATGCTACTGGCAAAGATCCCATTCCATCCTGTGGTGAGCAGATACACTGGTGGGGCTGGCCGTGTGCCACGTGACGCACACACTTAAGCAATACAAAGAAGTTTACTCCATACCCAGAAGAGGGGAAAAGTTTCTCCTAATAAGGAAGAAGAATCTCGGGCCAAGTGACAGCTTGCCACACAGCTTCCTTATGAGGGAAAGTTCTAGACCCAGGGCACTAATTGGGCAGTCTTGGAGAGGGGTGGCAGGTCACGTGATGGCTACATCCCTACGGCCAGTAATCCGTCCCTCTTTACTCCCTGACACTTACAGCCTCTTCACCTCTATCTGTGTTGAATCTACTTGGGCTAATTTCATTATCCCTTACTCCTGTTTATGCCCATTGCCACAGGAACCCTCAGGTTACCCGCACCCCATAATCTACACGCCTAAGTCATCTAAACCTCTGAACATTCCCTGCTGTGTCTTATCCCTCCCTGACTCTGGAAACCCTTCCAGTTTACCTTTTGAAATTCCAGTTCTTTACCAGCAAAATCTGTCTCCTAATCTGTTCTCTAAACATTCTGTCTTCTTCCTGTTCTACTGGAATCATAGGGGAAGAGGGAGAGCTTAGAATACTGATTATCTGCAGACTACTCAAGTGTTAGCCCTTTTTTCTCTCATAATCTCAAAGCATTGGGTTTAGTAGTAAGGGTAGATGTCCTCTGTCTTTTCATTATTTTCACTGTCTTCTCCCTAATCTTCCCATACTTAGATCATTAATTTGTATCATTTAATACCTATCATTGCAGCTGTAAAACTCTTCATACATTGCAATCGTAACAATTTTAGCTCTTGACTGCAATTACTGTCTTCAGTTTTACTCCTGTATTATTCTTGTTTTTCAGTCTGTTTATGAGCTGTAATGTGTTATTCTTGATGGTTTCGATACACCCATAGTTGATCACTCCATTTCTTAAGACTTTCTGTTCTTTGAACTCCTGTCTTCCAGTGAACCTCTCCACTACCCTACCTCAATCACTTATGCCCTAGATCTATACTTTAGACTTTGTCTCCATAATTTCAGTTTCCTTCTTCCTGCTTTCTGAGCACCACCTCTAATCTTTCTATAGCTTGTGTCATCTGGAAACCCTACCGCTGAAAAACAGTCGTTTGATCCTGGGACCTTTAATCTTGGGAACCTTCACTCACTATATTGAGATGTCTTCCAGACATCTGTGTGAATAATTCAGGATGTTTGTCTTGATTTCAAGGAAAAAATAGGGCTAGAGATACAAATGTTGGACTTTCACCATATAAAAAGATCTTAAAGCTGTGTGTCTAGATGTCATCACCTAGGAAGTGAACGTAGACAGAAAGGACTGAAGGTACAAGGACTGAATCCTGGGACATTCCAGTTTTCTGAGATCAAGAGAATGAGGAGAGACCCAAAAGGAAAGAGGAAAACTTAGAAAATACGGTGTCCTGGAAACCACGTAAAAGGAGTATTTCAGAAATAGTATGTGATCACCTGAGCCAAATGATATAGACAGATCAAGTGACATGAAGTCTGAGTATTGCCAGTGGGATATAGCAATGTGATGTCAGTGTTGACATTGATAGCTGTTTTGATGGAATGGTGGGGGCAAAACCTAATTGGTGAGCAAGAAAGAAAGGGAAAAAGAAAATGGAGATAATAACTAAATAATTGGTTCAAGGAGTTTTGCTGTTAGAACAGAAATGAAATGCAAAGATGGGCGGAGGGATCAAGAGAGTTTTGAAAAAAAGTAACGGTGTCTATGTACATACACTGATGGAAGTGATTCAACAGCAAGAGAAAATCTGATAATGCAAGAGAAAAGGAGAATGGCTGACGCAGTGTCCTTCTGTAGTTGAGAGGGGATGGGATCTGGTAAATAAGCAGTAGGTTAGCCTAGTCAGGAGTGCAAACAATCCTTCCCTAGGAATAGGGGAGGATGTTGGGAATGCAGTGCAGATTATGGCTGGGTAGATGTGATAAAGATAGCTTATTGAAGTTCTTCTCTGATTAGTTGAGGCCAGGTGCAGTGGCTCACGCCTGTAATTCCCACACTTTGGGAGGCCAAGGCGGGAGGATCACATGAGCCCAGTAGTTTGAGACCAGCCTGGGCAACATGGTGAAACCCCATCTCTACAAATGATACAAAAATTAGCTGGGCATGGTGTTGCATACCTGTAGTTCCAGCTACTTGGGAGACTGAGGTGGGAGGATCATCTGAGCCTCAGGAGTTCAAGGCTGCAGTGAGCTGTGATTGCACGGAACTGTGATTGTGATTTTGAGACAGAGCAAGACCCTGTCTCAAAAAAAACCTTTTTTTTCTCACTGAAATGGAAAGCGAGGTGATTAGCTGAGAGCCTGAAGAGAGAGGATAAAGTATGATACAGTCTTTTAAAAGGATGGAGAAAGAATACACTGAGAAGTATGGTCTGATTTCCAGTAGTATGAAGAGCCAAAGTTAGTGATCATACACATAAAGAGAGACTAGTCAGCTTTTCTATATGAATTTCTGGAACTTCTCAGGCTAGGATTTTGGAAAGATTGTGTGAAGATACTGAAATTACTCCTGACAGAAGGCATGATAAAAAGAATATCAGTGATATAGGAATAAAAATCTTTCAAGAGTGAAGGGAATTTCCCAAAGGTTTGTATGTGAATTTTAGCAAGGAGGGGTAATGGTTGTTGTAGTCTGATGACATCATTTCAAACCTGGGTGTTTTTACGGAGAACAGAAGGAGAATGCCTGAAGATGAAATGAGCCAGCAGGATATCTACCCCACTTCTAGGTCTAGTGGTACAAAGGGTGTATAAAATCCAACAGCCATCATTTGAGAGAGCTGCAGAGGAAGCTTCATCCACAGGGGACAGTCAAGTTTCAACCTGTTCAGGGTATGTTAAGGGCTGTACTAAATGTGTGTTGGTGCTTGGGAGTACAAAAGTAAATATATGTAACCCAAGCTAGTCATTAAGCAAGGTGTTCTTTTTGGAGCTAGCTCATTGAATGAAGTAGAGAGCTCGTTCTAAGATCTGTATGAAATAGAATTGTATGATTAGGAAATTAACAGTCCAGTGCATTATAGTTGCCTGGACACGATGGCCCACTCCTGTAACTCCAACACTTTGGGAGGCCAAGGTGGGAGGATCACTTGAGGCCAGGAGTTCGAGACTAGCCTAGGCAACATAATGAGTCCCTGTCTCTACAAAAAAAAAAAAAAAAAAAAAAAAAAAAAAAAAAAAAAAAAGCCAGGTGTGGCGATACACGCTTGTAGTCCCAGGTGCTCAGTAGGCTGAAGTGGGAGGGAGGATTGCTTGAGTACAGGAGGTCACGGCTGCAGTAAGCCGCAGTCACGCCACTGCACTGCTCTCCAGCCTGTGAAACAGAGCAAGATTCTGTCTAAAAAAAAAAAAACAAGCACAAACCATAAAAAAGTACAGATTATATGTTACTAGATTATAAACTACTAATCAAATATGGATGGGTAGGGAGAAAGTCATGGAGAGCTATATGCAGTGCTAAAGGGATGAGGTATGAAGACTCCATGGCATGGACTCTTTTTTACCTAAGATCCATGGACCCTGAGTGGTTTTAGAAGTACCATAAGTCTCCTAAAATTCTATTCCCAATTTTGTATATATGTTCATTTTCTTGTGGAGGGAGTTTATCAAGATTTGCCAAAGGTTGTTTTTCAATCTAAAAACTGAATACTTTGTTGTTGTTGTTGTTTTTGTTTTGTTTTGTTTTTTTGGAACAGAGTCTCTCTTGCCCAGGCTGGAGTGCAGTGGTGCAATTTTGGCTCACTGCAACCTCCACCTCCTGGGTTCAAGTGATTCTTGTGCCTTAGCTTCCCAAGTAGCTGGAACTACAGGTGTGCACCACCACACCCAGCAAATTTTTTTTATTTTTAGTAGAGATGGGGTTTTGCCATGTTGGCCAGGCTGCTTTTGAACTCCTGACCTCAGGTGATCTGTCTACCTCGGCCTCCTAGATTGCTCAGGTTACAGGTGTGGGCCACCACACCCGGGGAAAACTAAATACTTTAAGGCTTGAAGAGGCAAAGTGGGCCGGGCACAGTGACTCACGCCTGTAATCCCAACACTTTGGGAGGCTGAGGTGGGCAGATCACTTGAGGTCAGGAGTTGGAGACCAGCCTGGTCGACTTGGTAAAACCCCATCTCTATTAAAAATACAAAAATTATCCAGGCATGGTGGCACATGCCCGTAATCCCAGCTACTCAGGGCCACGAGGTGTGAGAAGAATGCAAGGAAAACTCTGGAAAAATTAAAATCACATTGTTCTAATGGTGATTACCTGTGAAAAAAAGTAAAAAACCAGCTTTCACTTTTAATTCAATTTGCTACTGTTTTTGGTCATAAGAATTTGAATTGTATGATAAAAATGTTGAAAGTTATTAACAGAGGGCAGTGCTGGCAGTTGGAAGACTGGTTAAGAGGCCATTGCATTTATCAAGATGTTAGGGGAATGTTTAAAATAAAGAAAATATATGAATATGAGAAAAATGTAAGAGATTAAATCAGTGGCATGTGGATTGATTGTCTTCAAATTCCCTGAGTGATTAATGCCGTGTGTTGATACCCTTAACTTAGATAAGGAATACTAATAGGAAGAGAAGAGTTAGGAGAGGAAGACGAACCCAGGATCAAATTTACACATATTCAGACTCTTGATTTATGACAAATAGTGGCACTATAGAGCTGCAGGCAAAATCCATTGGATGTTCATATGGAGAAATTGGAAAATATGGCTCTTCACAAAAAAATCAATTCCAGGTGAATCATAGTTTTAAATGTGAAAGGTAATACAGTAAAACTTTTAGAAGGTGTACAAAAGAAAATCTGCATGGCCTTAAAATAGGGAAATTTTTTAAAAACAGGATATAAAGGATAAGATTCCTAAATTTGACTGCATTTAAAATGAAGGGCCAGGCTCGGTGGCTCACGCCTGTAATCCCAGCACTTTGGGAGGCCGAGGCGGGTGAATCACGAGGTCAGGAGATGGAGACCATCCTGGCTAACACGGTGAAACCCCGTCTCTACTAAAAATACAAAAAAATTAGCCAGGCATGGTGGCAGGCGCCTGTAGTACCAGCTACTCCGGAGACTGAGGCAGGAGAATGGCATGAACCCGGGAGGCGGAGCTTATAGTGAGCCAAGATCGCTCCACTGCATTCCAGCCTGGGTGACAGAGCGAGACTCAGTCTCAAAAATAAAAAATAAAATAAATAAATAAATAAACAAATAAAGTAAGTGAAGAATTTCACCAGGTACGGTGGCTCATGCCTGTAATCCCAGCACTTTGGGAGGCCGAGGTGGGCAGATCACCTTAGGTCAGGAGTTTGAGACCAGCCTGGCTGACATGGTGAAACCATCTCTACTAAAAATATAAAAATTAGCCAGGCATGGTAGCGGGTGCCTATAATCCCAGCTACTCAGGAGGCTGAGGCAGGAGAATGGGTTGAACCCATGAGGCAGAGATTGCAATGAGCCAAGATGGCGCCATTGCACTCTAGCTTGGGCGACAAGAGGGAAACTCTGTCTCAAAAAAAAAAAAAAAAAGCCAGGTGCAGTGGCTCACGCCCGTAATCCTAGCACTTTGGGAGGCCGAGGCGGGCAGATCACGAGGTCAAAGAGATCGAGAGCATCCTGGCTAACATGGTGAAACCCTGTCTCTACTAAAAGTACAAAAAAATTAGCCAGGCATGGTGGCACGTGTCTGTAGTCCCAGCTACTCGGGAGGCTGAGGCAGGAGAATCGCTTGAACACGAGAATTACTTGAACCGGGGAGGCGGAGGTTGCAGTGAGCAAAGATCACACCACTGCACTCCAGCCTGGGCAACAGAGCAAGACTCTGTCTCAAAAAAGAAAGAAAGAAAATGCAAAATAAAATCACAAAAAGATATTATATGACCACCAATAATGGCTTAAAGAGTGACAAAACCAAGTATAGATGAGTATGTGAAACAATAGAAATCCATAAGCGCTACTGGTGAGTGTATAAATTAATACAACTATTTTGCAAAACAGCTTGGCATTTTCTTATGTAAAGTACAGAAAAACAAACTAGAACACAAACGGACACATATTATATAATCTCATTTCTATGAAATGTCCAGGATACACAATTTCATAGAGGCAGAAAGTAGATTAGTAGTAGCCAGGGTCTCGAGTAGAGGGAAATGAAGAGTGACTGCTAACAGGTAGAGATTATTTTTTGGATGATAAAAATATTCTGGAATTATATAATGGTTATCATTACATAGCTTTGTGAATATACTGAAAACCCCTAAACTGCATGCTTAAGGGTAAATGTTACATGAAAGTTATATCTCACTTTTAAAATTGTATGAGAGAAAAACTAGAGCGTTTAGAGTTGCATATTTAGTTGGTAAAGCTATAAGGAAGTGATTATCATAATATTGACTTTAGATGGGGTAAAGGGAGGGGTTTTGATCAGGAGGGATTACATGGAGGGATTTTGGAAGATGGCATTGTAAAACCTAGATGGTGTTTACACAGGTGCTTACTATACAATTATATTCCTTTATAACTAGTTAAACTGTATAAATGAAGCAGCTGGTTCAAGGTCAACTGACTGTTCCAAGTTTTGTTTATACCTTGTTTCTCTGGGATGAATGATCACTTACCTTTGAACTGTCTCCTCCAGCTGCTAAAATCGATTCGTAAAGTGGAAAAAGTCTACTTGCTAGGCTGCTGGATTTTCTGTCAGATTTTTTTTTTTTTGGCCCCGTTGAGTCATTTATTGCTGCCTTAAGGAAATATTCTTCTCAATAATGTCATTTTTTCTGGAGCTAGAACCATGAATGTAAGTCATCAATAATAATCAACTTAGCTGGGCACAGTGACTCATACCTGTAATATCAACACCTGGGGAAACCAAGGTAGGAGAATTGCTTGAGACCAGCCTGGACAATATAGTGAGACTCCCATCTCTTCCAAAAATTAAAAAAATTATCTGGCTTTTCGACTTTATGATGGCTCACACCTGCTCCTCAGGAGGTTGAGGTGGGAGGATCACTTAAGCCCAGGAGTTTTGAGGCTGCAGTGAGCTATGCCTGCACCACTGCATTCCTGGGTGACAGAATAAGACCCTCCCTGAAACCAAAACAAATAAAAAAATGTAGCTATAAAAAAGAATGAAATCATTGATACAGCTGGAGGCCATTGTCCTAAGTTAATTAAGGCAGGAACAGAAAATAAAATACTGCATGTTCTCCCTTGTATGTGGGAGCTAAACAGTGGTTACTCATGGCCATAAAGATGGCAACAGGCCAGGTGCAATGGCTCAACGCCTGTAATCCCAGCTACTTGGGAGGCTGAGGCAGGAGAATCACTTGAACCCATGGAGATGGAGGTTGAGATCGCCCCACTGCACTCCAGCCTGAGCAACTGAGTGAGACTCTGTCTCCAAAAAAAAAATAAAATAAAATGGCAACAGAAGACTGAAGACTACTTAGAGGGGCAGAGAAGGAGGGGCAAGAGTTGAAAAAGTAGCTATTGGGTTCTGTGCTCACTACATGGGTGATGAGATCAATTGTATCCCAAACCTCAGCATCACGCAATATACCCAGGTAATAAAACTGCAAGTGTACCCACTGAATCTAAAAGTTGAAATGATTTTTTATGTGAATTTTTAAAGAATCAGTTTAAATATTTTCTTCAGACTGTTTTGTTGTTTTTGCTTTTTGTCTTTGGACACAAGGTTTCGCCTTGTCACATAGGCTATAGTGTAGTGGCACAATCACAGCTCATTGCAGCCTCAACCTGCTGGGCTCAAGCAATCCTCCCAACTCAGTATCTGGGACTACATGTGCGCACCACCATGCCCAACTAATTTTTTAATTTTTTTGTAGAGACAAAGTCTCACTGTGTTGCCCGGACTGGCCTCAAACTCCTGAGCTCAAGTGATCCTCCTGCCTTGGCCTCCCAAAGTGCTAGGATTACAAGTGTGAGCTACCATGCTGGCCCAGAATGTTGTTATAACGTCTTAATCTTCCCTCCCGCAAAATAAGACCAATTCGAATTGTAACCATCCAATGGGTTCTCCTTGCCCACTGCCCAGATAGGGCCAATTTATCAAAACAGGGGAATTGCAATAGAGAAAGAGTTTAATATATGCGGAGCTGGCCAAACGGGAGACTGGAATTTTATTACTGAAATCATCCTCCCCCAAATTTCTGAGGCTAGGGTTTTTTGGTGGTTTTTTTGTTTGTTTTGAGATGGAGTCTCAAAAATTGCACTCCAGCGCCCAGGCTGGAGTGCAATGATGCGATCTTGGCTCACTACGACCTCTGCCTCCCGTGTTCAAGTGATTCTCCCACCTCAGCCTCCCAAGTAGCTGGATTACAGGTGTGCGTCACCACACACGGCTAATATTTGTAGTTTTAGTAGAGATGGGGTTTCACCATGTTGGCCAGGCTGGTCTCGAACTCCTGACCTCAGGTGATCTGCCCGCCTTGGCCTCTCAAAGTGCTGGGATTACAGACGCGAGCCACTGCACCTGGCCGAGGCTAGGGTTTTTTAAGGATAGTTTGGTGGGCAGGGGGCTAGGGAATGGGGGAATGTCGATTGGTTGGGTCAGGGATGATGTTGTCTGTAGGAGAATCTGTGAGGTGAGGAATCTCGTGTCCTCTGGCTGAATAACTCCTGAGCCATAATTTTTAACCTTGTGGCTAATTTGTCAGTTTTACCAAAGTGGTCTGGTCCCCAATCCTTCAGAGGGTTTTTCCCAGGAGGAGCTGTTACCATCTTTGTTTAGAAGTAAACTAAATTCCTACCAAAGTTAGTTTTGGCCCATGTTCAGAAATGTACAAGGGCAGCTTGGAAGTTAGAAGCAAGATGGAGTTGGTTAGGTCAGATTTCTTTCATTGTCATAATATTCCTATGTTACATTTTTCTCACTGTCATCATTTTGGCAGAGGCAGTTTCAAAATTATTTATTTTATTCTGTCAATAAACTTTAAAATGGTAGTAATTTTGGCCTTTTTTTTTTTTTTTTTTAAACAGAGTCTTGCTCTGTTGCCCAGGCTGGAGTGCAGTGGTGTGATCTCAGCTCACTGCAACCTGTCTACCTCCCTGGTTCAAGCAATTCCCCTGCCTCAGCCTCAGCCTCCCAAGTAGCTGGGATTACAGGTACACACCACCACTCCCTGCTAATTTTTTTGTATTTTTAGTAAAGACGGAGTTTTACCATGTTTGCCAGACTGGTCCCAAACTCCCGACCTCAGGCAGTCTGCCTGCTTCAGCCTCCCAAAGTGGTGTGATTACAGGCTTGAGCCACCACGCCTGGCTGTAATTTTGGCCTTTTAAGGTGAAGTGTATATTGGAAAAATAGAGAAAACCCAATACAAGTAGCACACATTTTTAGGCCTTAGCATCTGTGGTAGAATAAAGAATTTCTGTGATTTTTGTTCCAGATGTAGGCACAGAGCCTCTGAAAACCTTGGAATTTCCTGAAACATAGGATTGTCTTGTTATACCAGTGAGGTGACTCGTAGTGGGCCCCTTGATAGTTTCAGGATGGGGACTGATCACCAGAAAGACAAACCACATTATTAGAAGGTTGAGACAGAGGCCAGGAGATTGAGTTCAGTCATTTAGCCAATCATTTAATCAATCATGACTATGTAATAAAAATTAAAACTCTGGACAACCTTAAGCTCAGTAGAGCTTCCTGGTTGGTGAACACAGGAGGGCTACACTCCCAGATTCCACAAGGAGAGGGCACAGGAGCTCTACTTTCCCTCCCACACCTCACCCTGCCTTTGTATATCCTTTATAATAAAATCATAATAATAAGTATAGTGCTTTTCTAAATTCTATTAGTTGTTCTAGTAAATTATTGAATGTGGGAGGGCTGTGAGTACTTCCTGAATTTGTAGCTAGTCAGCCAGGTATGCTGGTGGTCTTGGCCCCGCCCCGCACTGCCCCCACAAAGACTTAGGACTGGTGTTGGAAGTGAGGTAGTCTTGTTGAGGACTTTGCTCTTAAACTGTGGGGTCTATGCTAACTCTGTATGGATGGCGTCAGAGTTTGATTGCAGTATACCCAGCTTGAGGTAGTGTCAGAATAGCATCTTCTGAAAAGTCTGCAGAGCCTAGCCAGTTGGAAAGAATGCTTGTTTATTATATTGTTGCTTGCATTTGGTGGGAATTCATCATTACTTCCCCATGCATTACAGATGCCTTTTGCCAAAAATTTCCATCAAATACATAGTGGTCTGTTTTTTGCTATTATCCTGGCAACAACTCCATAACTTGGAAGCCATTTCTTTTTTCCAACATTGGCCATATTTGGTAATGTAGAATGTTGAATTGTGAATCAGCTCTGAAAAATCCTAATAAATAAATGAACCTTAAAAATTGATAACTTAATAAGTACAGTATTTATCTTATTTATATTAGAACAAAGACTTATCATATGATATCTTTCATTCTGGTAGGTGTCACCAATGATTCAATGTAAGACTTGGAAAAAATCTTTGACACAGAAGGTGTTGTAAACTCAGCACGTTCTGATTTCGTTATCATGGAAGCCCTCATCATTTTTCATTTGGCTTATTGAAGATCCCTCAACTCCTTTTCCCTCTCTATTCTGTCCATTCTAAATTTTAGAGTAAGATACTTTTTTTTTTTGAGACGGAGTCTCGCTCTGTCGCCCAGGCTGGAGTGCAGTGGCCGGATCTCAGCTCACTGCAAGCTCCGCCTCCCAGGTTTACGCCATTCTCCTGCCTCAGCCTCCCGAGTAGCTGGGACTACAGGCGCCCACCACCTCACCCAGCTAGCTTTTTGTATTTTTTAGTTGGGTGTGGTGGTGTGCACCTGTGGTGGTAGTCAGTTGGGAGGCTTAGGTGGAAGATCACTGGAACCCAGGAAGTCAAGGCTGGGGTTGACTTGACTTCAAGTCAAGTGGGTTCCAGTGAAGTGAGACGGGGTTTCACTAGGTTAGCCAGGATGGTCTCGATCTCCTGACCTCGTGATCTGCCTGTCTCGGCCTCCCAAAGTGCTGGGATTACAGGCTTGAGCC
>NW_016807423.1:890346-899738 GCF_001698545.2 Rhinopithecus bieti | reverse complement strand
TTTTTTTTTTAAAGAGACCAGATCTTACTCTCTTACCCAGGCTGGAGTGCAGCCACATGATCGCAGCTCACTGCAACCTCTACCTTCCAGGGCTCAAGCAGTCCTCCCACCTCAGCCTCTCGAGTAGCTGTTACAACAGGTATGCACCACCACACTCAGCCAAATTTTTTTAAGTTTTGATAGAGATGGAATCTCACTATGTTGCTCAGGCTGGTCTTGAACTCCTCAACTTCAGAAGTCCTCCCACAGTGTTAGGATTACAGGCATGAGCCACCTCACCTAGCCCAATTTTCTTAAAATGTGTTTCAAATATTCCAACTTTTCTGTGCTAACAAGTGATTTTAGTAGTATGCTCCCTAGGAGTATGGGGTAAGGGGCACAAACAGTCTTTTCAGGGTGAATGTGATATTTTAGCATTGAGTTTAAAGGTAGCTACACTTTAAAAGAAATTTGTGCCCGGGCGCGGTGGCTGAAGCCTGTAATCCCAGCACTTTGGGAGGCCGAGACGGGCGGATCACGAAGTCAGGAGATCGAGACCATCCTGGCTAATATGGTGAAACCCCGTCTCTACTAAAAAAATACAAAAAACTAGCCGGGCGAGGTGGCAGGCGCCTGTAGTCCCAGCTACTCGGGAGGCTGAGACAGGAGAATGGCGTAAACCCGGGGGCCGGAGCTTGCAGTGAGCTGAGATCTGGCCACTGCACTCCAGCCTGGGCGACAGAGCGAGACTCTTGTCTCAAAAAAAAAAAAAAAAAAGAAATTTGTGCCACAGAGAAAGCAATTTGAAGATGGATGTTTAGAAATGTTAACCATCTATATGTGATTTTGGTTGAAAAATGTTATGCCTCCTTTAAAAGCTAAGTCTATCATTTGAAAACATTGGAAATAGAATGTTTCTAATCTTTCAAAAGAAAGGTTCAATTTTTAATCTATTGTTTAAAATATAAAACTATAATACCTCTTCATTAGTTTCCAAGAAAAATTGCTGACATTATTTTATTTTATTTTATTTTTGAGACAGAGCCTCACTCTTTCAACTAGGCTGGAGTGCAGTGACACAGTCATGGCTCATTGCAGCCTTGACTTCCTGGGTTCCAGTGATCTTCCACCTAAGCCTCCCAACTGACTTACCACCACAGGTGCACACCACCACACCCAGCTAATAATTTTTTAAATTTCTGTAGAGACAGAGTCTCACTGTGTTGTTGTCCAGGCTGGTCTTGAACTCTTGGCCTCAAGTGATCCTCCTGCCTCATCCTCCCAAAGTACTGAGATTACAGGCATGAACCACCATGCCTGGCCTATTTTTTATTTATTTATTTATTTGAGGTGAAGTCTCCCTCTGTCGCCCAGGCTGGAGTGCAGTGGCGCGATCTCAGCTCACTGCAAGCTCCGCCTCCCAGGTTCACGCCATTCTCCTGCCTCAGCCTCCCGAGTAGCTGGGACTACAGGCGCCTGCCAACACATCTGGCTAATTTTTTGTGTTTTTAGTAGAGACGGGGTTTCATCATGTTGGTCAGGCTGGTCTCGATCTCCTGACCTCGTGATCCGCCCTCCTCAGCCTCCCAAAGTGCTGGGATTACAGGTGTGAGCCACTGCGCCTGGCCTATTTTTTATCTATAATAAAAGCAAGTCAAAATCTAAATTAAAAAAACAAACCACAGAAGGATTTAGACTTAAGATTTTTAAAAATAAGAGCCATCTGATCAGGCACAGTGCCTCCCACCTATCATCCCAACACTTTGGGAGACCAAGGCAGGAGGATTGTTTGAGCCCAGGAGTTCAAGACTCCAATGAACTATGATTGAGCTACTTACTGTACTCCAGCCTGGGTGACAGAGCAAGACCCTGTTTCAAAAAAAAAAAAATCAATAAAAATGAGTAAATGAGTACATAAATATGAGCCATCTTCAATCACATTGCACTCTAAATGAAAAGGTAAAAAATTTTGTACCATGAATATGTAAAGTATTTAAAATATTTGTTTTACGTATTTATATTTATTTTCAAACAAACGTTACTGAGATAAAATTGACATGCAATATTCAAAGTATACTGTCAGATAGCTTTCTCTTTTTTTTGAGATAGAGTTTCACTCTTGTTGCCCAGGCTGGAGTGCAGTGGTGTGATCTCAGCTCATTGCAACCTCCACCTCCAGGTTCAAATGATTCTCCTGCCTCAACCTCCTGAGAAGCTGGGATTATAGGCTCCCGCCACCACATCCAGCTAATTTTTGTATTTTTTTCTTCTTCTTCTTTTTTTTTTTTTTAGTAGAGATGGGGTTTCACCATGTTGGGCAGGCTAGTCTCGAACTCCTGACCTCAGGTGATCCATCTGCCTTGGCCTCCCAAAGTGCTGGGATTACAGGCGTGAGCCACTGTGCCCAACAAGCTTTCAATCTATGTATATACATCTCTGCAGCCATCACCATGATCAAAATTATGAATACATCTGTCATCTCCTAAAGTTTCCCCAGGCCCTTTTGTATTTACTTGCAGGCAACCACTGATGTTGCTTTTTGTCACTCGTAGATTACTTTGGATTTTGTAGAATTTTATCTAAATGGAGTTATTATAGTATGTATGTACTGTTTTTTTTTGTTTGTTTCTTGTTTTTTTTTTTTTTTGGTCTGGCGTCTTGTCCTTTGTATTTCCATATGAATTTAAAAATCAGATTATCAGATAGGCAGCTGGTATTTTTTTTGGGATTGTGCTGAATCTGTAGATCAATTAGGAGTGAATTAACTTCTTAACAATATCAAATCTCTCCATGAACATGCTTTGTTTCTCCACCTACTTAAATCATCCTTCATTTCTCACAACATGTTTTCTGAAGTTCTTATACCTCTTTTGTCAGATTTATCACTAGGTGTTCCATATTTTTATGCAATTATAAGTGATATTGTTATTTTTCATTTCTGATAGTTTACAGTATATATAAATATAGTTGATTTTGTCTATTGATCTTTTATCCTGCAGCCTTGCTAACTCTCTTATTCCAGTAACTTTATTGTAGATTCTGTTGTATTTTCCGGAGATACTCATGTTGTCCATGAATAAAGACAACTTGCCTATTCCACTGGGCTGGAACTCCCAGTATAATTGTGAATAGAAATGGTAATCATAGACATTCTTGCCTTGTTCCTGATCTTAGAGCATTTTGTCTTTACTGTTAACTGTGGTGTTAGCTCTCAGTTTGTCATAGATACCCTTTATCAACTGAAGAATGTGTTCTATTCCTAGTTTGCTAAAAGTTTTTATCGAAAATAAAGGGTAATGCTGACCTCATGGTGATAAGATGGAAAGTATTCCCTCCTCTTCAATTTTCTGGAAGTGTGTAGAATTGTTACTATTTCTGTCTTATATGTTTGGCAGAATTATTCAGTGAAGCCTCTGAACCTAGAATTTGTGGGAAGGTTTTAAATTATAAACTTAATTTTGTTAATAGATATAAGACTATTTTTAGGTTATCTGTTTCTGAGTGAGCTTTGGTAATGTATACCTTTTCAAAGAATTTTCAGTCTCTTCTCAGTTGTCAAATTAATTGACATAAAGTTGTTTGTAATATTGCCTTATCATTCTTCTGATAACTATAGAATCCATAGAAATGTCACCTTTCTCATTCTTGATGTTGGTAATTTGTGTTTTGTCTCTTTTTTCCCTGATTAGTCTGTCTGTCATTTTAATTTTATTGATCTCAAAAACCTGTGTATGTTTTTTGTTGGGTTTTTTGGTTTGTTTTTTGAGATAGGGTCTTGCTCTGTCACCCAGCCTGGAGTAGGGTGGCACAAACATGACTCACTGAAGCTTCAACCTCCTGGGCTCAAACAGTCTTCCCACTTCAGCCTCTCAAGTAGCCAGGACCACAGGCACACCGCCATACCCAGCTAATTTTTAAATTTTTTGTGGAGATGGGGTCTCGTCGTGTTGCCCAGGCTGGTCTTAAACCTCTGATTCAAGCAATCCTCTTGCCTTGGCTTCCCGAAGTGCTGGAATTACAAACGTGTGAGCCACTATGCCTGGTGTCATGTATGGTTTTATACATTTTCTCTCTTGTTTCCAGTGATTTTTTTATTAATTGATTTCCGCTTTGGTCTTTACGATTACCTTTCTTCTGGGTTTCATTTGCTCCTCTTTTTTAAATTTCTCAAGGTAGAAAGTGAGGTCATTTCTTTTTTTTTTTTTTTGGTAGAGTCCAAGTCTCAGTATGTTGTCCCATCTGATCTTGAACTTTTGGGTTCAGATGGTCCTCCCAGCTTGGTCTCCCAAAGTGCTGGGATTTAGTCTTTCCTTTCTAATATAGGTATGTAGTGATACAAATTTCCCCCTAAGAACTGCTTTAGTAGTATGACATGTGTTTTCATTTTTATTTAAAGAGACAGAGTCTTGCTCTGTTGCCCAGGCTGTAGTGCAGTGGGCTGATCATAGCTTACTGCAGCCTCAACTTCTTGGGCTTAAGCGATCCTCCTGCCTCATCCTCCCAAGTAGCTGGGACCACAGTTGCCTGCCACCACACCCAGCTAATTTATTTTATTTTAATTTTGTAGAGATGTGGTCTGGCTATGTTGCCCAGGATGGTCTTGAACTCCTAGCCTCAAGGGATGCCCACACCTTGGCTTCCCAAAGTGCTAGGATTACAGGCGTGAGCCAGCACAGCCAGCCTCTAATTTCCCTTTTGATTTCTTCTTTGACCCACAAATCATTCAGAAGTATACTGTTTAGGAATATTTGGGGATTTTCCAGAGATCTTTCTGTTACTGATTTCTAATTCTATTTCATTGTAGTCAGAAAATATATTTTATATGACTTGAATCCTTTTAAAATTTATTGAGTTTTGTTTTATGACTCAGAATGTGATCTTTCTTAGCAAATGTTCTGTGTTCACCTAAAAAGAATGTGTATTACTACTGTTTGGTAGTAGTCTATAAGTGTCAATTATGTCAAGTTTGTTGGTCGTGTTGTTCAAGTGTTCTACATCCTCACTGGTCTTCTTCCCATTTATTTATTCAGTCATTTATATCAGTATGAACTAATAGGTATTTATTATCTAGATCAGACTGTAGTCCATTAACACTTTAGTTTTTTTGCTTAAGTTGTTCCAGTTTTGGCCATCGAGGTCCTTGCAGTTGGCTCCTTTTCCCCCTTGACATACATCAATTTGGTGGTTTTTGGTTGGTTGGTTTTGGTTTTGGTTTATTGTTGTTTTATCCCTTCCTTATTATCTGTGACTATAAGATATTCCAGGCTCATGTTGTATATTTCTGACCCCAGTCCTGGAATCAGCCATTTCTCCAAGAAGTGTGGATTTTCAAATTGGAGAACAGTATTACAAATCAAGATCTGGGCTCTAGGTATGCTTGTTTCTTCTGGGGTGTCCTTTTTCTAGTCCCTCTTAGCTGATTGATCAAAGAAATATAGTATTAGTATGTATGCTAACCTGTGACAATACACGTGTCTATAAATATTTTTATATGTAATTGTCCGTATTTATATTAAACATGAATTCTTCTTGATGTCTCTGGCTCCAATTCAATATCACATGGATCATTCTAGCTTCTTCCCTTTGCTGATCTGTAAATTTCCACCCCAGCAATGAGAAACCTGGGTCCCATCATCCACCATCCATACACATAAATTACTGAGTTCCAGTATACATGTATAGCAGTATCAAAATTATTAACCCATACTCCCTGAGAAACAACTTTATCAAGTTGAGTTCAGTACTTACCTGTAATTCCTTTGATCTTTAGTCTTACTGATTTCATTCATTTCCAAAGTTTCTTAGGTCAGCACTTTTCCCTTCACCCTCTTCAGTGATGTTGTTTCATACATTTGTAATACAGTTAGATTCTCTTGTCATAGTCTCTGTTCTTCTCTGGGATCCTCTGACCTCATAAGTTATTTTTTTAAATTTGCCTTTAGAGGTGACAAACCAAGGCTTAAAGGTTTTTTCCCCCTTACATTACTCTCTAGGTTATAAAGTTCTGTATGTTTTGACAAATGCATAATATCATGTATCCACCACTACAGTATCATACAGAGTAGATTTATTTCCCTGAAATAGTGCATAGTACTTCACCTCTTTGTCCCTCATCTTCTCCGCACTGGCACCATTGATTGTTTTACTGTCTCTATGATTATACCTACCTTTTCCAAAATGTCACAGGGTCAGAATCTTACGATATATAGCCTTTTCAAATTAGCTTCTTTCACTTAGCAATATGCCTTCAAGGTTCCTGTCTTTTCGTAGGTTGACAGCTGGTTTAGTTTCATCACTAAATAATATTCTATTGTATGGATGTGCCATAGTATGTTTATCCATCATCTACTGAAGGACATCTTGGTTGCTTCCAGTTTTGAGCGATCACGAAGAAACTTACTATACACATTCATGTTCAGGTTTTTGTGTAGACAAGTTTTCAACTCAAGTGAGTAACTATTTAGTGCAATTGCTGGTTTGTGTGGGAAGACTGTGTTTAGCTTTTTAGAAACTGCCAAACTGTCTTCCAAAGTGGCTGTACCTTTTGGATTCCTACTAACAATAACAAGAGTTCCTATTCTTCCCCATCCTTTTTAGCCATTCTAATAGGTATGTATGAGTATCCAGTTGTAGTTTTAATTTGCAATTTCCTATGCCAAATGATGTTGAGAATCTTTTTATATACTTGTTTGCTATCTGTATATCTTCCTTGGTGAGGTGGCTGTTCAGATCTTTTGCTCGTTTTAAAAATTGGGTTGTTTGTTTTCTTGTTGAGGTTTAAGAGTTCTTTGCACATTCGTCTTTTATCAAGTATGTGGGTTTTTTGTTTTGTTTTGGGGGTTGGGGTTGACTTTTCTTGTTTGTTTTTGAGACAAGGTCTTGCTCTGTCACCCAGGCTGGAGTTCAGTGGTGCAATCACAGTCCACTACAGCTCAAGCTCAAATGATCCTCCCGCCTCAGCCTCCTAAGTAGCTGAGACCAGGTGCATTAGGCTGCCACACACAACTAATCTTTAAATTTTTTGTAGAGACAAGATCTCCCTGTATTGTCCAGACTGATCTTGAACTCCTGGGCTCAAGCAGTCCTCCATCTTCAGCCTCTCAAAGTGCTGGGATTGCAGCTATGAGCCACCGTGCCCAGCCAAGTATGTGTTTTTTACAGATATTTTCTCCTAGTCTATGGTCTGTCTTTTTCATTCTCTTAACAGTATCTTTTGCAGAAGTTCTTAATTTTAATGCAGTCTAGCTTATTAATGTTTTCTTTCATGGTTTTGCTTTTGGTTTCGTATTCTAAAAATTCATCGCCAAACCCAAGGTTACCTAGATTTTCTCTTGTGTTATCATATACAAGTTTTATAGTTTTGTGTTTTACATTTAGGTAAATCTTACATTCGGATCATTTTCATGACCCATTTTGAGTTAATTTTTGTAAAAGTTGTATCTAGATTCATTTTTATGCATATGAATATTCAGGTGTTCCAGCACCATTCGTCAATGAGAATATATATTTTCTTCATTGAATTGCCAGTGCTCCTTTGTCATATATCAGTTGACTATATTTGTATAAGTTTGTTCTGGATTATCTGCTTTGTTCTACTGATGTATGTATCTGTTCTGTTCTTCCACCAGAACCATGTTGTCTTGATCACTATAGTTTTATAGTGAGTCTTGAGGTCAGGTAATATCAGACCTCTAACCTTATTCTTCAGTATCGTATTGGGTGTTTGGGTCATTTTGCCTTTCCGTGTAAACTTTAGAATCAGTTTGTCAGTGTTCACAAACTAACTTGCTTGGATTTTGATTGGGATTGCATTTAATCTATAGATCAAATTGCTTAGAATTAACATTGTAATAATATTGAGTCTTCCATTATGATCATGCAGTGTCTCATTTAGATCTTTGATTTCTTTCATCAGAGTTTCATAATTTACAGTGTATAGATTTTCAGTATATTTTGTTAAATTTATATGTAGGCATTACAGTTTTTGTGTTAATAGTATTGTGTTTTTAATTTCTAATTCGGATTATTCATTTCTGGTATAAAGGGACACAATTGACTTTTTAATATTAGCGTTGTATCCTACAACCTTGTTGTAATTGCTTATTAGTTACAGGAGTGTTGTTTGTTGATTCTTTAGAATATTCTACATAGACAATCATGTCATCTCTAAACATAAACACCTTTATTTCCTCCTTCCTAATATATTTACCTTTATTTCCTTTTCTTGGCTTTTTGGTTTTGTTTTGCTTTTTTATTTATTTATTTTTTTTTAGAGATGGGGTCTCACTATGTTGTCCAGACTGGTCTCGAACTCCTGAGCTCAAGTAATCACCCCCAACTCAGCCTCCAAAAGTGCCAGGATTACAAGTATGAGCCACCACACCCGACCACCTTTTCTTGCCTTATTGCACTGGCTAAGACTTTCAGTATGATACTGAATAGGAGTAGTGAGAGGCCATCCTTGCCTTGTTCCCATTCTTGGAGAAAAAATACCCAGTTTCTCACCATGAAGTAAGGTTAACAAGTATGTTTTTTGTAGATGTTCTTGGTCAAGTGAGGAAGTTCTCCTCTATTCCTAGTTTGCTGAGTTTTTATCAAAAAAGTTTTAATGGGTTTTAGATTTAGTCAAGTGCTTTTCTGTATCATTTGATGTGACTGTATGGTTTTCTTCTTTAGTTTGTTGATGTGGTAGATAATTGATTTTCAAATGTTGAGCCATCCTTGCATACTTGGAGTAAATTCCATTTGGTGATGGTATATAACTTTTTTATACATTGTTGGATTTGATATTTCTAATATTGAGAATTTTTGCATCTATTTTCATAAGAGATATTGGTCGGCCGGGCGCGGTGGCTCAAGCCTGTAATCCCAGCACTTTGGGAGGCCGAGACGGGTGGATCGCGAGGTCAGGAGATCGAGACCAACCTAGCTAACACAGCGAAACCCCGTCTCTACTAAAAAATACAAAAAACTAGCCGGGTGAGTTGGCGGGCGCCTGTAGTCCCAGCTACTTGGGAGGCTGAGGCAGGAGAATGGCGTAAACCCGGGAGGCGGAGCTTGCAGTGAGCTGAGATCCGGCCACTGCACTCCAGCCTGGGCAACAGAGCGAGACTCCGTCTCAAAAAAAAAAAAAAAAAAAAAAAAGAGGGGATTTTGGTCTATAGCATTTTTTTCTTGTAATATCTTTATCTGATTTGCGTGATAAGGTAATACTGGCTCCATGGAATGAGTTAGGAATCATGTTACAATCATCTTTGGTTGGAAAAGATTGTAGAGAATTGGTATCATTTCTTCTGTAAGTGTTTAGTAGAATTAATCAGTGAAACATCTGAAACAGGTGCTTTTTTTTTGGAGATTATTAGTTATTGACTCAGTTTCTTAGTCTTTTTTTTTTGGAGACGGAGTTTCGCTCT
>NW_016807423.1:883700-890094 GCF_001698545.2 Rhinopithecus bieti | reverse complement strand
AAAAAAAAGAGAGAGATATTGGTCTATAGCATTTTTTTCTTGTAATATCTTTATCTGATTTGCGTGATAAGGTAATACTGGCTCCATGGAATGAGTTAGGAATCATGTTACAATCATCTTTGGTTGGAAAAGATTGTAGAGAATTGGTATCATTTCTTCTGTAAGTGTTTAGTAGAATTAATCAGTGAAACATCTGAAACAGGTGCTTTTTTTTTGGAGATTATTAGTTATTGACTCAGTTTCTTAGTCTTTTTTTTTTGGAGACGGAGTTTCGCTCTTGTTGCTCAGGCTGGAGTACAATGGCGCGATCTCGGCTCACTGCAACCTCCATTTTCCATTTCTGGGTTCAAGTGATTCTCCTGCCTCAGCTTCCTGAGTAGCTGAGATTACAGGCATGTGCCACCATGCCCGGCTAATTTTGTACTGGGTTTCTCCATGTTGGCCAGGCTGGTCTTGAGCCCCTGACCTCAGGTGATCCTCCCACCTCAGCCTCCCAAAGTGCTGGGATTACAGGCATGAGCCACCACGCCTGGCAAATCTTTCCTTTTTTAAAATCCAGTCTAACAATCTCTACCTTTTAATTGGGGCATTTAATGTGGTTGTTGATGTGGTTTGTTTATGTCTACCACCTCCTATTTGTTTCCTAATTATTCCATCTGTTTTTTTCTTCTTCCGTGATCTTTTGCTGCTTTATTTGGGGTTAAGTGTGTATTTTTATTCCATTTATGTCCTTTATTGGCTTATAGTCTATAACCCTTTATTGTTTAATGTTTGCCTTAGCATTTATAGTATATATCTTTAACATATCCCTCATATCAATCTTCAGATAATAATATACCACTTCACATACAGGATTAGAATCTTCCATTTCTCCCCTTCCAGCCTTTATATAGTTGTTTTCAAACTTTTGATCCTGATGTGTTGTAAATCCCACACTATTATTATTTAATAGTAATACTATTATTATTATTTAAACATTTACTGCTTTTTAAATAGATTTAAATAACAAGAAAATGTCATGCGTCCTTTTCCATGTAGTTAAGTTTCCCATTGCTCTTCATTCTTTTGTGCAGATCCATATTTCCACCTGGTATCCTTTGCTTCTGCCTAAAGGATGTTTTTAAAACATTTTTTTGTAGTGTGGTTTGCTGTTGAGAATTTTATTTAGTTTTTTTGTTTGAAAAGTATTTATTTTTTACCTCTGTCTTTTAAAAATATTTTTGCTGAGGCCAGGAGCAGTGGCTCATGCCTATAATCCCAGCACTTTGGGAGGCTGAGGCAGTAGGATCACTTGAGGTTAGGAGTTCAAGACCAGCCTGGCCAACATGGTAAAATACTGTCTCCATTAAAAATACAAAAAATTAGCCAGGCATGGTGGCGTGTGCCTGTAATCCCAGTTACTTGGGAGGCTGAGACAGGAGAATCTCTTGAACCCAGGAGGCAGAGGTTGCATTGAGCCAAGGTCGTACCATTGCATTCCTGCCTGTGCAACAAAACAAGACTCCATCTCAAAAAAATTTTTTTTTTTTTGCTGGTACAATGACTTCTGACAAATTAGGCCAAACTTTACAAGGGCCTAGTCTGCTACAAAACTGCCCTCACTTTAGACACCAAGCAGAAGTTTTGGGGTTCCCAAGTCACCCATACTTCTGACAAAATGGATACAAATTTGAGGTTTCTTACTACCTCCTGAGTTCAGTAATTCACTAGGATGATTCACAGAGCTCAGGAAACCATATACTTAGGTTTACAATTTTATTGTGGCAAAAAAGATAAAAATCAGGTCTGACCAAAGAAGACATGCGTAGGACAAGGTCTGGGAGGGTCCCAACACAAAGCTTCCACTGCCTTCTCCCTGTGAAGTCAGGATGCATCACCCTCCTACACATCAATGTATACCAATACATAGAAATTATTATTAAGCAGGGAAGCTCACAGGAGCTTTGTGTCCAGAGTGAGGTTTTGTTTTATAAGCATGATTGATCGACTCATTTGCCATATGACTGAACTTCATCTCTAGCCCCTCACCACTTCTGGGAAGTCAGGTTATGTCAGACTGATAGCAAGTGGCTCAAAGCCCCAACCCTCTTTTTTTTTTTTTTTTTGAGACGGAGTCTCACTCTGTCACCCAGCCAGGCTGGAGTGCAGTGGTGCGATCTCGGCTCACTGCAACTTCCGCCTCCTAGGTTCAAGCGATTCTCCTGCCTCAGCCTCCTGAGTAGCTGGAATTATAGGCGTGTGCCAACACTCCCGGTTAATTTTTGCGTTTTTAGTAGAGACGGGGTTTCGCCATGTTGGCCAGACTGGCCTTGAACCCCTGACCTCAGGTGATCTGCCTGCTTGGGCCTCCCAAAGTCCTAGGTGAATACTAGCACTCCCTCGTGCTAGGTGAGCCTCAAAGCCCCAACCCTCCAATTACATGGTTGATCTTTCAGGTGTGGCCAGCCTCCATCCTGAGTTACATCATTAGCATAAAGTATCAGGCCCCATCATGAATAACAGAAGCACTCCTATCACTTGGGTTTTGAAATTCCAAGGATTTAAAGGCTCCTTCCGAGGAACTGGGGACTAAGGCCAGTCAGATTCTTTACTACACAACAGCTGGGTCTAGAATTCTAGGTTGGCAGGAGAATAGCCATATCTTCCATAATTTTTTTTTTTTTTTTGAGATGGAATCTCGCTTTGTCACCCAGGCTGGAGTACAGTGGCGCAATCTCAGCTCACTGCAAGCTCCACCTCCTGGGTTCGCGCCATTTTCCTGCCTCAGCCTTCCGAATAGCTGGGACTACCGGTGCCCGCCACCACGCCCGGCTAATTCTTTTGTATTTTTTTTAGTAGAGACGGGGTTTCACCGTGTTAGCCAGGATGGTCTTGATCTCCTGACCTCGTGATCTGCCCGCCTCGGCCTCCCAAAGTGCTGGAATTACAGGCCTGAGCCACTGCGCCCGGCCCATATCTTCCATAATTTAAAGATATTGGTCTGCTGTCTTCTTGCATTGTTTCCAACGAGAAATCTGCTATCATCCTTCTTTGTTCCTCTGTATAACATCTTCTCACTTCACCCAGCTCTACCAAGCTCTAGCTCTTAAGATTTTTCTCTGTATTTTGAGTTTTGAGCGATTTAATTATGACATTCTTTGATGTACTTCTCTTCCTCCTTCTCATGTTAGGGATTCTTAGAGATTCTTAGATTTGTGATGTTACAAGAAAAACTTGGGGCTGCAACGTCCCACCTAAACTGGGAAGGAGCCATGAGACCAAAGAATGACTCAGACAAGTTGAGCTTGATGAGTAGATGAGCGTATTCAGCTTACATACAAGGCGCTCCTGGACTGCAACAGGACGGCTCTGGACATCCATGCTGCCTCCTGTCTCTAAACTGCATTTTTTTTTCTTTAAGACATGGGGTGTTTTGCCATGTTGCTGAGCCTGGTCTCGGACTCCTGGACTCAAGTGATCCGTCCTCCTCAGCCTCCCAAACTGGGATGACAGGCCTGAGCTACTGCGCCTGGCTCCCTCTAAACTGCTTTTAAGCTAATTTTCTGGATCTTTGCCTACTGTGTTTGAACAGTGATACTGTTTTTCTTGAGAGGTTCTCAGATACTCTCTAGGATGTTTGGTTGGTTCTCAGGGATACCTGCTCCTCAGCTGGGTGCCATTGCCATGGGCCTAGCCTTCAAGTTTCAGGCAGCGAACATATGTACCTTTAAGTAATCTGGTAAAGAACCTGTCACACAACATGTGGGTATTTGGTTTTTATCAAATTTGCAAAGTTGTCAGTCATTATTTCTCCCTATCTTTTTTCTGTATCCCCCTCTCTCCCCTCCCCCTGCTTGAAGTTGTCCTACACAGCTCAGTGGTGCTGTTTAGTTTTTTCGACGATTTTTTTCCCTCTCAGTGTTAGTTATTTCTGACATACGTGTGTGTTATGTAACCCTAGCTCTACTATGAGCACCTGGAAGGTTCTTTGTACCTCTGTACCCAGACCGATCCTTGGAAGGCTAGTTATTATAGGATGCTCATGTCCAGGCATCTCCTTGAGGCTTTAGCTGGGTAGTTTTGGGAACCAACAAAGGGCATCTGACTTTGCATGTCAGGAATCAAACTGGATATTTGTTAATCTTTGACATGAGATGACACTATCAAGAAAGAATAAAATTGTTTTTAAAAAATAAGCCTTGATGCTTCTGAGGAGACCTGATCCTTATTAAGTCCTGGCTAAGGAACTAGCTACTCAGGATCACTTCCCTTATATCCTGGTGGCCACTAGCCAGAAGATGGGGAGAGGTCATAACAGATAGTCCTAACACAAAGCATGGAAAACCCAGAGTTCATGCAATGTTGAGAGCATATCCACTGGATGAAGTTGTATATTTTATGCACCTGGGGGTGAGAAGAAGCTGAAAATGCCTTTCTCATTCAACCAAAAACAATGCCATTATATAATTGATACAGAGGTCCTGCTGCATAGGGTAGTAGGAGCACTGATTGAGAGGCTGGTTTGTACTAGATCAGTATAAAAACACATTATATGCTATATAAACCCTATTGGATAGAGATAATGGGAAACAAAGGGGTAGGTTTTTGGCAACTTGGAACATCCATACCCTGTGCAGGAAACATACTATCCAAGAGAAAGCCAGCGCATGCTGAAGTACCAGGCCCCTGGGAGGTAAGCACAGAAGTGAGGAGGTGGACAGGGGTTAGAGGGGTGCCAGCACAGCATGGAGTATGGTGCTTACTTCAACATGGCCTTTTGAGTAGAGTCATATTAACAACTGCCAGCTAGGGGCTCCTATGTACCAGCCCCCAACTAGAAGATAGCCCAGAGAAATATGGCAGGCTTAGGTTTAAGAACTATTGGGATTAGTACAAAGGTACACTTACAGTTTTGTTCAAAGCTTCTGAGCTTTAAGTTAGCAAGTTATAGGGGACATGTGAATACTAATAAGAAATGGTGGTATGCTTTGTACACTTGGGGGCCTTAATTATGAACTATCTTAAGGTTTACTACTGTCCTGAGTCCCTACCTGAGAACTTCTCTTTCCCCTTAAAACACACATGTTCCTGGTTTAGCCCTTGCATACAGTGCGCAGAGATATATATTCAAGAAACTTTTGGATTGGGGTCCTATTGGCCTTTGAGAAAGCATGAACATTTGGCTATACCCTCTGTACTGAATGAGCTCTTTAAAAGAGCCTTCTGAATGTTGGTTCACTTGACAAGACAGATGGAAGTCTCAGGTGTGTTCCTAGGAGGGCAGGAAATAGTCAAGTTGCTGCTAGATCTAGAATGGTTGTCTGAGAGACATGGGTTGTTATAGGAAACTTGGGAACAAGGGAGAAAACCTCTGGGCTATGAAACTTTTACAGAAACTCATTAAACTGATAGTGGCCCTGAGAAAATAACCATATAATTGCCAGTGCTAGGGGAAGATTTCTTGCCCGAAGGTCATGTCCGCCCTCCTCAAAAGCAAACCTCACAGAGTTTCATTTCTTTTCCCATCAACAGGTAACAGTCCTTTGGACAGCCCCCGGAATTTCTCTCCAAATGCACCTGCTCACTTTTCCTTTGTTCCTGCCCGTAGGTAAGTTGATAGAAAACCTCCTCTGGGACCAGCACCTGTGGCACTTGCGTGAGGGTTAGTTGAATGTCAGATTCCTCCCTTAAGTGTACTCTTTCAAGTGTATTACCTGAAGCTCCCATCCATCAAAACTCTGTCTTTGCTTTCCTCTCCCAGGTTGTAATCATCGTGTTCTGGTTTTGCTTTGTAGGTGCCCCATGTATTTGTGTTTGAATATTTAAACAGGAGAGTAGATATTAAGTAAAAGTAGATTTATTTGTACAATTCACTTTTTTTTAAGTCCGTGATGTCCTGCGGGTATGTTCCAAAGCATTACACTCTCAATTGAGAACTGTCCTAGAGTGATCAATGAGAAAATAAGCTCTCCTCCAGGAGGACCCAAAGTTACACTCTTTGTCCTCTCTAACTCAGCTAGTTTAAGGTGGCTGGAAGGGCCCTCTGTGCCTCTCTCTTTGACTTTGAACTGGAGTTCATTTGGGGGATAAAGAGACTACAGGGACTTCACTTTTCCTTCCATGAATTTAGAAAGATTTGGTGCATACAAAGCCATGCTTATGGTCCACCTCCCTTGTTTCTCCCCTCTTGAGAGTGATACAAACCTGTCTCTGGCCCAGGGCAGCAATGCTGACAGCTCTGCCTGTGGCTGGAATATCGTCAGGCCTTTGGAGAAAGCTGAATGAGATTAATCCATCCAAATCACATACCTAGGCTCTGTACACACGTGGTTTCTTGTCAGAACTTTTCTAAGATACGTTGCCAGAGTTTTTATTTATTTTATCTTATTTTTTAATTTTTTTTTTTTTTTTTTTT
>NW_016807423.1:868145-883268 GCF_001698545.2 Rhinopithecus bieti | reverse complement strand
CTCGCTATGTCACCCAGGCTGGAGGGTAGTGGCGCGATATCGGCTAACTGAAAACTCAGCCTGCCGGGTTTATGCCATTCTCCTGCCTCAGCCTCCCGAGTAGCTGGGACTGCAGGCGCCCGCCACCTTGCCCGGCTAGTTTTTTTTTTTGTATTTTTTAGTAGAGATGGGGTTTCACCATGTTAGCCAGGATGGTCTTGATCTTCTGACCTCGTGATCCACCCGTCTCGGCCCCCCAAAGTGCTGGGATTACAGGCTTGAGCCATCGCGCCCGGCCTATTTTTAAATTTTTAACATTATTCTTTGCTAGAGTTAGTCTCTAGTATAAGACCTCCAGGAAAATTATGGTTCCAGATTTGTAACCTTTAATGGATGGAGAATGTAATATAGCTGGAGGCCAGGACAGTTTTAATATTTAGACTACTTTTTAATAAAAGACATATTAGGAAAAGAGGAGGCTCCTGGAAACAGTGTTAACTCACTATTCCAATGATAACCCAAAAGAAATCCATCCTCTTTCTAGGATTATTTTTGACTGAAAAGAACATGAACAGGTTGGGATAAGTTTGATGACTGACTTGGGTTTCCTCCCTCAACCCACTTACCTTATTCAAAACAAATTTTATCCAGGGTTGTTCCACGGGCTCATCTCTCCTACCCTATGGAACTTCCAATTTGTTAAGCAAGGATCCATATAAGATCACTTACAGTATAAGAATATGCTGGATTGATGTATTTGTTTTTCCAACCCAGGTGGAAAGACTTATCCCAGACTTCTTGCCTGGACTGTATATAAACTGTACTCTCAGAGTAGGTATGAGCTGGGGTACCAAGACCTGTGGCCAGATCCCCATAGGTGGCATTGAGTTATTTTTCATTCATTCGATAAATATTTGCTGAGCACCACCAAATAGAGCCAGGCACCCTCGGCTGGGTGCTTAGTTATGTAGTGGTAGCAAAATAGACATAGTCCCTACTTCCCTGAAACTCAGGATGTAGGAGAGTGTGTGTACTGGTTGTTTCCTCTGTAAGGAATGCTGCTCCCTCAAATCTTCATTTAGCTAACTCATTCTTATGATTCATATCTCATCTTAAACGTCACCTCTTCAGAGAGGCCTTCCCTAAACATTCAATCTAAAGGGGACTTCTTGTCTTTCTCCATCAAATCATCCAGTTTTATTTTCAAAATAGTACTTTTCAGTTCCTGATATTTTCTTATTTGCATATTTTCCATCTCAATTCAACCACGATCAAGTCATCTTTAATAGAGATACCTTCATTTGTTGAAAGCTCTGTGTCCTGGCAGGAAGACAAATGAGTAGTGGGAGAGAAAGACAAACAAGTATACGGTTATAAATTATGACAAGCACCATAGAGGGAAAGAGCATGATGCTGCATGAAAGAACAGGAAGAGGGCCGGGCGCAGTGGCTCATGCCTGTAATCCCAGCACTTTGGGAGGCCGAAGCAGGTGGAGTCGGGAGTTTGAGACCAGCCTGGCCAACATGGTGAAACACCATCTCTACTAAAAATACAAATATTAGCCGGGCATGGTGGTGCAGGTCTGTAATCCCAGCTACTCGGGAGGCTGAGGCAGGAGAATCACTTGAATCCGAGAGGCAGAGTTTGCAGTGAGCCAAGATTGTGCCACTGCACTCCAGCCTGGGCGACAGAGTGAGACTTCATCTCAAAAAAACAAAACAAGAAAAGAACAGGAAGAGACTAAGGCCAGAGAACCTCCTTTGGGTGGCCATGTAAAGCCTCTCTGAAGGATGAGAAGCAGCTGGCACGTTAGGTGTGAGGACCCGGGTGTGTGCAGACCATTATAGGCAGAGGGAACAGCCTGTTCCATTGATACCGTGGGTCTGTTTCATTGCCTCGGTTTGGGAGTAGGACCAACTGGGAGGCTTCAGGGCCTGTTTTTTACCACTGAGACACAAACAGGTCTGTGCTAAGTGGCATGACATTTGAGTCATGTGCATGGAACATGGATCTCTGGGCTGTCCTCTTACAGAACATAGGAGGAAAAGCTGCTGTTTATTGGTGGGGTGGGGAGAAGTGTTTCAACCCTGCCAGAGTATCAGGAATTGTTTGTTTCTGTGTTACTGGCTGGTGCTTTGGAGGATCACATTGGTTTGCAATATCAAACAAAAGACAGATTGAACACTAAGGATAGACCCATTGGTCCTACAGTTTCACTTCAAACTATCACACATTCCTAAACAGAAGGAATGTGCCAAGCTAGACCAGATACCAAGATTCAAAAAGATTACTCTCTCTGGTTCCTTTGGTTCTCACTGTAATGTGTATTTTTTTACTACAGCCATAGCCACAGAGCTGACAGGTAATAGCGGGTATAATGGGGAGAGGGGCTGGGAAACTGCTATGCATGGCCAGACAATATGGTTTGTGATGTTGTGGTTGGTGAAAACTGGTTGTGATGATTCTTCTCTGACTGGGTATGAACATTGGGCCTTTCATATCTTGCAAAGAGGCCCAAAGGGATCTCCCTCTACCTGCTGGAACCAAGGCTCAGAGCTCATGTGCTTGGATGCAGGAATTGCCAAATAGTTCCAAACTTCTGAGCTTAGGGACAAGTCATCCTTATTCCCACAACTTTGCACAGTCAGGTGACTGCAGTGACCAGATAGAGGAAATAGAGGCATCATGTGGTGGCATTTCTTCCTGACGCTGGTGGCCCCTGCCGTTCATTATACAGAGAAGTAGCTGCCATGCAACTAGTTTTCATTTCTATCTAAGGGGAGGAAAACTCACATGTGCAAAAGTGTATTTGAGAAGGGTTTGGGAAATCCATCCATGAGTTATACTTGTCTCATCTTTGCTGAGCTGTTTCCTGGAACCAACTTGCTTTATTGTGTGGTGCTCCCAGGACCCAGCAAAGAGGTCAGAGAGAACATCATGTCTGAGCACCTTCCTGGACATGTCTGAACCTCAGAGACTAGGTTCCAGCAGAGTTATAGCCTATATGTGCTGCTGCCAGGGTGGCATGAAGTTTGAGTCATGTGCATGTGGCATGGAACCTTCAACTCACCCCTTACAGAATGGAGTAGAAGAGCTGCTAGGCATTGGTGAGGGTGGGGAGGAGTGCTTCGAAGGGAGAAGCCCCAGCAAGATGTATTCCTTTTTGCTTCTTCCTCTCCCTGTCCCTGCCATAACCATGAAGCCTTGAACAAACCACCCAAATCTCAAGATCCTAGTGGTTTCTCTGTAAATTTTAATATGAACTTATAAAGATCCTCCATTGCTGATAGTCTAAGGTTCTGTGAGTAGCAGCAAAAAAGTATCTAACTTCAACCAGAGCAGGCTGTACCCTTAAGCCTTACAAAAAAAGAATACACCACATCCCACAGTCCAAGCAAAGAATCACACATTCATGTTATAAAAGTTTCAAACTAGATCCTTGCTTGATCTTTCCCCTCTACAGTAAAGCAAATAACTGTGTGTGGGGGGGGGAGGGTTGTTTGTTTTCATGAGAGCTTTGGGGAGCATCCTTTTGAGAGCAGCAGGAAGCCTCCCCCAAAGCCTCATGTACAGCTAAGGGTATGTCACCTCTCTCCTCTTTCATAAAGTTACTGTCACTCTTCGACAAACATTCCCGAAGATTGGTTTTATGAGTCCTAATGGCCCCTAGGCAGCCTATAACTATTTCCCATTGATTAGCTCAGTTCAGACCCAGGTGGTGGCCCACTTCTTCCTGTTGTCAGCCAGTAGCCTGGGGAAGACCAAAGAGCCCTTAACATGGAGCCTTCACAAATGGAAATAGCTGCATTTCAGTGGCAGTTCTATCTTGTGATGTTGCCTGTAGCTGGAATCCTCTGTCATTGTTTCTATGAAAGTAAGTTGAGAGTATGAAAATGTTTATTCCAAAACCACAGTGTTGTATGACAGATGTTCTTCTGTTATACAAAGTCATGGACTATTTTATAGTCAGAGATGTCTGTCTTTTCAGGGAAAACAACAATAAGCCCTCTGTAGGAGAGAGATATAAAAGCATGTACTGGACTGAGCAGTAATGTCTTAAGGAGGAGCCCTACAGTGAATCAGCTGCCCCCAAATGCTGATGGACAGACAGGCAGGTTGTGGGTCAGGGTGTAGTCCTGTAGAAACTGCCTAATACTTTTTTCTTGCATACAGGACTGATGGGCGGCGCTGGTCTTTGGCCTCTTTGCCCTCTTCAGGATATGGAACTAACACTCCTAGCTCCACTGTCTCAGTAAGTAGCCAAATCTGTGGCCATACTTCCTTCACCCTGAGGAAGTACTTCCCTTTGGGTTGTCTAGTGTTACAAAATGGTTGTCAACTTTTTCTCCAAAGTCAAACTCAAAGAGGTTGCTTAGAGATGATGCTGGTGCAGCAGAGAACTGGTGTCTCTTCCCAACCATAGCCAGCTCCATAAGTGCCTTCAGAAAGGATGACCAGTGCCCTCTCTGGGCATCAGTTACTTCTAGTGGAGGCAGAGGAGAGCTTGAGGATGAACTTTTGCTTTGACAGTGAGACCAGGTATGGGGGCTCCTAAGCACACTTCTACTCCCCCATTCTTATTTCTAGAACTGGAACCAAGAGCAGATAGATCACCTTTCTCATATCCGAAACACTTGGTAGACTCTCCTCCCTTTTTTGCCTTTTTCTTTCAAAAAAGAAGGGAAGAGTGATTGTTATTTGATATCCAAGTTTGATGTGTATGAAGCAAAAAACTGGACCTGTCTCTAAAATGTTTCTTACGGAGAATATTTTAGCCTAAAACACAAGAGCTATACTAATTGCTGCTATGCACAATTGACCCTTAAGTAAGCCCTCATTGAGCAACCTTTTTTTTTTTTTGAAACAGAGTGCCACTGTTGCCCAGGCTGGAGTACAGTGGCACAATCATGGCTCACTGCAGCTTCAACCTCCCCAGGCTCAGATGATCCTCCCACCTCAGCCTCCTGAGTAGACTGGGACTGCAGGGGCATGCCCACCCTGTAGCATGCTAATTTTTTGTAGAGACGGGGTTTCATCATGTTTCCCAGGCTGTTCTCAAATTCCTCGGCTCAAGCCATCCATCTGCCTTGGCTTCCCAAAGTGCTTGGATTACAGGCGTGAACTACCACACCCAGCCGAGCAACTTTTTGTTAAAACCACAGTTACAAGCTTGGCCAACTTTTTCTGTAAAGGGCCGAATGTAGAGTAAATGTTTTAGTCTTTGCAAGCCATACAGAAGCAGGCCGTAGACCTGCTGACCCCATCCCCATTGCTTGCAGCATTCTTCAGGTCTTCCCTGCTCATTGTGTCTTTATTCCTGAATCTCGAGCAGGGAAAAGGAGTACGTTTCCTCTCCCAACCTAGATATTACTATCACATTAATCCAAAGATGTCACTGGTCTTTGGCAGCTGTTAAGTTTAAGGTCTTTCCCTAATAAACATCCCCTTTTCCAAGCCGGGCGCAGTGGCTCACACCTGTAATCCCAGCACTTTGGTAGGCTGAGGCGGGCAGATCACAAGGTCAGGAGATCGAGACCATCCTGGCTAACATGGTGAAACCCTATCTCTACTAAAAATACAAAAATTAGCTGAGCGTGGTAGCAGGCGCCTGTATTCCCAGCGTCTCGGGAGGCTGAGGCAGGTTAATGGCTTGAACCACCAGGAGGCGGAGATTGCAGTGAGTGGAGATTGCAGCGAGCCGAGATCACGCCACTGCACTCCAGCCTGGGCAACAGAGCAAGACTCTGTCTCAAAAAAAAAAAAAAAGAAAAAATCCCCTTTCCCATAACTCTTTACTCAAACAAGTGATTTTTTTAGAACCAAGCTAAGTCTCATCTATGTATAAATATTCCTTTTCTGTAAATTTTAATAGACTTAACTCATTGCTCCAGCTTACTAGGATTCTTTAAAATACCAGTTTTGCCCACTGTAGTTTACACTGCCTCACTAGTTTCATGTTAGCTATAGCTGGTAAGAATACTTTTTGCAACTTTGATCCAAATCATTTATTAAAATGTGGCCAAGAAATAACCCTATGGAGACATCTTACCAGCTGTTTATAACTTCATGTATTATAGCATTCTGTGTGAGAAAATGTGCACTGTTAGCCAAAAAGAAATGCTGATTTCTCACTTGTTTATTAAGCCTGTGACAACAGAGTTGTCTCAGTGTGGTGCTTTAGCTTTGATTCTTTTTTTTTTTTTTTTTTTTTGAGGCGGAGTCTCACTCTGTCGCCCAGGCTGGAGTGCTGTGGCACGATCTTGGCTCACTGCAAGCTCTGCCTCCCGGGTTCACGCCATTCTCCTGCCTCAGCCTCCCAAGTAGCTGGGACTACAGGCGCCCGCCACCTCGCCCGGCTAGTTTTTTGTATTTTTAGTAGAGATGGGGTTTCACTGTGTTAGCCAGGATGGTCTCGATCTCCTGACCTCGTGATCCGCCCACCTTGGGCTCCCAAAGTGCCAGGATTACAAGCGTGAGCCACCACGCCCGGCCTAGCTTTGATTCTTAAATGGATTTAGATATTTAAACCCTGGCTCTGGAAGCAGTAGCTCAGGCCTATAATCTCAGCACTTTGGGAGGTCAGAGCAGGAGTTCCAAAAGACCAGCCTGGACAACACAGCAAGACCCTGTCACTTTATTAAAAAAAAAAAAATAGCTGGACATGGTGTCATGCACCTGCAGTTTCAGCTGCTTTGGAAGCTGAGGCATGAGGATCACTTGAGCCCAGAAGTTTGAGGCAGCAGTGAGCTATGATCACTCCACTGCACTCCAGCCAGGACAACAGAACAAAATCCTGTCTCTGAAAAAAAAAAAACAAACAGGCCGGGCGCAGTGGCTCACACCTGTAATCCCAGCACTTTGGGAGGCCAAGGCAGGCGGATCACCTGAGGTTGGCAGTTCCAGACCAGCCTGACCAACATGGAGAAACCCCGTCTTTATTAAAAATACAAAATTACCCAGGCATGGTGGCGCATGCCTGTAATCCCAACTACTCAGGAGGCTGAGGCAGGAGAGTCGCTTGAACCCGGGAGGCGGAGGTTGCAGTAAGCCAAGATCGTGCCATTGCAGTCCAGCCTGGGCAACAAGAGCAAAACTCTGTCTCAAAAAACAAAAACAAAAACCCCAGATCAGTGATGAGTTTGGTAAATAGAACTTGGGCTGACAATGTTTAACTTGCCTGTTCTCTTTGTCAGTCTTGTCAGGTAATGGGGGGAGTTCCCCAGTCCTGGGGCTGAATGGGTGCTTCAGCATTAGCTGCGCCTGAGAAAGTCCTGTGATAGCCGAGCACCCTCCCTCAGATGGCCTGTTGAGACTGGCAGTGCTGTTGTGAGGAGTCCTCAGTCACTGAGCCATGTTTAGAATTCATGAGTGTTTTCAGGTCAAGCCAAATCTTCGGGTCCAGATGTAAAAGTAATTTTCTTCCCTGCTGGATTTTCTTACCTGCTGGACACCAGGCCATAGCTGGTCTGCAGGCTATAGTTTGCTAACCCCTGGCATAATACAGTTGCCAGCTTGAGTCTGGGCGCAGCCTTTACAACCCCAGAAAAGGCACTTCTTCAGATACCAGCCAAAAGGAAACATTGCTGAGCTGCCCCCAGGTTGGCTCTCTCAAGATTGTGGAAGGGAGAACGTAAGAGGATGTTACTTGCAGCTGGGCATACCTAGAACATGTCCCAAGTGAGGAAGCATGATTTATTAACTACTTTTGCAGTTCTAAAATTCCATGAAGGTCTGGGCCCAACTCTGCACAACCTTTGAAGGACTCCAGTATATTGGGTTCCTCAGGGCTGAGGGCGCTGAAGGGCTGGAGAAAAACAGGATCAAGCACAGATAAGGCTAAGGGAGTGGAGGAAAGAAGACCTGCTTTGGGTTTATAGTGACTGGGAAGTTCCCTGACCATTTTCAGTCCTTCCCCATTCGTGGACTGCTCTGGCACATGTCTTTAATGCCACTTCTTGATGTTTTCCCCTCTAGTCATCATGCTCCTCACAGGAAAAGCTGCATCAGTTGCCTTTCCAGCCTACAGCTGATGAACTGCACTTTTTGACGAAGCATTTCAGCACGGAGAGCGTACCAGATGAGGAGGGACGGCAGTCCCCAGCCATGCGGCCCCGCTCCCGGAGCCTCAGGTTAGAGTGCTGTCTGCCCACTGTCCCAGTGCATGTGGATTTCAGCTTGTTTGCATAGCACAGGGGTGGGCACACTTGTGCTATAAAGGGCCAAGACAGTAAATATTTTTAGGCTTTATAGGTCATAGATCTCTGTCACATTCCTCAACTCTGCAGTTGTAGTAAGTATCCACAAATAATATATAAACTTTATTTGCCAAAAAAAAAAAAAAAAGTATTAGGCCATAGTTGGTCTGCAGGCTGTAGTTTGCTACCCCTGGCATAATACATTGGTCAGCGTGAGTGAGTCAAGTTCAGCAAAGCCCAAGCTCTTTTTGGCTTCAGGTACAACTCAACCCATCACCCCAGGAGGTATTTAGCAATACTGTCAAGTGATCCCTCTTTTGTTCTGTTTAAGGGTAGTTAGCAGCAGAAATATACTTTAGATTACATCCAATAAAAGGAGAACAATGGTATCATCAATTCTGATGGTTATCTGGCTCCAGAACCCATTGGCCCGGGGTATATGATCTAGGCCAGCTAAAAAACGTTGCTGCCGTGGGGAAGAAGCCCATTTCAAAAGCAGAATTAAATGTCCATTTGAATCTGTCTTTATTCTTATTCTGTGAATCACCTGGGCACATCTTCATCAAACCAAACAAACCTTAACAGCTGCTGATTAATTTTTGATTCTCCTTGGCGTTAGCTGGTAAGTCAGTGCCAGAATGTTAGGTTAAGGAAGATGATGGAGATTCAAATGAACATGACTTTAATGACTGAACTCAGTATTGCAGGGTCCCTAAGAAGTAATTGATTGGCTAATATGTGCAGGGCAGGATCCCAGAGGAGCAGCAGTTCCTCCCAGAAAGAATCCCCTCAGGTAATGCTGGCACTGCACCGGGAGTGACAGGGAAGCTGGGCCAGCCCACGATGACTGGTTCAGGTTCAGAGATTGATGAAGATGGTATCTGGGGCTTCAGTGCAAAGGATCAAGCATACAAACGAGCAGGTGTGAATCTCCAGTGCCTTTCTCTGTCTCACAGAGGAACATCTGAGTCTTGGTGGTCTCAATAACCCATGCACAGAGAAGGGTACCTTTTAGGCCAGTTGAGATTGAGAGGCCCACAGTGATGCTCAGAGAAATCCCTGGTAATTACTCTTAAGTCCTTGGTAATGTGCAGCAGTACAGCAGGCAAAACATGGCACATTCCAGGGAAGAAAGACAGAGTGGGACAGTTGTGGACCTAGCACATCTGGGATCATGTGTCAGGGCAGTAAACTGGGCAAGACCCACATATCCGTTCAACTGTGTGGCTCCAACTTTGAAATTTTTTAAGGAGATACAACCACACATGAGCCAGAGGGGGAGATTTAGGTTATCAGGGAAGATAATAAATTAAAGCAGAAAACATATTGGCTCCCTTCAGTAAATGACCCAGATGTATAACTCACAACAGTCTGGACTGACCTCATTCATCCCTAAGTTAGGTCCACTGGCTGCAGCTAGTTTGGAAAAAAATGTACGTGTGCACCGTCTTCCTTTGGTTGCTTTGGTAGTTTTTTTATTTGCTTTGTTCCCAAGAATATGCTGGGGCACACCCAACCCTATTGGCCAAAACTAAGAGGACACAGAATCCTACTCTGGGGAAGGTTATCCTGGGAAAGCCACCAGTGAGCTTAGGAGTAGGTCCCTTTCTAGGTCTTTCTAGCCTGGAAGAGGTCTTTGTGAAAACCAAGCCTAGCTCCATATAGTACCATTTTGAACTGAACAAGGTTCACTGAAAACTCCAGGAATAAGAAAGGCTCTAGAACTCAGTACCCATTAAGGTGGGAATATGTAGGCTGCTGAAGATGGTGGGAGGAGCAGGGTCTCTGGGGATGGCCACCTTTCTCCTTGATAGTTCCATAGCTCTGAAGTAACACAATCATTTCTTTTCTTTTTTTAGTCCTGGACGATCCCCAGTCTCCTTTGACAGTGAAATAATAATGATGAATCATGTGTACAAAGAAAGATTCCCAAAGGTAAGGATCCATTTAAAAGGAGAGTAGCAATGCCCCCCAGGGTGGCTGCCTACAGCCAGCCCCAATGGGAAGACTCTGGAGTGAGGGAATGAAGTGCTCCCTCCAGAGATAACCAAGAAGAAGGACAGAAAGTCAGCCAGGAGGCTGTGGACACAGCAACAAGGGCTTCCAGACTGCTTGAGAAGGAGACAGCAGGAAACTATGAGTTTGGAAACTGTATTTGCAGAGCCTTTGTTTCGTCACTACCCAGAAGTAGAGTTATCCAGAGGGGAATGTCAGAAAGGTATCCCACCATGTATTAAAGAGGAAAGAAAGAACTGGAGGCTTTACTTCTCACTGTGCGTATGAGGATCCATGAGTCAGGGGTCACTCATTACAGGATTTGCCCTCTGGTGGCATCGTCATTTGATAGAGATTTCTTAAGCAGCACCTCGTTACCAGGTGTCAGAGAGTACACAGACAGAAGTAGGCTGCACTGGCAAGAAGACCAGAGAGAGCAGTAGGAGTGGGAAACAGATCTCAGAGTTGCTTGCTACCATTTGAATTTTCATTTTCAAGCAGGAAAATGCTTAGGGAGGAAAGTAGGTTGGTATCCTGAGATAGCTGAGAAATAGCCGTCATAACTCTGCTGCTTGGCTGTGAACCTCCTTGTATATGGAACTAGGATCTTGTTTCCCATTTGCATGTCTCTTTTTCTGTTAAGAGATGGAGTCTTGCTCTGTCACCCAGGCTGGAGTGCAGTGGCGCCACCTTGGCTCACTGTACCTCCACCTCTGGGGTTCAAACAATTCTCCTGCCTCAGCCTCCTGAGACGCTGGGACTACAGGCGTGCACCACCACGCCTGGCTAATTTTTTTTGTATTTTTAGTAGAGACAGGTTTTGCCATGTTGGCCAGACTGGTCTCGAACTCCTGACCTCAGGTGATCCACCTGCCTCAGACTCCCAAAGTGCTGGGATTACAGGCATGAGCCACTGCACCCGGCCCCATTTGCATGTCTTTCTCAACACCACATGCCTGTACACTCTGACCTGGCCTTCTGAAGATAGGCCCTGTTCCTGACTGAGAGGGGATACTGGACTGTAGAACCTGTGCCCCGTGGTCTGCTTTCCAGCTTTGGAGTGGCACTAGACAATAAGCGTGAGGAAGGAGGCAGAACAAATAGCTAGGAATTCATTTTGATGTACTTGGTGTTTATGAAGTTTGGGAGTATATAATGTTGAGAAATGTATCTCATGCTTGTCCTCCTCCTCCTCCTTGTATATTAGGTGTTTTTGTAGCATTGGATGTTTGTGTTTATAGGCATGTTTCCAGTTCCTTCCTATAGGATGAACTATTGTTGGAGAAAATGTGTTAAGATTCCTTCACTTCCTTCTTTCTCCTCTACTCCCACTCTTTCACCTCTTCCTCTTTCATTCTCCACGTAGACACAGCACATATATATATATGTAAGTATACATTCACCTAAACACGCACTGGAAATCAGAAATCACCACCTGGTAGCAAAAGAAATAAGGCAGAGTCTTAGATAGGCAGCTAAGAACTCATTCACAGATGTGTATTTGTCGTTTTGACATGACCGTGTGGTTAGGTCCCTAGAGGTTTGGAGTCAGACCTCCATTCTCCTTTGCTGGGGATCCAGGCCAGGGTTATGTTCCTATCCACAGTCCCCCCATTCCAACTCGCCATCTGTGACCAGACAGGTTCACTAAGCAGCTCTCCAAGCACCTGCCTAACTCCCTTGGCTCCTAAGGTTAAGTAAGAGGATCCTGAGATAAATGAAACTCTCTCTGACTTAAAGAACTTACCAGTTTAGAAACCAGCAGTGCCCATACACTAAGTTTACACAGTTGGGAGGTCCAGTGGAAGAAAAGAGGAATGGAAACCTGTTTGCCTGGGGAAATGAAAGACTTTCCAGGGGAGACACCATACTTGAACTGAGATTAGAAGGAGAATTAGTTTGCCAGGTGGGCTTGGCAGGGTGAAAAAGCCATACACAGGGAACAGCATAAACAGACAGGCATGAAATAGCATAGTAAAGGAGGAAGATAGCAAACACTTGTGTGTCCTTACAGCAAAAGAGCTTGCCCTGAAGGGAGTTGGGGGAGATGGGCAAGGCCAGGTGAAAGAGGGCTTTGAATATAAAGCTAAGGCATCTTGACTTGACTTGACTTGAAGGTCATCTATTATCAGGTCTTCAGTTGATAGGTCTTCAGGTCTTGAAGGTCTTCAGTTATCAGGTTTCCCAAATGCAGTGTAAGGAAACCAGGATCACAGGGAGCCCATTATTTTGCTATTTCCAGGTCCTTCAGGCTTAGCTCCACCTGAGCTGGGACTAGAAGGGAAGTGTGTGTTTCTTGCTTTTCTTCCCAGGCCACCGCACAAATGGAAGAACGACTAGCAGAGTTTATTTCCTCCAGCACCCCAGACAGCGTGCTGCCCTTGGCGGATGGAGCCCTGAGCTTTATTCATCATCAGGTGATTGAGATGGCCCGAGACTGCCTGGATAAATCTCGGAGTGGCCTCATTACATCACAATACTTCTATGAACTTCAAGAGAATTTGGAGAAACTTGTACAAGATGTGAGTGTCCTTGTGCTGGGGTTCTGAAAAAACCTCTACCTGGTATTGGATTCATAATCCCAAGCTAGGATCAAGGTGTTAGTGGTATTCTCAGTCTTCACAGACTACTTCTTACCCACCCTCAAAGGCAGAGCTGAGGGGCTTAGATTCCTCCTCAGTCCCCTGCAATACTGAGAGAAGCCTGCTTGGTATCAAAGGAACTCACTTGTGTTCGTTTTCTAAATCCAAAGTTGTATCACTCTGCACGAAGCTCCACCATGGGTAGTACTCATAAGTATTTGACTAGGAGGTTTGCTACCCAAAGCCAAAAAGTGGCTCCAGTGGCTGTGATGGGCTTTCTTCTACTGGAAATACTGGTTTAAGCAGAGCCTTCAGACTGTTTTATCCTCAGCCAAGGGAAAACAGGTATGAGGCTTGCATGATGGGTTTAGCCATTTGCATGGAGAGTTCTCTAGTTAGGACTTACATGTTTTGAGACCTGATCCTCCCTGGTGTGAAAAAAATCTCTGGGAGGCTAAAGGTAAAGTAATCTAGAGATGGCCAAGACCAAAGCACATGAGAGTTCTTAAGCACTGCTTCCTGCACTAGCGCTTCCTTTGCTATCAGCCTCTTGATTAAGGTGGCCAGATGCCATCTCACTGAGACCACAGCGGCTCCATGTTATCCATTAATACGGTTTGGGGGAGAGAGAATGTGCCTGTCTCCCCAGAGCTCATCATGTCACTAGAGAATTTCCCAGTCCAGAACCCTTTATTACCTCCAGACCAAGACCTCTCTCTGGAGTAGTACCGACTGAGCTGAGGGCCCCGGGCTGATGATCAAAAGGACATCAGTGTGTTCGTCTAGAAATAAGAAGGAGCGGGGAGTTTAAACACATTTTCAGGGAATAGTTCAATCTAGAGAAATGATTATTGTCAAGTAGTGGAAAGTTTCTCATATATAAAAAAGAGCAGATTGTTCTCAGTACCCCTGAAAGACATAATTAGTCCAGTGGGCAGGAGTTACAGGTAGAAAGAGTTTGATTTAATAGGTGAAAAGTACTTCCTTCTACAAAATATCTTTTCTGATTTCAAAAGAAATATTTAAAATCAAACATTGTAGAAGTATAACTTTAGAAAGCCAGAGTCCCATGAAAATCACTGGTAGATATTTGTTTCTGTTCAAGAAAAGCTTTCTGACAGTTTTCCAGCAATGGAAAGGGGGACCCCAGAGACATTTAGGAATCAGGGATTACTGCATTCGGTAAAGGATTAATGTAGAGTAACTTCCAAGTTTCCTGGTACGTTTAAGATTTATCTTCTAAAATGCTGAAGTCAGAGCCTTGCTTAAAACCTTTAGGCATTTTCCCAGACTGACTGCTTGTGCGGTTAGGTTGTTTGATACAATAAGAAGAGCACTGAATTTGGAGCCAGTTTGTTCATCTGTTCCCTAATTTGCAAGGCCTTTGGAATGCAGAAAAGAATTCAGTGCAGGGTCTATCTTAGGAAATTTGCCATCAGTGGGGTTACAGACCCATCAACATGTACTTAATGAAAATAACAACTATTACTACACTGAATACTTTATATGAATTCTCTCACTTCCACTGACTACAGTACAATATGATTGATGAGCACTAGAGGTAAGTAGGTTCTGAGCACAGAGAAGGATATGCTGACTCTTTGTGGAAAGTTCAGGGAAGGCTAAATCTTAAACAGGTAGGAGTTCACTGAAGCTGGGAAAAAGCATGAAAAACCTCTTGCTTGGGCACAGTGGCTCATGCCTGTAATCCCAGCTCTTTGGGAGGCCAGGGTGGGAGGATCACTTGAGCCCACGAGCTTGAGACCAGCCTGGGCAACAAAGTGAGACCCCCTCTCTACACTAGCCAGCCATGGTGGCATGCACCTGTAATCCAAGCTACTCAGGAGGCTGAGGTGGGAGGATTGCCTGACCCCTGGAGGTCAAGGCTGCAGTGAGCTGTAATTGTGCCACTGTACTCCAGCCCGAATGACAGGGTGAGACCCTGTCTCTTAATAAATAAATAACTAACCTCTCAAAGGTGTAAAGAAACTTGGTACATTCCAGAAATTGCAGATGAAGTAGTTTGCATAACTACAGTAAAAGATGCCCATAGTGGAGCCGGGCATGGTGGCCCATGCTGTAATCCCAGCACTTTGGTAGGCCGAGGCAGGCGGATCACCTGAGGTCGGGAGTTCAAGACCAGCCTGACCAACATGGAGAAAACCCTGGCTCTACAAAAAATACAAAATTAGCTGAGCATGGTGGCATATGCCTGTAATCCCAGCTACTAGAGAGGCTGAGACAGGAGAATTGCTTGAACCCGGAGGTGGAGGTTGTGGTGAACCAAGATAACACCATTGCACTCTGGCCTGGGCAACAAGAGCGAAACTCTGTCTCAAAAAAAAAAAAAGAAAGAAAGAAAGAAAGGAGG
>NW_016807423.1:834912-867859 GCF_001698545.2 Rhinopithecus bieti | reverse complement strand
GAGGGAGGGAGGGAGGGAGGGAGGGAGGGAGGAAGGAACCCACAGGGGAAAAACTGGCAGATGATTTTTTTTTTTTGAGATGGAGTCTTACTCTGTCACCCAGCCTGTAGTGCAGTGACACTATCTTGGCTCATTGCAACCTCCACCTGCCAGGTTCAAGCAATTCTTCTGCCTCAGCCTCCCTAGCAGATGAGATTACACGTGTTTGCCACCATGCCCAGCTAACTTTTGTATTTTTAGTAGAGACAGGGTTTCACCATGTTGGCCAGGCTGGTCTCAAACTCCTGATCTCAAGGGATCCCCCTGCCTCGGCCTCTCAAAGTGCTGGGATTACAGGTGTGAGCCACTGCGCCTGACCTGCTGGCAGATGAATTTGAAGAGTTGGACTGGGGGCCAGATGCTGAAGGACCTTGTGAGGAGCTTAGATTGTATCATGAAGGCAGTGGGTATCATCCAGTGTGACAAACTGAAAAATGACCTGATCCGATTTTAGAATAATAAAAATCAGTAACATTTATGGAGTACTTAATACATGCTAGACACTACATTACCTCGTTTAATTTATCTGATGAAATCTTCACAACCCTGTGAGGAAGGTACTTAATATTATTTCCTAAATTTACAGATGAGGAAACTAAGTTAGCTCAAGATAACTTATTTTTTTAAGTAGCAAAACCAGGACCCAGTCCCAGGTTTGGCTTATTCCAGAGCCTAAGATCATACATTTTCAAACAGTCAACAAACACTGACTGACATCTGCTGTATAGGAGGCAATCTGCTAGGCTTAGCATTTGAGGAAAGAAAAAGGGCCTGGCACGGTGGCTCACGCCTGTAATCCCAGCACTTTGGGAGACTGAGGCAGGCAGATCACCTGAGGTTGGGAGTTCCAGACCAGCCTGACCAACATGGAGAAACCCCCATCTCTACTAAAAATACAAAATTAGCTGGGCATGGTGACACATGCCTGTAATCCCAGCTACTCGGGAGGCTGAAGCAGGAGAATCGCTTGAACTTCGGAGGCAGAGGTTGTGGTGAGCCAAGATCGAGCCATTGCACTCCAGCCTGGGCAATAAAAATGAAACTCTGTCTCAAAAAAAAAGAAAAAAGAAAAAGACACAGAGCCTCTTCACTCACTAGGCCCAGCAGTGCAGCTGTAGATACAGACAGCCCGTTCTGAAACAGCGTGACAGTACCATGTGGTATGCACGAACAGCCAGGAGAACATGTTGAAGACAGCAATTACTTCTTTTTCTTTACATGTGTATGTATATGTGTGTTGGGAATAGGAGACAGATTTTAAAAGAATAAATGGGATTTCACCAATCGCTCATCCTTTCTCTTCATTTCGTAACCAATACTTAAAAAAAAGAAAAGTCCTCATTTACTGTTTTTCTTTCCTTGTATCCTATTTACTACTCAATCTTCTGCCTTCCGGTTTCCCTTCCCACCTTACCAAAACTGTTCAGGCAAAATTCATCAAGGAACTCACTGTCCAATTGCCAAATCCTGTGTCGGCTTTCAGTTCCCATCTTCTGCCACCTCTCTGTGGAGCACAGTGGATACTTCCTAAACCCCCTTCCCCAGTTGTCAATTCACCGTTCTCACCAGTCTTGCTGCCTCTTCACAAGTTCCTTTGCTGCCCACCTCTTCATACTGGTGTGTCACAGGGCACCATCCTGCATGCCTGTTCTCCCCTTTCCCCTTCCTCCACTCTCTCTCTGATGTCTTGCCACCTGCTCCTGTGTCTTCAGTTGTCATCTCTATGCTGAGGACTTCCACATGTGGCTGCCACTCTTACTGTTCTCCTAAGCTTCAGATCAGTGCACCCAGCTGCCTGGTGGACTCCTCCACTTTGACTTCCCCGTATTGGTTCTTATTCTTTGGTTACACGTAATAGAAATCTGACTCAGAATAGTTTTAAACAGTAAAGGGAAACATTATAAGAGTAAAAGGGGTAGGTCTTAGAGAATTGAAGCAAGGGATATAACCAGGCCTTAAGAAGGAACCAGAACTAGAAGCCAGAAGCTCCAGGAAGCTCAGGAAGTCTTCATTCTTTCTTTTCCTGTATGCATCTTTTCTGTCTCCATGGTAGGTACAGCCATCCCTTGTCACAGTTCTCAAACAGTTTCTGCCACACTGATGTTAACAATTGTCTTTCTATCCTTTTTTAAATTCCTAGGAAAGTGATCCTCCCTGGTCAGCTATTAGAGGTGGGAGGGAAGGTGCAGACACACAGTACAAATGTGGCTCCTAGAAACCAGAGCAATTCTCAGGGAAAAAGAGAAAGGCCTCTGGACCAAGCAGATACCCAAGAGACTCTCTCATATAGGTGCCTGAAACTCTACACGCCCAGAACTGAGCTTATCTTTTCTGCCTAGCTGTTCTTTCTCTAAAAGCAAATGCAGTACATTCTTTACCTATCACCTAAATGGCTTCTTATAGTTACTATTTCACATATTCATTGAAATTTTCCTAAAATTGAAGTTGGAGTTGCCTTCTGTTTGTGCTGCTTTCACCCTTATCTGCTTTGGTAGTAGCCCACGCCTGTCCCTTTGTCTGCATTCTTCTGCCTTGACCCACGCCTTTTTCTATTTATTTATTTATTTATTTTTGAGACGGAATCTTGCTCTGTTGCCCAGGCTGGAGTGCAGGGGCGCCATCTCAGCTCACTGCAAGCTCCGCCCCCCAGGTTCATGCCATTCTGCCTCAGCCTCCCAAGTAGCTGGGACTACAGGCGCCCGCCACCATGCCTGGCTAATTTTTTTGTATTTTTAGTAGAGGCGGGGTTTCACTGTGTTCTCCAGGATGGTCTTTATCTCCTGACTTCGTGATCCTCCTGCCTCGGCCTCCCAAAGTGTTGGGATTACAGGCGTGAGCCACCGCGCCCGGCCGACCTATGTCTTTTTCATCTGAATTATTAGAGTTGCCTGCTAATGGGTTTTCCTGCATTTAGGCTTGCCCTCTTTAGTGTACCCTCTACACTGCAGCCAGAGTGATCCTTCTGAAGTACCTTTCTGGTCATATCACCCTCAGCTTTGAGGTCTTTCTACTCCTTACAGTCTAGAGTGGAAAGTGAACATCAGTGAAGGCGCCATTGAGAGTTGCCCCTTGAGCTGGGGTCTGCAGGGTAAGTGAGGCTTGTTGGATGGAGGAGCAGGTACAGCTGTATGTCTGTGTGGCATTTCTTGGTGTCATGTAGTGTTCTAAAGCTCAAATGGTTCCCTGTGAGCAACTCGCTCCCTCTCACAGCCAGCCAGCCTTCTCTGAGTTCCTTGCTTGGCGGAGCTCTCTGTGCTACCAAATTGTTTCTCCCTGGATTCAGCTCTGCCCAGTCTGGTCCTGCTTAGCCCAGCCACACTGGGCCAATAGATTGCTTAAGCAACCCTTCTTTTTTCTATAGGCTCATGAGCGCTCAGAGAGCTCAGAAGTGGCTTTTGTGATGCAGCTGGTGAAAAAGCTGATGATTGTCATTGCCCGCCCAGCACGTCTCCTGGAATGCCTGGTGAGTGGACTCTAGGAAAGTCGGGTGGGCAGATTTGGAGGAGGGCTGTGGAGGAAGTATCCTGGTGACAGCAGAACCGTGGTGGTAACCACTGCCATTTCTGTCGCTTAGGTCCTTATTTAAATATAATTTGCCACCAGTGGGAGACTAAACAGATTTTTGTGAGGACAAATGTATGGTCCTGAGGGGATGTGGCAGGGAGAAGTATTAGTCTAGCCCACCCTCACATGATCAGGGCTCACCTCAGTGGGGGCCTTGGGGTTGAGGAGCATCAGGAGCATAGCCCAGTTTAGTTTGCACAAGTTGAGTCCTTCATTTAATTTTCAGCAAACTTGACTGAGTACCTACTTCGTGCTAGACACTGGAGATACAGACATGAATAAAGCACAGTCTCTGATCTTGGGATGTTTCCTCTACAGTGGAGTTGGGAAGCATAGGCATGAGGACATGTAAATAGTAATTACAGTACTGCAAGAAGTGTTACAGTTGAGGTCAGTACGCAATGCAACGGGAACCTGGAAAAGGAAGTGCTTTAGTCTTCCTGGAAGGAACAGTCAGTGAATGCTCCCCTGGGGGATATGAGGCTTATTCAGCAAACTGAAGGATGAGTCTGTTTCCCAGATAGAGAGCATGGGAAGGGGCATTCAGTGCAGCACAGGGTGGGTTTGAAGAAGTGCTGAGGGGTAAGCCTGGAAGGTAGGGCTGTGACAGGGTCACGGAGGGTGTCGGGTTCTCAGCTCTGGAGTTTTGCATTACCTTTATGGCCACTTGGAGGCACCAGGAAGTTTAGGTAAGAATGTGACATGGCCACATTTACTTTTTCTTAAACAGTATTATTAAGGTATAATTTTCATACAATAAAATATATCCTTTTGGTGGTACAGTTCATTGAGATTTAACAATATACACTTATAGAATCATGGCCACAGCTGATAGAGAATATTTCTATCATTTAAGTTCCCTTGTGCCCCTTTGGAGTCAGTCCCCTCTTCCTCCTGCTCCCAGACAATAACTTACCTGCTTTGTTTCACTAGGGATGGGTTTGCCTTTTGTACAGTTTCCTAGAAATGAAACCATGTTTCTGTGTGGTTTCTGTAGTATGTTCTGACTTCTTTCACTCAGCATGTTTGTAGAAATTCATACATGTTGTTGCATTATCAGTAATTGGTTCCTATTTATTTCTGTGTAAATATTATATCAGATTTAGTCCTAAGAAAGATTACTTTGGCTGCAACATGGATAGTGAATTGGAAGAGAGGCCAGGATGAGCCAGGGACATCAGGGCAGAGGTACTCAAAGCAATTCATGTGAGATGGGGTGGCCAGAACGCAGACAATGAATGGTAGGGTAACAGAGAGAAAGAGGTGGATTAGAGGGGTGTTTATGAGAGAGACATTCTGACCAAATAGGAGCTAAGGAAGAATAAGAAATTAAAAGGGCTTCCAGGTCTGGCTTAGGTTATATCCAGATAGGTACAGTTCTCCAAAACAGTGAGACCACAGGGAATGAGAACAGAGTTCAGAGCAGAGGCTAGTGCTGTGATAGAGCAGAAAGCCTCTCCCTCAAGAACATGAAGTCCTTGGCTAAGCAGGGGCTTGGAGTCAGACCTGGGCTGAATGCTGGTTTTCTGTTCTTTCCTACCTCTGTGATTATGGACAAATCAGTGCATCCCTGCGAGCCTTGATTTCCTCAGTGAAGTCAAAGAGTTGCTAGAAGGTTTAACCCAGTGTGTGGCACTTAGTAGGCACTCAGTTATTATGTGCAGACAAGGACTGTGCTTTTCAATGGATCTCCAGCCTCTAGCACACAGGAGGTGCCCAGTAAATATTTGAAGGTATGCATGCACCAGTAGGGCTGTGCCAAAGCTCTTGAGTCATAATTGAGTGTGTGCCAGGACTGCTATGGACTGGGCATCTGAATACACCAGATAGTGCCAACTGGCTGATGTAAGGCATGGGACCAGATCAATAGGCTGAGCTCTCTTTAGAGTAAAACCTCTAGTTCTTATTGCCAGGAAGATAGCATATGCTGTGTATGTCCAATCTGGAGGTGACCTGTAAGACATCTTCGTCCCCATTCCTGTGATCCCTGAATCATGTTATTTCTGAATATTGAGGGGTGGGAGTGTCCTGTCACAGAGAAAGTCTTGTTCATCTCAGTCTACTATATGCTCTAAAACCAAAGAGGCCAGCAGCTTTCGCTTCTATCTGTCACCACTGACTACCTCTTTCCCTTGGTACAGGAGTTTGACCCTGAAGAGTTCTACCACCTATTAGAAGCAGCTGAGGGCCACGCCAAAGAGGGACAAGGGATGAAATGTGACATTCCCCGCTACATCGTTAGCCAGCTGGGCCTCACACGGGACCCCCTAGAGGGTGAGCATACTGCCTGGTGGCTGCAAAGAGGTCCCACCGCTGCTGGCAAGCTCTGACATCAGGGAAGCTGCTTGGAGAAGAGACTTAGCTTGGACATGGACACAACATGTCCCCGGAGGCCTCAGGAATTTAGGATATACACTGTGATCTCTGTGACAAAACAGTCTTTCTTTTGGAACTGCCATTCACATCTGCCTGGTAGATCCCAGCCTAGATTGCATCGGCCCGGCTGAGTTGCATTTAGAACCTCAGTTTCAAAGAGGTTAACAACAGAGAGCCACAATCACATTTGCAAAAATGGTCACCTCCTCTGCAACTCTCTTGCCTCTCCTCTTGGCCACCTTACAGGTCTTCCTGTGTCTTTAGGGTGGTCCAATACAGGGTTTCAGAGGATACCGCCATTCTTCTGGGCTTCCTGCTGAACCCCTGCAGCAACCATGGGCTTCCAAGTCCCTGGTCTGTAGATATCCTGCTTCTGCCTTCTATGCTTCCCAGCCCCATCCAGTGAAGCAGTCTTGGCCAGCAGGATGGGAACTAGTAACCCAGTTTCAGGTCCTGTTTTCCAGGAAATGTCCCAAGTTTATAGAATTTGCCAGGCCCTGTGAATGGCAATGGACTTCTGGAAATGGGAGTAGCAGTAGGATTTGGCTTGTTTCCTGATCCAAAAGCTGGGACTGCATTGGGTATAGTGCCATGGGACTGAATTTACGTCCTAGGCTGATACAAAAAGCAGTAATGCCTACCCTACATGCACCTGTTGTGTGATCTGAGGATACTGCTGAGATACCTGACATTGCCACGCACTCTTCTCTTGTGTCTTTGTTTTGTTTCCAGAAATGGCCCAGTTGAGCAGCTGTGACAGTCCTGACACTCCAGAGACAGATGATTCTATTGAGGTAAAAAGCCTGAGCTCCTGCCCCATTCCTGGAGCCTGGGCCCTACGAAGCAAAGAGCTATAAGTTCTCTTTAAGAGAATATCTGAAGAAGGGATGGGGGAATTGGTGACAGCAAACACTGAGAAGTCATTCTACTCCCAGAAGAATGGGCAGGAGACTGCGCTAAAGCTAAGAGCTGAGAATGCTAGAGCCACAGTTTCTGCAAGGATATGGGCTCTGAGAAGCATGCCTGTCTCCTGCCTTTTCCCTTGTCTTCCAGGGCCGTGGGGCATCTCTGCCATCTAAAAAGACACCCTCTGAAGAGGACTTTGAGACCATTAAGCTCATCAGCAATGGCGCCTATGGGTAAAGGCAGGGGTCAGGGTGTGGCCAGGACTGAAGCCAGGTCAGCCTTTGATCTCTTCCATGTGAGAGTGTATGCTGCTCAGTCCTCTGGGCAGATGCCTCGGGGTGGACCTTCTCACTCCCAGAAGCCTCCTGGGTGGGCAGGAGTTCAGATTCCTCTGACATCGATCATTGTTCCTTTCCTAGACAAGATTCCCACACCTCTTATTACCACGCATCCTCCTCTCCCTGAGCTCTGGGGAAGCATTGAGCCGTGTCATCAGGACATGGTCTGTCAGAAAGTTTAAGAGTTCTGTGGGCCAGGGGGTCCCAGAGCCTTCTCATTGGTATGCATGCCCCTGCCCCCTTGTTCTGTGCATTAATTAAGGTGTGAGAGAAGGCAGTTTGGGTGGCAGAGAACACAGCTCTGGTGCTGAGGGTCCATGGGGGATGGGCTGGACTGTGTTTCCCAGGGCTGTATTCCTGGTGCGGCACAAGTCCACCCGGCAGCGCTTTGCCATGAAGAAGATCAACAAGCAGAACCTGATCCTACGGAACCAGATCCAGCAGGCCTTCGTGGAGCGTGACATACTGACTTTCGCTGAGAACCCCTTTGTGGTCAGCATGTTCTGCTCCTTTGAGACCAAGCGCCACTTGTGCATGGTGATGGAGTATGTTGAAGGTACTGAGGCAAAGGTGGCCTGGCATGGAGGCCAAGGCACAATCTGAGCCTTAAACAGGGACCAGCAGCTTTTTTACAGAGGTGAAGTTTCAGGGCCCAGCTTTCCAGTCCACCTTTGGCATTGGTTTCTGCCTCAGGATCACAGAGACCATTTGGCCATGGTGGGCACAGAGCTCCCTGCCTCTGCCATGAGAGGCACTCTGGGATAGGAAGTAGCAGGCCAGCAGCTATAGAATCCTGCACCCCAAAGCCTGCACTCTCTCTATTGCTGGTATCAGACAGCAACAGAGGAGGCAGCAGAGCTGCAAAAGCCCAAGATTGGGTGCTCGGAGGATTGCATCTGGACCCTCAGAAGAAAGGAAAGCCATTAATTACCCTGACTGGCTTGCAAAGGGGTAATTTAAAACCCTTAAAACCATGCAAAATGCTCTGTGAGTAGAACACAAGAGCAACATGGGCCATAGTTCTGGAGAGAGGCAGCAGCTTTGCCAGTGGCCTTCCCTCTCACCTTCTCACTGTGTGTACAGCCTCCGAAGATATTGTGCCTAGTCTTGAAGCTGAAGCTGAAAAAAACTCCTTTAGTGTTTACTAGGTACATGCTGGGAGTTCACAGTGTTACTTTACTCAGAAACTAAAAGCCAGTAAGAAGGAAGTAACATGAACAAATGTTAATGTCTCAGCCAGATGTGTTTACACTATGCAGTATTCCTGTCCTAAAATATTAGGCTGGTACAAAAATAATGGCATTTTGCCATTACTTTTAATAAAAATCTGGGTTCCTTCCCTCTCTGGCCTGAAAAATGTCCATGACAGCTATCAGCAGATTCACTTTACTTTGCGCCCCGGTCCATACCCTGTGTATTAGTCCATTTTCATGCTGCTAATAACAGCATACCAGAGACTGCGCAATTTACAAAAGAAAGAGGTTTAATGGACTTGTAGTTCCATGTGGTTGAGGAGGCCTCACAATCATGGCAGAAGGTGAAAGGCACGTCTCACATGGCGGCAGACGAGAGAACTTGTGCAGGGAAACTCCCCTTTATAAAACCATCAGCTCAGCCAGGCATGGTGGCTCATGCCTGTAATCCCAGCACTTTGGGAGGCTGAGCCAGGCAGATCACCTGAGGTCAGGAATTCAAGACCAACCTGACCAACATGGCGAAACCCCATCTCTACAAAAAAATGCAAAAATTAGCTGGGTGTGGTGGCGCACGTCTGTGATCCCAGCTACTCGGGAGGCTGAGGCAGGAGAATTGCTTGAACCTGGGAGGCGGAGGTTGCAGTGAGCTGAGATCACACCACTGCACTCTAGCCTGAGCAACAGAGCAAGACTCTGCCTCAAAAAAATAAATAAATAAAAATAACCATCAGATCTCATGAGACTTACTCACTATCATGAGAATAGCATGGGAAAGACCCACTCCCATGATTCAGTTATCTCCCTCCAGGTCCCTTCCCACAACACATGGGAATTATGGGAGCTGCAATTCAAGATGAGCTCTGGGTGGGGACACAGCTAAACCATATCACCGTGTCTCCCACCCATGCCAGCAGCAAAGGGGCTAGAATCAGAGTCTCCAGCACCAGGATATTCCATGAAGCTGTCTCCTCTGGGACCTCAGAAACTGCCAGATGGGAGCTGGCTAGAGCAGGGAACTGGATCCTTTCCTCATAGTAGCCTGGGCTTGTTGCAGGGGGAGACTGTGCCACTCTGCTGAAGAATATTGGGGCCCTGCCTGTGGACATGGTGCGTCTATACTTTGCGGAAACTGTGCTGGCCCTGGAGTACTTACACAACTATGGCATCGTGCACCGTGACCTCAAGCCTGACAAGTATGTCCACAATCTGTGTCCCTTGTCCAGGGTCTCCCTCTTGGGTCTCTAGATAAAATGTTGGCAAGCACAGTAGCTCTAAGTCTATCCAGATGGCTACTGGGAAAACATGCTCCTGTGTGTGTCCATCTAGGCCTAGTTCTCTAGCCCCCCGACCACCCCAGATGCAGATCATTGCCTCAAGGTCTGGCTGGAATATTATAAGGCTTTGGTGACATGAAAGAGTCATTGAGAGGCCAGGCGCAGTGGCTCACACCTGTAATCCCAGCACTTTGGGAGGCTGAGGCAGGTGAATCACGAAGTCAGGAGATCGAGACCATCCTGGCTAACATGGTAAAACCCCGTCTCTACGAAAAATACAAAAAAAAAAAATTAGCCAGGCGTGGTGGCAGGTGCCTGTAGTCCCAGCTACTGGGGAGGCTGAGGCCAGAGAGTGGCGTGAACCCGGGAGGTGGAGCTTGCAGTGAGCCGAGATCACACCTCTACACTCCAGCCTGGGTGACAGAGTGAGACTCCGTCTCCAAAAAAAAAAAAAAAAAAAAAAAGTCATTAAGGAGCCCCACTGAAGAAACCAAGCAAGAACAAAAGAATAAGCACATCTAGTAGATGGTTAAACACGTTTACTGACATTTACTGACATCTACTCTGTGCCAAGCACTATATTCTGGGTTTTAAATATAGTCCCTGGCATGTAGAACTTAAGTCTACAGTGGGAGACAGAAATATATATATATGAGCTTCTTCTCAGAGGGTATTAGTCAAGTGGAAAAAGGAAGAACTGCTTTCTAAAGCCAGAGAGCAGAATGTGCAGAGGCACACAGGTGCGAGAAAACAGCACTTGTTCAGGAACTACAAATAGTACAATGGTGGTGACAGCTTAGATGGTGAGAGAGTAGTAACAGAAAAGGCTGGAGAGAGAGGCAGGAACTAGTTCATCAAAGGCCCTTTTGTCACATTTGAGTTTTATTTTAAAGGGGCCTAGAGAGTCTTGGAAGGGTCTGCTAACCAAGGATATGATAGAGTGGCATGCCCAGATTGTGATTTAGGTTTAGAAAGCTCGCTCTGCCGATGAAAAGAGACACTGAGATCAAAGCCAGCAATGCCTGCAGCAGAGCAGGGGGTCAGGGTAGAAAGAAGAGGGGCAGCATGGGGAAACAGGAAAGAGGACCAGGCTGGGGTGAGGCAGGAAGGGAAGCAAGGGAACAGAAGAGGCTGGGGTGTGTTCCAGATTTCCAGCTTGGAACTGGGGCAGGGTGATAAGCCTCTGTGGGAGAAAGTGGCTTTGACGCAAGACAGACCTGAATTCAAATGGCCACTCTTCTGCTTATGAAGTCTGAGTTTGAGTCTATTAATTAAAATTTCCCTGACCCTCACGTACCTCCTTTCTAAAATAGGGAATAATGACACCTACCTTTGATGTGTTACTCTAGAAAACCTTTCAGGGGCCAGAATATTTTTAAAGCACTTAGCACAGAGCTCAATAGATAACCGAAATTACAGTTTTTCACTGAGTGGGAGAACCAGTTGGGAGGCATGACTTTGTTTTAGACAGATTGAGTTTGTGGTGCCTGTAAGACATATGGGTAGTTGGTTGGGCCTGGAGCTCAAAAAGGAAGTCACAGCCAGAGGTACTATTTGGGGAATCATTAGAATAAAAGGGTGGCAGGGTAAAGCCTTCAGCACAAAATGAGTGACTCGGGCAGAATATATAAAAGGATCTTAGTTCTAGTTTCTCCCAACTAACCCTCCTCCCAAGACCAGCCATGGACATGGAATAAAATTATGTGCCCCCTGCCCCTCTCCCTGAAACAGAAGTATTATGGGCCACTCAGATCGGGAGAGGGGACTAGGAATGGCTCCAGCAGCTGCCTTAGGATGAGGCTGATCTCAGCTCTGTAGAAGAAACTCTGTTGTTCAACTGAATGACTCCTGCCCCCAATATAGAATACAGTTAGGGCCGTGAACAGAAATGGAGTTGTGGGAATGGGCAAAAGGCAGGTTCGTTGCTTGTGCAGAATGCAGCACCTACACAGCCAGAGTGATTTACATGTCCACACCTGCCTGTCCCCCCTGCTGAAGCTACCCAGCTTATGTCTCACAGTACCCCCATGGAAGCCTGAGTGGGGAAATTGGGCATATACTAAAATCAGTACTCTCAGAAAACCAGGAATAACTTCATAATTTTATTTCTCCGGTCTCCTAGCCTCCTAATTACATCAATGGGGCACATCAAGCTCACGGACTTTGGACTGTCCAAAATTGGTCTCATGAGTCTGACAACGAACTTATATGAGGGACACATTGAAAAGGATGCCCGGGAATTCCTGGACAAGCAGGTAAGGAAGGATAGTTGATACATTGGAGGTTAGATTCTAGGCCCTTGTCCTGGCGCAGTGGCTCATGCCCATAATTCCAACCCTTTGGGAGGCTGAGGCAGGAGGATCGCTTGAGGCCAGGAGTTCAAGACCAGCCTGGGCAACATAGTGAGATCCCATCTCTACATTTGTATACACATACATAGATTCCAGGCCCTTGAATAAGGCCTTGGGGCCATATGCCTACCTTGTAGCTAGATGTTAAGATTGGGAACCCCTATCTTTTCTACCTTTGGGTTCCAGAGAAGCATTGAGATAGGTAGCACATTTGGAAAACAGGATGAGCCATGAGAATCATATGGATGTAAAATCCAAAGTCATCTTCCTCCTCAGGGTTTGGAGAAAATAGGTCATGTAACTGTTAGCACAGAGTTTCATATGAAGTCAGTCCCGAATCTCCCAGCCTGAGTCAAGGACAAGGCTCTCCTGGAGCCTGAGGTTCTTGGAACACAGGTTTGAATTTCCATTGGGCTGTGGCCCAGTGTCCTGAAAGGCAGCCTCTGGATGTTCCCTGGTTTGACATTTCAGGTTGTGACTGTTCACCAGTCCCTGTAGTAGTTACGTAACTGGTAGGGTCTATTCTGTTAGAGGCTGGAGTGCAGAGGCCAATTGTGGGATCATATGCCAGAGGTGGGTGTTGAGGGCTTAAGAGATGGTAGTTCTGGGCTAGAATGAGACAGTTTTGTTAATTAGGAAATACCTACTGACAGTTCCGACTCTTGTTCCCTGGGGCTTCTGTTAATCTTGTTCATTAACTAAGGTGGGCTGAGTCTTCATTCAGAGAGTCTTCTGTTCGAGGTGGGAGCATCCCGCGTCTCCCACTGTCATGCCAGTGAGCAGCCTCAGGAGGCTGAGCCAGCCTGGCTTTTCTGTGCCCAGGTATGCGGGACCCCAGAATACATTGCGCCTGAGGTGATCCTGCGCCAGGGCTATGGGAAGCCGGTGGACTGGTGGGCCATGGGCATTATCCTGTATGAGTTCCTGGTGGGCTGCGTCCCTTTTTTTGGAGACACTCCGGAGGAGCTCTTTGGGCAAGTGATCAGTGGTAGGTACCATCCCGCTGGCCCAGTGGGGATACAGTCTGGATTCACAACTATGATGTGTGCAGGCAGCTCATGGGGCCTGTGAGCTCTTGTTCTGAACTCACCATGTGTTTGTGATGTCTGATGCTTTGAGGGTGGGTGTCTCTGTGTTTCTGCATGTACATACATGTGCACACTATGTCCCCTAGGGCCTCACGTGTCTCCCATATATACCTGGGTGTTCCTGTCTGTGTATGTGCACATCCCATAAGTGTGAGGGGTATGTCTGTGTATGTTTTGTGGAGTATAAAAGCAGAGTGAGCTAGAGCTTTGCAGTGTCCGCCATGGATCAAAGATCAAGCCATGGTCTAGGAACCTAAAAGAATTAAAGACTGGGGTCCCAGGCAAGGCATTCAGGGACTCCGGGCTGGGTCCTTTTTGACTCCTTTTCTTACGTTGTCCTGGGACCTTCTTCTACATCTCTCCACTCTACCCACAATTTCTCCTCTCCCTCTCACCCCTGATGACTTCAGATGAGATTGTGTGGCCTGAGGGTGATGATGCACTGCCCCCAGACGCCCAGGACCTCACCTCCAAACTGCTCCACCAGAACCCTCTGGAGAGACTGGGCACAGGTAAGGCAGGCCCCGCTAACTTTTCTCACTACTTAGAAAAAGGGTAAGGGAGGCTGAGTCCATGTACCCTGGAGGTTCAGGCTTCAGTTACGGGCAGCCCCTCTGGATCTTGAAACTCTGCCCTGCTCCCTATAGGCAGGGAAGGGAAGATGCTTGAGCTGACCCCCTGAGTATAGCTTCTCAAGGTCTGGCTTCTTACTAGGTTTGCTAACCTGGACTCCATGCGGCCCATCCTTCCCCCTTGCCCATGCCCTCTCTTTCCACAGGCAGTGCCTATGAGGTGAAGCAGCACCCATTCTTTACTGGTCTGGACTGGACAGGACTTCTCCGCCAGAAGGCTGAATTTATTCCTCAGTTGGAGTCAGAGGACGATACTAGCTATTTTGACAGTAAGGCCGCCAATGGGTGGGGTGGAGTATGGGTCCTGCCTGTTTGCCTAGAAACACCTGTGCACACTGAGGTTGGCATTGGGAGCAACTTCTCAGGGCTCTGCTGAAATCTAATGGGGTCACAAGGAGGCCACCAGCAGGGCTCTGAAGGAAAGTGTCCTTTATGTCTGGCCCAGCCCGCTCAGAGCGATACCACCACATGGACTCGGAGGATGAGGAAGAAGTGAGTGAGGATGGCTGCCTTGAGATCCGCCAGTTCTCTTCCTGCTCTCCAAGGTTCAGCAAGGTGTGACTGAGGAGGCCCAGGATGGGCAGAACAGGCTGGAGGATCAGAAGAAGAGGGCCTGTCAAAGGGCACACCTGGGGCAGGCTCAGGGAGTGGGGGTTGGAGCCACCTCTAGAGAAAGAGGAGCTGAGGGCTGGGGCTACATACAGCTATATATAGGTGCTTCTAGAACCACTGTAGTCCCTGACATGAGATGCCAGGTCAGATCCATGGAATAACCGCTTCCCCAAATATTCAGGGGTGTGTGGAGGAGGGAAGGAGCCGACTGGTTCAAATTCCTAGGTTTCCTATGCTTTATGCCACTTGGGAGATACGGCTGCCAGAGCCCATCCCCAGCGCATCCCCTGTGCCCACAGGTGTACAGCAGCATGGAGCGGCTCTCACTGCTTGAGGAGCGCCGGACACCACCCCCCACCAGGCGCAGCCTGAGCGAGGAGAAGGAGGACCGCTCAGATGGCCTGGCAGGGCTCAAAGGCCGAGACCGGAGCTGGGTGATTGGCTCCCCTGAGATGTGAGCACCCCAGAGTTCAGCCAGGGTGGGCGACACAGCTATCCCTGCATTGTCACAGATCATGGGAGAGATTCTGATGCCGCAGAGGAGTGCAGGTGGTAGTGAGGGGGCATTCACAAGGGTGACTCCTAGAGGAATGTCTGCGAAGGAAAATTCTGTTACTATAACCCTTGTGTGCCCCTGAGGAGACCTGGCAGGAGGAGGGGGACCACCTGGGCCATCTCACCCCAGGCCTTGTGTCTCATAGATTACGGAAGCGGCTGTCGGTGTCTGAGTCGTCCCACACAGAGAGTGACTCAAGCCCTCCCATGACAGTGCGACACCGCTGCTCAGGCCTCCTGGATGTGCCTCGGTTCCCCGAGGGCCCTGAGGAGGCCAGCAGTGCCCTCAGGAGGCAACCGCAGGAGGGGATATGGGTCCTGACTCCCCCCTCTGGAGAGGGGGCCTCTGGGCCTGTTGCTGAACGCTCAGGGGAGCAGCAACCAAAGCTGGATGAGGAAGCTGTTGGCCGGAGCAGTGGTTCCAGTCCAGGTATGGCCCAGTGGGCGGCCAAAGGACCTAAGCTGGAGGATACTGCAGGGCGATGAGGCTCAGCAGCATCACGGTCTCACTGCTCCCTTGGGCCTACAGCTATGGAGACCAGAGGCCGTGGGACCCCGCAGCTGGCTGAGGGAGCCACAGCCAAGGCCATCAGTGACCTGGCTGTGCGTAGGGCCCGCCACCGGCTGCTCTCTGGGGACTCTACAGAGAAGCGCACCACTCGCCCTGTCAACAAAGTGATCAAGTCCGCCTCAGCCACAGCCCTCTCACTCCTCATTCCTTCGGGTGAGGCCCCTGGGGAGCTGAGATAAAACTCCCAGGAAGGGTCTTAGAATCTCTAGGCCTTGGCAAGGTTCTGCACATGGCAGGTGTATGTGTGTTAAGCAGGGATCTGAGAGACTGTGGTCTCTGAAGGTGTGCATTGGTGTCTGGGGTTGTGTATACATGTGCCAGAAGGCAGGACAGCACCATGTCACAAGTGCAGGCTTTGGGGCAGAGAGCTCACACTCAAATCCTGGCTCCCTCACTAACAGGCTCTTGAGCTTGAGCAAGTTGCTTAACTCCTCTAAGCCTCAAGTTTCTCATCCAAAAATGTGGATATAATAGTAGCCAGCTCATCAGTTAATTGTGACATTTAAATATGTATGACAAGCTTACATAGTCCCTGATACACACATAAATGCTAGCTGCCATTTCTCATCACCACCACCGTCTCTTGGGGTCTGGACACAGGAGAGGGCTTCACAGGTCAGGGGCTGTGGAGAAAATGGACCTGGGCTCAGGCTCTGTGACTAGAGTTGTGCTGAAATCAACAGACTGGACCGTGGGCCAGACCAAGGCCCTCTGACCCACTAAGTCCTGGCTTCTCCTTCTCTAGAACACCACACCTGCTCCCCGCTGGCCAGCCCCATGTCCCCACATTCTCAGTCGTCCAACCCATCATCCCGGGACTCTTCTCCAAGCAGGGACTTCTTACCAGCCCTTGGCAGCGTGAGGCCTCCCATCATCATCCACCGAGCTGGCAAGAAGTATGGCTTCACCCTGCGGGCCATTCGCGTCTACATGGGTGACTCCGATGTCTACACTGTGCACCACATGGTGTGGGTATGTCTGACCATCCAGACCTGCTGTCTCCCAGCTTCATTATCCTTCCGGCTTCCCCTTTGTGGAGCCCATCTGTCCCTGCTCGGGGGTCAAAGGGTGGTGGTGAAGGGGCTCACAGCTTAATGTGCAGAACCAAGCCCCATACTTGGTGTTCAGGCTCCAGTCTCAGTACTATTCTCTTCCTGGGGCAGCACGTGGAGGACGGAGGTCCGGCCAGCGAGGCAGGGCTTCGTCAAGGCGACCTCATCACCCATGTCAATGGGGAACCTGTGCATGGGCTGGTGCACACGGAGGTGGTGGAGCTGATCCTGAAGGTTAGTGCAGGGTGTGCTGCCCGCATGGTCCCTGAATGACCTCAGCCTGTGAGTCTGTGATGGCAGTTAGGGGAGTGGGTGAGTTGGGTGCACACACATCGACACCGAGTATGGATGTAGGTACACACAGCCCGGGCGCGGTGGCTCCTGCCTGTGATCCCAACACTTTGGGAGGCTGAGGCAGGTGGATCACTTGAGACCAGAAGTTTGAGACCAGCCTGGCCAACGTGATGAAACTCTGCCTATACTAAAAATACCAAACAAACAAAAAAAAAATTGGCTGGGCATGGTAGCTCACACCTGTAATCCCAGCACTTTGGGAGGCTGAGGCGGGTAGATCACCTGTGGTCAGGAGTTTGAGACCAGCCTGCCCAACATGGCAAAACTCTATCTCTACTAAAAAATACAAAAATTAGCCAAGTGTGGCGGTAGGCACTTGTCATCCCAGCTACTCAGGAGGCTGAGGCAGAATCGCTTGAACCCAGGAGGCAGAGGTTGCATTGTGCTGAGATCGCACCACTGCACTCCAGCTTGGGAGACACGGTGAGCTCTTCAAAAAAAAAAATTAGCCGTGTGTGGTGGCACATGCCTGTAATCCCAGCTGCTTAGGAGGCTGAGGCAGGAGAAGTGCTTGAACCCAGGAGGCAGAGGTTGCAGTGAGCTGAGATTGCACCACTGCACTCCAGTCTGGGTGACAGAGTGAGACTCTGTCTTAAAAAAAAAAAAAAAAAAAAAAAAAAAAAAAAAAAGATGTAGGTACACACAGAACTTGAATGTGGCACAACAGAGAGTTTTCTCCACAAGGTGGCACCCTCCCTGACTAAGGCCCAGGGATCCTTCTGAGCTGTGGGTAGGGCTGCAGAATGGGACGGGTTAGCCTGTTCTCTACCTTCTTACCCCAGACTACTCTGGGGCTCCAATGGGAGACATTTCCTCATCTGTGAAGACAGAATAATACAGGCCCGTGGTTCAGATGTGTTGGTGCAAGGGCAAAAGCTGATGCTGTGGTATAGCCATGCCAGGAGGGAAGGATATGGCTCCAGCTTAGGCTAGGCCTCATGCTCTGCTCCCCAGAGTGGAAACAAGGTGGCCATTTCAACAACTCCCCTGGAGAACACATCCATTAAAGTGGGGCCAGCGCGGAAGGGCAGCTACAAGGCCAAGATGGCCCGAAGGAGCAAGAGGGGCCGCGGCAAGGATGGGCAAGAAAGGTGAGCCAGGCGCAGTCCAGAGGGTTTTCTCTGAGTCACATGAGTGCTGGTACGTGCCAGGTGCCTTGGCCCTGGGCCCAGGGTGTGCTGTGTTCTCTGCATCGACTCAGCCTTTGACCCTTATCCCCGCAGCAGAAAAAGGAGCTCCCTGTTCCGCAAGATCACTAAGCAAGTATCCCTGCTCCACACCAGCCGCAGCCTTTCTTCCCTTAACCGCTCCTTGTCATCAGGGGAGAGTGGGCCAGGCTCTCCCACACACAGCCACAGCCTTTCCCCCCGATCTCCCACTCAAGGCTACCGGGTGACCCCCGATGCTGTGCATTCAGGTATGAAGGGCTCCCTGACAGAAAACTGTCAGAGACAACCCCTGGGAAATAGGAGAGTTCCTAGACCCTGTGTGCTTGTCACAGACCCACTCTGAATCTCTCATTCAGCCGCCCCCTGGAAGATCCTGTAGTCTTGGGGAGGAATTAATTGATGGGGAAGGGGGTAGCTTGGTTTCTGGGACATAACAGGGCTAAGCCCTGTCTTGCCCTTTAGTCACTTCTAACAGCTAACACTGCTCTGCTTTTGTCTGTCTGTCTGTCTGTCTGTCTCTGTACAAAGTGGGAGGGAATTCATCACAGAGCAGCTCCCCCAGCTCTAGCGTGCCCAGTTCCCCAGCCGGCTCTGGGCACACACGGCCCAGCTCCCTCCACGGTCTGGCACCCAAGCTCCAACGCCAGTACCGCTCTCCACGGCGCAAGTCAGCAGGCAGCATCCCACTGTCACCACTGGCCCACACCCCTTCTCCCCCACCCCCAGCAGCTTCACCTCAGCGGTCCCCATCACCCCTGTCTGGCCATGTAGCCCAGGCCTTTCCCACAAAGCTTCACTTGTCACCTCCCCTGGGCAGACAACTCTCGCGGCCCAAGAGCGCGGAGCCACCCCGTTCACCACTACTCAAGAGGGTGCAGTCAGCTGAGAAACTGGCAGCAGCACTTGCCGCTTCTGAGAAGAAGCTAGCCACTTCTCGCAAGCACAGCCTTGACCTGCCCCACTCTGAGCTAAAGAAGGAACTACCGCCCAGGGAAGTGAGCCCTCTGGAGGTAGTTGGAGCCAGGGGTGTGCTGTCTGGCAAGGGGGCCCTGCCAGGGAAGGGGGTGCTGCAGCCTGCTCCCTCACGGGCCCTAGGCACCCTCCGGCAGGACCGAGCTGAACGACGGGAGTCACTGCAGAAGCAAGAAGCCATTCGTGAGGTGGACTCCTCAGAGGACGACACCGAGGAGGGGCCTGAGAACAGCCAGGGTGCGCAGGAGCTGAGCCTGGCACCTCACCCAGAAGTGAGCCAGAGTGTGGCCCCCAAAGGAGCAGGAGAGAGTGGGGAAGAGGAAACATTCCCGTCCAGAGACCCTAGGAGCCCGGGCCCAGTAGTTCCAAGCCTATTGACAGGGATCACACTGGGGCCTCCCAGAATGGAAAGTCCCAGTGGTCCCCACAGGAGGCTCGGGAGCCCACAAGCCGTTGAGGAGGCTGCCAGCTCCTCCTCACCAGGCCCCAACTTGGGTAGGTCTGGAGCCACAGACTGCATCCCTTCTGAAGGTTGCTGGAAGGCTCAGCACCTCCACACCCAGGCACTAGCAGCACTTTCTCCCAGCACTTCAGGACGCACCCCCACCAGCAGTTGCTCTCCTCCCAGTTCCACCTCTGGGAAGCTGGGCATGTGGTCCTGGAAATTCCATATTGAGGGCCCAGACAGGGCATCCCCAAGCAGAAAGGCAACCATGGCAAGTGGGCTAGTCAACCTCCAGGATTTGGAAACCACAACTCCAGCCCACCCTAAGAACCTGTCTCCCAGGGAGCAGGGGAAGACACAGCCACCCAGTGCCCATCCACCTTGTGAGGATCCCAGCCAGGGCTGGCTATGGGAGTCTGAGTGTGTACAAGCAGTGAAAGAGGATCCAGCCCTGAGCATCACCCAAGTGCCTGATGCCTCAGGTGACAGAAGGCAGGACGTTCCATGCCAAGGCTGCCCCCTCACCCAGGAGTCTGAGTCCAGCCTCCTCTGGAGGGGCCAAGAACCAGGGGGCCATCAAAAGCATCGGGATTTGGCATTGGTTCCAGATGAGCTTTTAAAGCAAACGTAGCAGTTGTTTGCCATTTCTTGCACTCAGACCCGTGTAATATATACTCCTGGAAACCATCGTTATGTCTTTCGCTTGCTTGTTTTCCTTTGGTCAACCCACATGTAACTTGGTCCTGTGTTGCTGCTAGGAATAAAACAGTTTCCACTATCAGGGGAGAGCCACCTAACCCAGCTTGACTTCCCAAAGGCTGTGACATTTGAGCTCAAACATGAAGAACAGATGATACGTAGTAGTTTGCTGGGTGTGGCAAGGGTGGAGGCTGGTTTAAGAAAGGCTGTCCAGGCAACCTTTAGCACATACGGTATACCTGGTATATTCAAGGAACCAAAGATAATTCAAAGTAGAAATGAGTCTGGCAAGTGAGGCAAGGGCCATGTCTAATGGTCTTCCAGGAGATGACTTTGTGAAGGTGATGGGGAACCAGAAAATACCATGTAGCAACTAAAATTCCTTCTTTATAGATAAGGGCACTCAGGCTTTGATGCCCATGGTAATACAGCTTGGGTAGAACTGGGGTTAGAACCTAGGTTTCCCTTGGACTCCAGAACTCACGTGTCTCCTAACTTGGATTGCCTCAGCCAGGAAATGAGGAGGGGAAGAAGTGAGAAGAGGCAGTTTAACTTTGGGTGTGTTTGAGATAGAAGATAGAACAGCCAGAAGAGTCATAAAGTCCATGGGAGGAAAGAGTTTTTAAAATGGACGGAGAAGTTACTTGATAAATGCCGAGGTGAGGGTGAGATGAAAACAAAGCCGCCGGTCATATTTAGTAAGAAGCCCTTCATGATTGTAGCCAGTGAGCTCTTCCTGGGCTGTTGCAGGCAGAGGCCTCAGCACTGCAGGCGGATGGACATTGTCTATGCAGCCCTCATTGAGTAGAACTTCATTTGATGGGTAGTGTGGGAGGAAGGGGGAGGAAATAAGTGGGACCAGAGCCAGGGGAGTCAGGAGGTGGCATCACAGGGCAGGCAGTGGGGCTTGGCAGAGTACCAAGGCTTTGTCTCCATAGTGTTGGAAGACTTGAGAAACTGTCTTGCACTGGTTGCCCTGATCGTCTCACAATCCAGTGCCTAGGTCTGAAGAAGTGTTAGGAGGCCTGGAGATGAAAACGTCTGGGCCATTGCCTGGGAAGGCGGTGGCCACCAGAGGGCGCACTGTATCCACAGTGGCAGAGCCCATTTGTGCAGCTATTTGGCCCCTCAGCCTTCTAGTCCTCTCTTCGCTTCTTTGTTCATTCACAGCAGTCTCTGGGCTAATGTACTGGGGCCTGGGCAGACAGATTACAGGTTGTGAGCTGGAGGATGGCAGGGGCATGGCTGAGGGAGCAAGTGCCCCGTGCATGTAGGGATCTGGTCAGGAGCACCACACCACAGGTGTAACGGATGTTGGGAACTGCCCTCCTAGAGGGTTGGAAATGGGGATAGGAGGAAGCACAGAGATGCTAAACATCCTATACCACATCGGGCAGTTGCCCCAAGTGTCAGTAGTGTTCCCTTTGAGAAACTGGTGGGGGTAGTGAAGAGTTCCTGAAAGGTAACTTCGGGGAAGTGGTATTATCTTTTGTTTTAGGAAGATCACTCTGGCTGCAGTATAGAGAGGCTGGAGTGGAGTGAGGGTACCACAGAGGATGAGGTAGTGCGGTGTGAACTAGAACAGCAACAGTGAGGAGGTAAGGAAGGAAAGGGTAGGAAGCTGGACATCTAGATTTGGGAGCCATCAGGCAGTAGAAGGCAATGAAAGCCACAAGAGATGACTGTCCAGGGAACATACGCAGGATGAGGAAGAAGTCCTGAGATACTGGCACTAGCTGAGGGGGTAGAGCCAGTGAAAAGAAGTTGAAGGTGGGGAATGAGATCCCGAATCGGAGAAGCCAGACCATCCAATTTTGTAATTCACCCTAAGATCAATGGAGACTTAGTTATTGTTTGCCACAGGTTGATTTGTATTTTGAAAAGATGCCTGGTTGCTATAATCAGAACGGATTTGAGGGGGACAAGCATGGAAGAAGGGGGGCCTTCCAGGATGAAGGGTGCAGATGGTAGTGAAGCAGTGAAGTTAGAAGTGCTATTTTGATTGATACTTGGTGAAGGACTTTAGATATGAAGCAGAGGGCTATCAGGGATGATGACTGACTACATTTCTGACTTATATAACCAGATGAATTGTATTTCCATTTACCAAAATAAGAAACAAGGAAGAGAACCAGGGCTAAGTAGTTCAGTGCTGCATTCCATGCGCTAAATATGAAGTAGCTTCCAATAGAGGTCTGGGCAAGTGAAATGAACAGATGTAATTGGCCTAGAGATGGTGGGTGGGTTCATGACTGGATAAAACTGCCAGGTAAAATGGTGTTAAGTGAGAACTGAAGGAATCCAGGAGATGTAAAAGAACAGTCAGATGTCAGAAGAATATTTAATGAGTTGTAATAAGAGTCCATGAAGGAGCTTTCCATAGAGAGGATAGTTAACAGTGATGGTTATTGAAGGCATCAAGAAAAGCAGTTTCAGTGGTGGAACCAGTACTGAAATACTTGAGATGAGGAAATAAGGATATTTAAGACAGCTCTTTCCAAAGGCTTGGCTTTGAAGAGGAGAAAATAAATAAAGATGTATGGGATGATTGAGTAGGGACTGGGGGAGTAGAATGAGAACCAACCAACCATGTTTAAATATCAATGGAGATGATCCAGTTGAAGTAGAGAAAGAATTGATCTTCATCTTGGGAGATTCCTAAGGTGGAAGAAAATAGATTCCAAAATACACGTGGAGGGCTGGCTTTAGCTGGAGGCAACTATTGTAATTTAACAGGTAGGAGGGAGAATAGTTATATAGATAAGGTTGTGGGTTTGGTGGTAGGAAGGTAAGGGAATTCATAGCCAATCATACCTTTTCTGCCAAGTAAACAAGTTTTTTTTTTTTTGTTTTTTTTGAGATGGAGTCTCGCCCTGTTGCCCAGGCTGGAGTACAATGGTGTGGCCTTGGCCCACTGTAACCCCTGCATCCGGGGTTCAGGCAATTCTTATATCTCAGCCTCCTGAGTAGCTGGGATTACAGGTGCATGCTACCACGCCCAGCTAATTTTTGTACTTGAGACAGGGTTTCACCATGTTGGCCAGGCTGTTCTCGAACTCCTGACCTCAGGTGATCCGCCCGCCTAGGCCTCCCAAAGTGCGGGGATTACAGGTGTGAGCCACCACACCCAGCCCCAAGTAAACAAGTTTGAAGTGTCGGTGAGACACCCACCCAGGAGCCCAGTGGAAACAGCCAGCCAGCAGGTAGGGTTCAGAAGAAAAAACTGGGAAGGAGATAGAAATCTGAGCATCCTAAACACAGAAGTATGAACAACTCTGGGATCAGGAGAAATCCATAGTTCCCAGCAGTGGTCTTGGGATGCGGTGTAGCTAAAGTGTAGTGGGGAGAAAAGACACAGACAAGGTCACTTAGAACAGGCTGTTCCCTGCCCAATCTGACTTATTTGTAATTGACTACACATGGGTGGGGCCTGAGACATGGATGAGCGCTGCAATATCCTATGCAACAAGAGGTCATCGCATGTTTGCTCATTACATTCCCAGAATACAGGAAGCTCAACAGTGTGCCTTGGCAGGAGATGACAAGGGCCTAGGGCAACAAAAGGATAGACTATATATAAACCTGGGTCCATTTCCCCCTCCCCCAGAGTAGAATGTGGAAACACTTTTCATTCTGGGTAGAAATATGAGAACCAATAAACAGCTTATTAGGAGTGGGCAGTGAGGTGTGGAGGAAATGGCATTCAGTTTTAATTTTCTGAGTCAATATCTGAGACTCCCTGTGTCTGTGTTCAGTGGACAGGACTCTGGCATCATGCCCAGTTGGAGTGGATGTCCTCCCCTAGGAAGAAGAGAGCCTTTGGTTGCCCCAGTTCAGCCCAAGTACTAGTCTTTTGGCGCTTACTGGAGAGGTTTGGAAGTTTCAAGGGCTGTTCAACACCTGAGTGCTTTTCTCTCTTGACCCCACTCTGCCCCAGCCCACCCCTTCATAGCATGAAGACAAAAAATTAACTTTATTGCAATGTATTTATTGCATTACTGGAGCAAGTTGGCCAGACTGTCCCCTCTTGGGGAAGGTATAAAACAAAAAGACCAATAAGTAACTCCTCTCGCCTTTCCCCTACCCTCCCCCACAATTGCACAGCAATGTCTGAACACATCTGGTGACAAGAACAATTTGCAAAGTGGTCTAGGAACTACATATGAACTGTCCCATCACAAGACATACAGTTGGCTTTCTTGGGAGTCAGATATTTTTACGTAAAAACTACATGAATTTTCTGGACTACGTCGAAGACAGCAGAATAGATTTTTCACAAGTAACAGGGCACCAAAGTCACATGCTGGACTTTATAAGGAAACGAGGTTTGCCGCAAGTGGCTGGAGCTAAAGCAGGGTTGAGCAATTGGGCACCGAGGGCCCAAGCAGGCCCCCTATCTGGACCCTCTGGTTTCTGAGGCCACTGAAGCCTCACAGAGGCCTACTCTGGGTTCTTAACTAGCAGCAGAGACCACCTTAGAAAACAGGAATTGCCCAGGTGCAATTCTCAGTTTCAGAGAATACATGGGGCTGATTCCTTGCAGCAAAAAGAGGACACCTGTGGAAGACACCACATTGGCTCTCAAAGCTTCTTCACAGCACATGAGGCCTAAAGTAAGTGGAGGTCCCATCAAGGCTTGGAGAGGGAGTGAAAGTGTTGGGAGGTCCTCATTCTTGGCCAGATCAGTGGTAAGGACACAGGCAGCCTATCCAGGCCTGAATCATGGCATGGCATCTATGGCCAGGTGGAGATAGCACTGTTCTGTGATGAAAGCTTCACCTGGAAACGATGGCCCTAGTACCTGTGTCCAGCCAGCCCCAAGCTGCTTTCATGTCAGTAGCTGGGTTCTCTAGCCAGGGGTATAATGAGCCCCTCTGATCTTGGTCTCGCTTTGCCCTCTGCCTCATTGAAACTGCAGTTAAGATGCCAAGACAGATAGTCCCAGGGTCCAGATCATGGGACAGGAAACAGCACTAGATTCTCATGAAAGAGGCCAAGATCTCCTCTCAAGTCATGGGTGTAAAGACGCACCTTGCTACCCTATCCCCCTCTACACACCAGGCTCAGTGGGTAGTAGACTGGTCACTATGCCATTTCCACTGGCTCAGGGTCAAGCAAGTCATGTGGCAACTGGTCAGAAAAGATACTGTCAAACCTCTCAAATGACCCCTGGGTCTTAGATCCCACAAAACAATGAATTCAAGAACAAAAAACAAAAGAAGAAAAAAATGAAGGAATGTAGGACTGAAAAAAAGCAGCCATTCTCCATAAGCCAGCCCAAGTGTATAAAGATGGTACTTGGTCTCTCCCTGCACACCCTCAGTGTCTGCCCAAAAAGGAGCAGACACATTGAATACTACAGGCATGCATCTGTATTTCCATTTTGGTTTAAAAGACACTCAGAACACACTGAAATGTTAGTACCAGACGGGAGGGATTCCTTGCACGTAATCTTGAGCATCCACCTGCTTCAGCAGGTTCAACACCAGGTGCAAAGCCATGCAGGTGTGCCCAGCAGGAATTAGCTTGGTATTATTCAGTAAAACTTTCAGTAAGATTTCAATCCACAGTTTGGGGAAGGGATGTGCTGGCTATTAGTTAAATGACTTTAGAGGGGGGTTCATTTGTCTCTGTCTCACCCAATCCTGAAACTGCAATGTAACCAAGAAAAAGCCAAAGATAAGCACTTCCCTTCCTATCCTCATCGCTAGTAACTGGAAGTTTCTCCAAATTTATAAATCTATGTCTACAGCATGGTCCATATTTTAGACGCTGTCACGGAAATAAGTGCTCAGGTAAAGTTATATTTTTCTTTCACCCTCAAAACTAGAGCTTTCCTAGCTGTAACCTTATAAATCAAGAGGCAGGTACTGGCTTCTCTAGCTCAGCCAGGATGCCTGACTGCACAGCTTTGGGTTCAAACAGCTGACTCACTCTGAGCCTGTTAGGGTTCCGGGATTGGCTCAGAGGCAGCTGGACTCTATTTGTCAAATGAGTGTTGACTGATTGATGGGTGTGGGGCATTATGGGGGCAGGAATAATGCCTGCCCCCACTCCATTTGCCTAGCTTCACTCAGCTGGAAGGCTTAAGCCACATGGAGCAGAAGATTCCTGGCCTAAAATCAAGGCCACTGGAGCATGAGGGCAGACTGCACATAGCCTTAATGGCAGGATCACAGAAAAAGGCAAAGAGAAAAGCTTCCAGATGGCTTCTACTAACCGTCTAAACACTAAGCCATCTTCTCTCCTTGCAAAAGCTTCAGAAACCACTGTATGGAAGCACATGTGTAATGTGGTATGACTCTCACCCGGACCACAGCGCCCCTGGGTCTGTGATTTACTGAGGCCGCTGACCACAATCTGACTCCCCTCCTTAGCAACCTATAGCTCCCAAAACCCCATCCAGCAAAGGAGGGGGAGATGAAGGGAAATTAAATCATGTTTACTATTTCTGCAGGGCCTTTAAACTTGGGGAAGCACATATAATAATGTTGTTCTATATTGTTATTTGGTATATCAAGCCATCTAAAAGCACTGGATTGCACCTTTTCTTGACTCATACAAACAAGTTACAAAGATTTCAAACAATAGATCATTCTTTAGGCTAAGGAAACACCACACAAGCACCAACTTCATTTTATGATTCAAAACTCACCATCCCCACAAAAAGAACGCTATTCCTCATCTCAGAGAAACAGGCAGGACAGAAGGGGTTACACTGACCAATTTTAGTGTTTGCTAAAACTCACAATTTCTAGTCTTTTCATGTTCAAGTTTTGGTACAGAAGTATACATTCATCTATGAGTGATACGTTTTTCCATCAAACATTGGTCTGGCAACAAACATTGTTTTGTTGGCTTCTGAACATAATACTTCTTTAGAGGGAGGGGCTGATGAGATGCTGAAGCCTAAATTATGTTGGTAAGAAATAAAGTACCTTCAGTTGAAGGTTTTTTTTTATCATCTTGGCTTAGATTGTTTAAATGAAATCCCAAGCCTCCCCATTTTCCTTTGGTTGTCTTTTTCATCAAATCCCATTCTATCACAAAACCAAAACAGCCTTCTTCGTGGGGGGAAGAGAGACTGCCAAAGCAAAACAGAACTCCCAGCAGAGCCATGCCCCTGCTGCACTCTCAAGAGTTAAAGATTTAAAAAAGACATGGCCTCTTCAGAGGCTTCCAAATACAACCCCACCCACTACAACCATCAAGCCTAATATTCTGTTGAGGGTGCCTGGCTAAACAAAACAAAAACCCCAATGAAACAGACTTTCAAAAAAACATCTGCTTCCAGCTTAGTATGTCAGTGCAGCGGCATGGCTGAGTCCTAGAGAACCTCAGGCCTCTAATGCCTCCATCCCGGCCGGCTGCTGCTCGGCCTCTCCACTTCACATTCACAGAATCACTTCTTGTGCAAAACAAGCAGTCTATGTAGAAAGAATGCCCTCATCGTAGTCTAATAAAAACTGTAGAAAAAAATGCCAGAGAACCACCTCTCTTCCCACTTCCTCTTTATCTGCACAGCGAGGGCATCTGTGCATGAACAGGGTAGGCAAGCCTGACATTGAGGGAGTCGTTGTGCTGAACCAAGGATGTCTGCTGGTAATGGAGCACTAGCTCCTTCAGAGAGCTGTACAGGTTGTAGGGCTCTGCAAAGCCATAGCCCCGAGCAGTGCTGTAGATCACACAGTGCTTCACTTCCCCATCAGCCCTGCAATGACACACCACAGAAGAAATGGTAAGGTAAGTAACGATAAATAAAGGGACGCTAAATGGCCAGAAGTCTGAGAGCAACTGGTACGCAGATAAGTGTTTTTTGTTAACCAGGCAAAGCTTGTAAAATTGCATCCCCATTCCCTACAGACTTGGCCACAGATACAGGCGTTAAAACAACCATAAATGTAAATGTTTCCTTTCCTTTTTTTTTTTAAGACAGGGTCTCGCTCTATCACCAAGGCTAGGGTACAGTGGCTTGATCACAGCTCACTGTAGCCTCAAACTCCTGGGCTCAAGTGATCCTCCCACCACAGCTTCCCAAGTAGCCAGGACTACAGGTGTGAGCCACATGCCCAGCTACTTTTTTATTTTTAGTAGACATGGGGTCTTGCTGTGTTGCCCAGGCAGGTCGTGAACTCCTGGGCTCAAGGAATCCTCCTGCCTTAGCCTACTAAAATCCTGGGATTACAGGTATGAGCCACTGCACCCAGCCAAGGGTAGTTTTTGATTAATCTGTTTATGTAAGGACTCCAACCAAGTCCTGAACCTACAGGCTGCCACCCAATAACCTGAGTGAGAGTGAGCAACTGGGCTTCCTGCCTTCCTTATCATTCTTAGAAGACCCAAAGTCTTACAAGAACCATCCTCACCTATATTTCCACTCAGATAACTTGAATAGCCCAAGTCAAGAAGAAATGAAATGTTGCAAGTAGTTCTATCTTTGGATAACAGTAATCCAATGAACTTTTCAACTCCTCCCCCATTTTCCAACCATAAGACATCCCATTCATCTTTTTGAGGTCTATCTCAGATGCCTTTCCCACAAAACCTCCCAATCCGCTCTTTCTCCACTAGAATTAACCCTTCCATATGTGCACAGCCTACTAATGATACTTATTTCACAGTGGTTCTATTCATCTTGGATATTTGGTGAAATGAAAAAAGCCTGGTGCAATAGAAAAATGTGGGTTTTGAAACCATGTAAACTTGGATTCAAACTCTGACTCCATGACAGAAGTAGAGCGCTACAAACAAGATGATCACATAAAGCACTGAGCAATCTGTTAATATGAATGCCTTTCCTCTATCTTCTCCACCTTGCCCTCTAAGGGCACAATCACTTTGTCACTTTGTTTGCCTTCTGCCACATCCATCAGTAGCATCATCATCATCATATTAGTAGGTGACATTTACTTCTTATGTTAAAAGCATATTGTATGACATAGATTAGCTCATTTAATCCTCACAAAAACCCTAAAGTAGGTATTATCCTTATTTTACAGATAAGGAAACTGGGCAAAGACTAAGTAATTTACCCAAGGTTACCCAGCTAGTAAGCAGTAGAGCCAGGAGCTGAACCCAGTATATCTGGGACCATCGTAACTCTCTTCTAAGTGTGGCTTTTGTCAATGAAGATGTTTGCCTTCTTAAGGAATATATTCTACACTCAGGCAAAAATCTGACCAAGGCACAGTTATCCCCAAAATTTCACTTTCCATTACAAGGAAAATAGGCTTTTCTCAAAAGAGTCACATGATTATCTTAACGGAAAACACGTCCACATTTCCTATGACTACATCAACAGAATAACATATAATTTAAATTTTTAGATAGAGTTTTCCTTCTGAAGTAAAAACAGTTCTATTTCATCAAGCCTTTCCTAATCTGACACTGGAGACCATACTAGGCGTATAGGATACTACTAAAGAATTAAGTGATTTTTTTTTTTTTCAATTTAAGATCTCACATTACCGTTCGCAGATACCTGAAATCCAACAGCAATGCTGCAGGGCCTAATCTACTTACCATGTAAATTAAAACTCCAGGATAATTTCAGATATCATTTCTCATAAAGCTGGCTTTTTTTGTACTAATAGTTATGATCCAAGCCATGGGTCCTCGTTACTGTACATTAACTAATTTCATCTGAATTTTACGAGGGGTTGATTTCATATTAATTAATGCACAAGATTTCAAAAGGCTATATCCCCAGAGAAGACTTACACCACAGAGCAAGCATAGCATCCTTTCTTGCTACTCTCACGAATTAAGAATGCACCATCAGGTTTCCCATAAAGCAAGTCCTCTGCTTGTACTCGATTGATATCCTCAACAAACCAGGTTTTCTCATCATAGTGGGGCAGGTTTTCATCTTCCTCATTGATAAAATAGTTCCTAAAAATTAAATGTTAATTGTTATTCTAACAAGTTACTTCTATCTAAAAGCAAATTCATAAATAAAACACTCTTCTAAATCTTTAAACCACAAATGACAAAGCAAAATTACAATTAGTTGGGTGTTAGCTTCATTACTTGCTATGGTGCATAAAGCACAGAATTCATGTTTCATCCAATAAGCTGAAATATGAACATCTGAATAACAGTGCTTTTACATCCAGATTTTGAGTAGCTATACTCAAAGTAGCTTATACATCCAGATTTTGAGTTCAGAAGCAGGTCTCTGAACTCCAGTGCCTATAGGGTACTTTCAGGCAATTCAATTCAATTCAAAAGAGAGTCAAAGTTCTAGATTCAATGTCCTCAAGTGACAATGACAACCAATATTTACCATGTATAAACAAGGCGCATGTCTTATATTGATAACAAAGCCCTCTGACCGAAAGTCTAGAGAGAACTTACTCATCAGCATCCTCATTCTTAATTCCCAGCCAGGCATTCAGGCGTTTCTGTCTCACCCCTTTGTGATTGAGCCATCTGCCAGAGGAAAGACATCAGTGTCAGTATCTATGCAAACTCTGACTGGACAAAGTAGGTATGTCTGAGCCGACTGAACTTCTAGAGTCTAGACACTTCTTGTTTTTCCTAATCCCACAAAGAGTGGGCAAAGATTTCCTAAAATTAGTCTCTCATTACTTTTCTTTCAACTACTACCAAGAGGAACGAATCTTTTCTGGAAAAAGGCAGAAACAGAAAGGGCTACTTGAAATTAGGCCCTTCACTTTTCATTTTTCTTTGCTGGAAGATGTGCCACCACAAGCACATACATACTCGCACTCGCAGTGGGACGTTTGTTTCTGAGAACATTAGTTAGGTGGGCATGGTGTCACATTTGCAATCTCCACTAAGCCTGAGAACCCACTTTCCGTGTGACCTACTGAATTAAGTTTAATATTTCAACTAAAAACTTCAAGATCTACTTTTGCATTTAAGCAGGCTTAGCCACAAGAAATTCAGGGTGGCAATCTGAGTAATTAATGAGTGAACTTCATTACCAAGAAAATCATAGTATCCAGGCTGGGCTCAGTGGCTCATGCCTGTAATCCCAGCACTTTGGGAGGCCAAGGCAGGTGGATCACCTGAGGTCAGGAGTTCAAGACCAGCCTGGCCAACATAATCAAACCCCATTTCTACTAAAAATACAAAAATTAGCCAGGTGTGGTAGTGCATGCCTGTAATCCCAGCTACTAGGAGGCTGAGGCAGGAGAATTAAGCTTGAAACCAGGGGGCGGAGGCTGTAATGAGCTGAGATTGCACCACTGCCCTCCAGCGTGGGCGACAGAGCGAGACTCGATCTCAAAAAAAAAAAGAAAGAAAGAAAAGAAAATCATAGTATCTCTTAAAATGTACCAGTATTTTAGATGTAAAATGAGGTAAACCAGCACATTTTGTTCCTTTCAGATAGCCAACAGTCTAAAACTAGGGTGGATGAGTGGAAAGCACCTTCATTCATCATTACCCACTAAGCAAGGCTCCTATCATTCAGGTTTTATCATAAACACCATCCCCTCAGGGAGGACGACCCTAACTGTCCCAACTAAGGCAGTCCCCAGTCACTCTCTACACTTTACCTTGTTTTATCATCTTCATAACACTTAGTTAAAATCCATTATTTTTGTTTAGTTGGTTGGTTTTTGTTTTTTTTTGGTTTTTTTTTGTTTTTTTTTGAGACAGAGTCTCGCTCTGTTACCTAGGCTGGAATGCAATGGCACGATCTCGGCTCACTGCAGCCTCCATCTCCAGGATTCAAGCAATTCTCTCACCTCTGCCTCTGTAGCTGGGACTACAGGCATGCGCCACCACGCCCAGCTAATTTTCATATTTTTAGTAGAGACAGGCTTTCACCATGTTGGTCAGGTTGGTCTCGAACTCCTGACCTCAGGTGATCTGCCCACCTTGGCCTCCCAAAGTGCTGGGACTACAGGCGTGAGCCACTATGCCAGGCCTATTTTCTATTTGTATTTGTTTATGTCTGTCTCCCCAATAAAATGTAAGCTGCTGTAATGAAAGGGGTCTGTCCTGTTCGTGGCTATGTTACCAATTATCAAAACAGCACATGCACATAGATATTCAACTGTCAGTAAATAATTGCTGGTGGGCTGCTTTTAACAAAATCTTTGCCAGGCACGGTGGCTCACGCCTGTAATCCCAGCACTTTGGGAGGCCGAGACGGGCGGATCACGAGGTCAGGAGATCGAGACCATCCTGGCTAACACGGTGAAACCCTGTCTCTACTAAAAATACAAAAAATTAGCCGGGCGCGGTGGCAGGCGCCTGTAGTCCAGCTACTCAGGAGGCTGAGGTGGGAGAATGGCGTGAACCTGGGAGGCGGAGCTTGCAGTGAGCCGAGATTGCGCCACTGCACTCCAGCCTCGGGCACAGAGCGAGACTCCGTCTCAAAAAAAAAAAAACAAAAAAACAAAAAAACAAAATCTTCACAATTCCAGGATCATCCTCTATCTCTCTCTGACCCCAAGTACACAAGATAACTTGGCATCACACCTAATTTTAAAGTTCTGTTAGACAGATTTCACAGTCTTTCTCAGTAAGACTTGCCCTTTAGTTAACTTGGATTTCATTTTTTATGCTTAGGGAGACTGGAAAATAGATAATATGTGATCTTGATACAACTGATTTAGTAACAAACCCCCTCCCCCACACCATGTCTGTCATCAAAATATCCAGATGCCCTCCTCTAAGCATTCTTATCACCCAAAGTTTTCTATCCTCAAAGAAACTGACCTTCTCTTTATCAAAGAAATAAGCACACTGGGAAAAAAGGCGTGAATTGAATTAATGT
>NW_016807423.1:826707-831828 GCF_001698545.2 Rhinopithecus bieti | reverse complement strand
CACAATGGCTGAACTAGTTTACAGTCCCACCAACAGTGTAAAAAATGTTCCTATTTCTCCACATCCTCTCCAGCACCTGTTGTTTCCTGATTTTTTAATGATTGCCATTCTAACTGGTATGAGATGGTATCTCATTGTGGTTTTTTCTTTTTTTTTTTTTTAATACAGAGTCTCATTCTGTTGCCCACGCTAGAGTGCAGTGGGGTGATCTCAGATCACTGCAACCTCCAATTCCCGGGTTCAAGCAATTCTCCTGCCTCAGGCTTCTGACTAGCTGGGATTACAGGCATGTGCCACCACACCTGACTAATTTTTGTATTTTTAGTAGAGACAGGGTTTCACTATCTTGGCCAGGCTGGTCTCGAACTCCTGACCTCAGGTGATCCACCTGCCTCAGCCTCCCAAAGTGCTGGGATTACAGGTGTGAGTCACTGCACCCGGCCACATAGAACTCTTTTATCTGCAAACTCCCCTAGTACATATATTACTCAAAACTCATCAATTCCCTAAGCAGAATATGCATTTTAAAAACCCTCATCATTATGTACCTATATTGTTATGGCCGTTATTCTTTATTTTAAATTTATGAATTTTGATTTATGAATACTGCAGTCCCTGCTTATCCATGGGGAATAGTTCTAAGACAACCAAATAGATGCCTAAAACCACAGAAAGTACTAAACCCTATATATACTGTTTTTCCCTATACATACATACCTGTGATCGTTTAATTTATAAATTAAGCACAGTAAGGGATTAACAATAACTAATAATAAAATAGAACAATATAACAATATGCTGGAATAAAAGTGATGTGAATGTGGTCTCTCTCAAGATGTGTTATTGTGCTGTATTCACCTATCCAGACTGTGGCTGACTGGGGATACCTGAATCCACGGAAAGCAAAACCACAGTAAGCAAAGCCATGGACCAAGGGGGACTACAGTACCAAAAAAGGTAAATGGTAATCATGAAAGCTAGCCTTAAACTCATGAGGAAAAAGAATTGCATATTAACAACAAAATTCCTTTTTTTGAAAGGGAATTTTTAAAAAACTGATACCTAAGAAATGTTTAATGTATTTACTGAGTTATAATACACATAAAGCACATTAATCTTAAGTGTACTGATGATAAATTTTAACCTACGTATAAACCCATGGAACCCCATTCATATCAAGATTCAGAACATTTCTAGAACCGTTAAACATTCCTCATCCCATTTTCCCATCAAAATCCTCACCATAAATAATCACTATTTTTAATTCTATCATCACGGATAGGTTTTACCTGTTCTTGAGCTTCCAGTAAATGGAATTATATCATAGAATTTTTTTCTATATTTAAGCAATGAAATTCTGTATTTAAACACTCAAGAATATCCTACTAGTAGTGCACCAAGATCTCAGCAGACAATCACATAGAATCCTTGTGGGCTATGCAGTGGCCAGTCAGGGAAATGACCACATCCAAAGAGGGCTTAAAGAACTAATGACAATCTTGAGATAGGTATCACAGAATCCCAACCTATTCCTTTAAAACAGGACCAGAGAGAGATCATACTCAGCATCATGCAGCAACGCTAATACGAGACACATATTTTACTACAGTCTCCTTCAGTACCAACAACACAAATTGCAGTATTAGAATAGATCGAGTCCACCAAGCCCAGAGATAATTCTCTGTTAGAAACATCAAAGCATGGACTATGGGACACTGAACTATTCTCCTGGAAGAAGCCCTTCCAAAAGAGGTAATGGCTGTCTGTGCCTCCCTGCACTTGAGTTGTCCTTACTTGTAGGTCATGAATTTGTCATCCATGATGTTATCTAAACTCTTTTATATTTGTTGTTGTTGTTGTGTTACTGTTTTGTTTTTTTGTGGTTTATTTGGTGTGTATGGTTTTGTTGTTGTATTTTTTTTGTTGTTTTCTTTCTTTCTTCTGTATTTAGTTTATAAAACCCATTAAAGAAACTTACTGGCCATCTTACTGGCCAATTCTCAATTACCTCAAGTGCCTTCTATAGACACATTTCTGTTATTTAAATAAAGAACGTCATTTTGTTTTTGTTGTTGTTGTTTTTGAGACTCTTGTCCAGGCTGGAGTGCAGTGGCACGATCTTGGCTCACTGCAACCTCTGTCTCCCAGGTTTAAGCGATTCTCCTGCCTCAGCCTCCCAAGTAGCTGGGACTACAGGCACCCACCACTATGCCCAGCTAATTTTTTGTATTTTTAGTACAGACGGGATTTCACCATCTTTTTTTCTTTTTTTTTTTTTTTTTGAGATGGAGTCTCACTCTGTCACCCAGGCTGGAGTGCAGTGGTGTGATCTCGGCTCACCGCAACCTCTGCGTCCAGGGTTCAAGTGATTCTCCTGCCTCAGCCTCCCGAGTAGCTGGGATTACAGGCATGTGCCACCATGCCCAGCAAATTTTTGTATTTTTAGTAGAAACGGAGTTTCACTATGTTGGCCAGGCTGGTGTCTAGAACTCATGACCTCAGATGATCTGCCTACCTCGGCCTCCCAAAGTGCTGGGGTTACAGGCGTAAGCCACTGTGCCTAGCCTAGAACCTATTTCCCCTCAGAGGAAATAGAAATTCCCCACTCAGTTCTACTATGTAAACAAAGATTCTGATTTTTATGTTTTAGGCAAACATTAATCTGTTCTTCTTAAGGTATAGCAGTTTACTCATGCCACAGCCAGCCTCTGAGATTTCCAAGGCATTTCTATGAATCAAGAATCCTATATTCTGGTTTGCTCCACATATTAACTTCAGATTAACTCTGGTACCCCCTACAACTACCAAGGCCATTATCCTAAATTCTTACCATCTTACTGGCCAATTCTCAATTACAAATCTCTTCTCCCACGTCTAACGTCTCTAGTGCTGGTAGTAACCTGGCACTAGTGTCTCCCTCCCCATACACTCCCAGACTACTTACACAAGGTGTTGATCTCGGATCTTTCGCAGCTGGATCAGGTCAGGTTTGATACTATTCATTTTCTTATCTATTTCTCGGTTGTCCAAAGCTTGTTTCTTCAAATCCTGCTCTAGACGCATTTTGCTATCATGAATCTCTCCCAGACGTGATTTCAATTTATCATAATTCATCATAATTCTGTAAAAATATGTGACATGTTAAGGCTAAAATAGAAATCAAGCAGACAGATCCTACTGAGTGAGCATGGTCCTAATATCCCTTTTTTTTTTTCTTGAGATTGAGTCTCGCCTGTCACCCCAGGCTGGAGTGCAGTGGCGTGATCTCAGCTCACCGCAACCTCTGCCTCCCGGGTTCAAGCAACTCTCCTGCTTCAGCCTCCCCAGTAGCTGGGATTACAGGCACGAGTTACCACACCTGGCTAATTTTTGTATTTTTAGCAGAGACGGGGTTTTGCCATGTTGACCAGACTGGTCTCAAACTATCTGCCTGCCTCAGTCTCCCAAAGTACTGGGATTACAGGCGTGAGCCATTGCACCCAGTGAGGTCCTAATATCTTATGCGGGGTGAAGATTTGTTTTTGCCTGGCCCATATCCATTCCCGTTTCTGGTATTAGCACCCTGATGTTCCCTGGAGGTAAGGATTCATTCCCCCATCTCAGATCCAGGGATGTAAATACACATGGCCCAGACTGGCCAATAAGAATATTCCACTGTATCCCACCCCTACCCTCAGGCCACAGTGACTGGTTCAGGAATAGGAATAAGACTCAAACTGATCCAATGAGAGTCAATTCTAGAACATTTGCTAGAACTGTATTGTTAAAATAAATTATCTCTTTCCACACGAATTGCTAAATTATGAATATGCAGTTCTCAACCCAGCAGCTATACTGTCACTTCACTGGCAAAGCCTGCCTGCCTGCCTGAGAATAAAATCAACCCAGAGAAAAACTGAGCTAAAATACAATGTGAGAGAGAATCTCAACAACCTTGTTTGGGCCCTGAATCCAGCAATGACTGAACAAGTAAAGCTATATGTTTGATATTCAAGAGGTAGCACAACACAACAGTTAAGAACTATGGTTTTGCAATTAGCCTACCTACGTCTGAATCTCTGCTGTCACTTGCTGTGGGGCCATGGGCAAGTTATTTAACGTCTCAGTGCCTTCATTTCCTCATCTGTTTAAAATGGTGATATGGTTTGGCTGTGCCCTCACCCAAATCTCATCTTGAATTGTACTCCCGTAATTCCCACAGGTTGTAGGAAGGACCCGGGAAGAGATAATTGATTCATGGGGGAGGTTCCCCCATACTGTTCTCGTGGTAGTGAACAGGTCTCACAAGATCTGATGGTTTTATCAGGGGTTTCTGCTTTTGCATCTTCCTCATTCTCTCTTTGCCTGCTGCCATCCATGTAAGACCGGACTTGCCCCTCCTTGCCTTTCACCATGACTGTGAGGCTTCCCCAGCCACGTGGAACTGTAAGCCTAATTAAGCCTCTTCCTTTTGTAAATTGCCCAGTCTTGGGCATGTCCTTATTAGCAGCATGAAAATGGACTAATTTAGTAAATTAGTACTAGCAGAGTGAGGCATTGCTGAAAAAATACCCGAAAACGTGGAAGCAACCTTAAAACTGGGTAACAGGCAGAAGTTGGAACAGTTTGACAGGCTCAGAAGAAGACAGGAAAATGTGGGAAAGTCTGGAACTTCCTAGAGATTTGTTGAATGGCTTTGCCCAAAATGCTGATAGTCATATGGACAATAAGGTCCAGGCTGAGGTGGTCTGAGATGGAGATGAGGAACTTGTTGTGAACTGGAGCAAAGGTGACTCTTGTTATGTTTTAGCAAAGATACTGATGGCATTTTGCTCCTGCCCTAGAGATTTGTGTAACTGTGAACTTGAGGGAGATGATTTAGGGTATCTGGCAGAAGAAATTTCTAAGCAGCAAAGCATTCAAGAGGTTACTCGGGTGCTCTTAAAAGCATTCAGTTTTAAAAGGGAAACAGAGCATAAAAGTTTAAAAAATTTGCAGCCTGACAATGCAATAGAAAATAAAATTCCAGGCCGGGCACGGTGGCTCAAGCCTGTAATCCCAGCACTTTGGGAGGCCGAGATGGGCGGATCACGAGGTCAGGAGATCGAGACCATCCTGGCGAACATGGTGAAACCCCGTCTC
>NW_016807423.1:820147-826371 GCF_001698545.2 Rhinopithecus bieti | reverse complement strand
AAAAAAAAAAAGAAAAAAAAAAAGAAAAGAAAATTCCATTTTCTGAGGAGAAATTCAAGCCAGCCGCAGAAATTTGCATAAGTAACAAGAAGCCAAATGTTAATCCTCAAGACAATGGGGAAAATGTCTCCAGGGCATGTCAGAAGTCTTCAAGGCAGCCCCTCCCATCAAGGCCTGGAGGCCTAGAGGAAAAAGGAGTTTAGTTGGCTGGGCCCAGGGTCCCTGAGCTGTGTGCAGCCTAGAGACTTGATGCCCGGCATCCTAACCACTCCAGCCATGGCTGAAAGGGGCCAACATAGGGCTCAGGCCATGGCTTCAGATGGTACAAGCCCCAAGCCTTGGCAGCTTCCATGTCGTGTTGAGCCTGCAGGTGCACAGAAGTCAAGAATTGGGAACCTCCACCTAATTTCAGATGTGTGGAAACACCTGGATGCCCAGGCAGAAGTTTGCTGCAGGGGCAGAGCCCTCATGGAGAACCTCTGCTAGGGCAGTGTGGAAGGGAAACGCGGGGTCGAAGCCCCCACACAGAGTTCCTACTGGGGCACCACCTAGTGGCATTGTGAGAAAAGGGCCACTGTCCGCCAGACCCCAGAATGGTAGATCCATTGACACCTTACACTGTGTGCCTGGAAAAGTCGCAGACACGCAAGGTTACCCTGTGAAAGCAGCCAGGAGGGAGGCTGTACCCTGCAAAGCCACAGGGGCAGAGCTACCCAAGACTATGGGAACCCATCTCTTGCATCAGCATGTCCTGGATGTGTGACATGGAGTCAAAGGAGACCATTTTGGAGCTTTAAGATTTGACTGCCCTGCTGGATTTCAGACTTGCATGGACTCTGTAGCCCCTTTGTTCTGGCCAATTTCTTCCATTTAAAACAGCTGTATTTACCCAATGTCTGTACCCTCATTGTATCTAGGAAATAACTACCTTGCTTTTGATTTTACAGGCTCATAGGACTTGCCTTGTCTCAGATGAGACTTTGGACTGTGGACTTTTGAGTTAATGCTAAAATGAGTTAAGACTTTGGGGGACTGTTAGGAATGCATGATTGGTTTTGAAATGTAAAGATACAAGATTTGGGAGGGGCCGGGGCAGAATAATGTGGTTTGGCTGTGTCTCCACCCAAATATCCTCTTGAATTATACTCCCATAATTCCCACATGTTGTGGGAGGGACCAGGGTGAAACAACTGAATCATGGAGGCGGTTTCCCCCAAACTGTTGTCATGGTAGTGAATAAGTTTCACGAGATCTGATGGTTTTATCAGGGATTTCTGCTTTTGCATCTTCCTCATTCTATTTGCCTGCTGCCATCCACGTAAGATGTGACTTGCTCTTCCTTCCCTTCCACTGTGATTGTGAGTGAGGCTTCCCTAGCCACCTGGAACTGTAAGTCCAATTAAACCTCTTCCTTTTGTAAACTGCCCCAGTCTCAGGTATGTCTTTATCAGCAGCATGAAAATGGACTAATACAAATGGGTACCTACAACAGTACTTACTTCACTGGGATTTTCTGTTAATTAAATGTGACAATAGATGTAAAAGACAAGAACATTTCCTGACATTATCTTGGTAAGCACTCAACAGATGATGGCTATAAGCTTTTCCAACACACAAAGTTTTGCTATGCTCTGAACCCTTATGGTAACAACTGTCTACATTATTCCCTTGTCACTCAATATGTGGCTTTATATTACTATTAAAACTTCACAGACTGGACACACACCTGTAATCCCAGCACTTTGGGAAGCTGAGGGCAGAGGATTGCTTGAACCCAGGAGTTCAAGACCCCATCTCTACAAAAAGATTTTTAAAAATTAGCCAGAGCAGTGGCGCTTGCCTTTACTCCTAGCAACTCGGGAGGCTGAGGTAAGTGGATCCCTTGAGCCCAGGAGGTTGATGCTGCAGTGAGCCATGATCATGCTACTTCATTCCAGCCTGGGCAACAGAGCAAGATCCTACCTCAAAAAATAAAAAAATAAAAAAAATAGGCTGAGCACAGTGGCTCATGCTTGTAATTGCAGCACTTTGGGAGGCCAAGGTGGGTGGATCACCTGAGATCAGGAGCTCAGGACCAGCCTGGCCAACTTGATGAAACCCTATCTCTACTAAAAATACAAAAATCAGCCAGGTGTGGTGGCACGCACCTGTAAACCCAGCTACTTGGGAGGCTGGGGCAGGAGAATCACTTGAACCCCGGAGGCAGAGGGTGCAGTGAGCCGAGATCGCACCACTGCACTCCAGTATGGGCGACAGAGCAAGACTCTGTCTCAAAAAATAAATAAATAAACAAAATAAAACAAAACGTTATCATGCTACTTTACTTCCCTCTGCAACAAAACTACAAATCCTTTTCTGTTTCTTCATCGTTAATAATAATTATCATTAGGCCGGGCGCAGTGGCTCAAGCCTGTAATCCCAGCACTTTGGGAGGCCAAGGCGCGTGGATTACCTGAGGTCAGCAGTTCAAGGCCAGTCTGGTCAATTTGGCGAAACCCCGTCTCTACTAAAAAATACAAAAAAGTAGCCAGGCATAGTGGTGGGCGCCTGTAATCCCAGTGACTCAGGAGGCTGAGGCACAAGAATCACTTGAACCCAGGAGACGGAGGTTGCAGTGAGCCAAGATGGCACTACTGCACTCCAGCCTGGGCAACACAGAAAGACTCCATCTCAAATAATAAATAATTATAATTTACTGAAAGCCCATCATGTGCCAAGATATATATTACTTAATTCTCTAGCATTCCAACAAGATATTATTCAGTTTATGGAAGAGAAAACAGACTGAAAAAAGTTAAGTAATTCACCTAAGGTTATACAGCTAATAAAACGGCCAATTCAGAATTCAAGCCCATCGTTTTAATCATTTAAGCTACACTGCCTCACAGCACTTAGCTCTAAACTCATGCCATTAAGCTACACTGCCTCACAGCACTTAGCTCTAAACTCATGCACACAGAAATACACTAATACTGTGGTCCTAATATGAGAAATAATTTTGCTTTTCCATTGCATATTAATTACTTATATTTATTACCCATTTTAGCACTCCTCAACCCACTACAATCTAGCTTAGTCTTCCAATACTCCGCTAAATTTGCTTTGACAGCCTTTCAATATCCTTTTAGTTATCAAATCCATTACTTCTCCTGCCACTCATTATTTCTGTGTAATTTCATTCTTAGCATCTACCATCAGCTACACACCTATGCCTTCCAAATCCTTTCTACACCAAGTTTTAAATCCAAATAATCAGCTGCCCGCTCCCCAGTGAGCTCCATTTGTGTTCTCACAGGAACCTCGAACTCACTGGTTCCAACCCTAGACTCTCCTCATGTACTTCTTATTTGGGTGAAAAACACCATCTTCCAGTCTCTCATACCAGAAATCTAGGAATAATCTTTGACTTCTCCCACACCTACCATATCTGGTCAGGCATAAAGTCCCTAGCATTCCCATGACCTCCCGCTTCTTTTCTGCTACTTCTCTAGTCCAGGCCCTCATTATCGTTTAACCTGATGACCACAACCGCTGCAGTCATGTGCAAGTCAGGCTGGTGTTCCTGCCTAGTCTTGTTCTACTACAATTTATTCTCAGACTGCTGCCAAAGTTGATTCCATTTCAAAAAAATATTAAATGAGCACCCATTATGTACTCCCATACATACGTAGGTACTAGGGCTACCAGGGAAAATAAGCCACCAATGCCTACTCTCGATGAGTTTACAGTTGAGTGGGCATGGCATTCAGTAAATGTTACACTAGGAATCAGGACCAGACACTGTAGGGACCCAAAATACAGACCCTAAATTGGTCTCCGGAATCAGGGAACAATTTCTAGAAAAGATGGTATCTAACCTGAAGTCCTAATGGATAAGCAGGAGTTAATTTGGGAGAATGAAGAAAGAGCAGAGGAGAGAGAAGTTCAATTTGGTGCCATTAGTGGAAACAGCAAGTGGTTCCAATTGTAGGGCTGTGCAGTTTGAGGGGCAAAAGCAAACAAGACAGAAATTATTGGGGAAGAAAAGAAATCCTGTCTCACTGATGTCCTTGGAAGTACTAAGTACTTACCGTTCAATCTCCTTTTCATTCCCCTCTCTGCGAAATCGCTCAATATACTCTTTGCTATGTTGTTCTTGTGTGTGACACTGCTCTTCAAATATTTTAATTGTTTCATTAAAAGCTTCTATTGCAGTCCTCTTCATCTGTATTTCCTACAGGAGAGACAAAGAAAAAACACAGGCTTCATTATCTTTATTATTTTCTTCTAACCTTGGTCTTAAATTTTACAATTCTAGTTATTAATGTAATCCCATATAACACCTAGTCTTTCAAAAGTCTTTCCCCTTGTTTAGGAGGACTAAAACAAGAGCTTTTATTCAACCCCTACTCTATTACCTATATGTAAAATACATCATTTAAACTATAAAATAGGCCAGGCGTGGTGGCTTACACCTGTGATCCCAGCACTTTGGGAAGCTGAGGCAGGCAGATCACTTGAGGTCAGGAGTTCAAGACAGCCTGGCCAATATGGCAAAACCCTGTCTCTACTAAAAGTACAAAAATTAGCCAGGCGTGTGGTGGCGGGTGCCTGTAATCCCAGCTACTCAGGAGGCCGAGGCAGGAGAATCGCTTGAACTCAGGAGGCAGAGGTTCCAGTGAGCCAAGATCACGCCACTGCACTCCAACCCGGGTGACAGAACAAGATTCCATGTAAAAAATAAAAAATTTAAAAATCTTAAAAAACTATAAATAAATGAAGAAGAACCATTATGTGAAATATATCGCTAAGAACCACAGAAAGGTCTCTGAGCTGCCAAGAGAGATTAACCCTGAACACCTTGAAGACAAGGACCAAATTCTGATTTTGCACCTATTATAGTGCTATTCCCCAAAAGGTGCTGAAAGAGTGAATGGATAGAGCTAAAGAGTCCATGCACCAAAGCACAGAGACTTACTCCCAGAAGAGTCTTATAAAGTCTATTTATTCTTACTCTCATTTCTAAAGTATGTGCTTAGTTTTCCAAACAGATTCATCAGTAGATTAATCTGATTAGAAGAAAACGAAAAGGGGAAAAATAGCTGCTAAAGTCCAATGCACTTAATAATAATAAGATGGGCCGGGCGTGGTGGCTCAAGCCTGTAATCCCAGCACTTTGGGAGGCCGAGACGGGCGGATCACGAGGTCAGGAGATCGAGACCATCCTGGCTAACACGGTGAAACCCCGTCTCTACTAAAATACAAAAAAAACTAGCCGGGCGAGGTGGCGGGCGCCTGTAGTCCCAGCTACTCGGGAGGCTGAGGCAGGAGAATGGCGTAAACCTGGGAGGCGGAGCTTGCAGTGAGCTGAGATCCGGCCATTGCACTCCAGTCCGGGCGACAGAGTGAGACTCTGCCTCTAAAAAAAAAAAAATAATAATAATAATAATAAGATGATCACGCCTGTAATCCCAGCACTTTGGGAGGCCGAGACGGGCGGATCACGAGGTCAGGAGTTCGAGACCAGCCTGACCAACATGGTGAAACCCCGTCTCTACTAAAAATACAAAAATTAGCCAGGCATGGTGGCACATGCCTGTAATCCCAGCTACTCAGGAGGCTGAGGCAAGAGAATCGTTTGAACCTGGGAGGCAGCAGTTGCAGTGAGCCAAGATTGTGCCACTGCATTCCAGCCTGGGCGACAGAGCAAGACTTTGTCTCAAAAAAAACAAAAACAAAAACAAAAAAACATCTGAATCACAATTCCCCGAAAATCTTCAGAAGGTTAAATTTTGTTCAGTTTGTTTTTTAGAAAGGCAATAAATATGACTAAGGGTCTAGAAAAACTGCTACCTGAATGTTTATAATTCTAGAAGTTTTGATGCTTACGGGATAATTCCTACATTATCTAGCACTTATTAGGCTGGGGTGGGTTTTGGTTTTGGTTTTGCTGGTGGGTGGGCGGGTGGGTTAGTTTTTTTAAAACTGTTGCCTAAGCTGGACTTGAAATCCTGGGCTTAAGGGATCATTCCACCTCAGCTTCCCAACTAGTTGAGACTTTAGGAGGGCACCACACACCCAGTTTAATCATTTGTCATTTTCAACAATTGATTATTGAGAATCCACTACACAGAAATTACCATCTGGTGATAGAGATTTGTGAAACATGAAGCCTGCCCTCTAAGACTCAGAATATACAGGTGGAATAGATTTCTGAACTCTAATAAGGTTTGGTTTCATGTCAT
>NW_016807423.1:817210-819353 GCF_001698545.2 Rhinopithecus bieti | reverse complement strand
GAGACTCTGCCTCTAAAAAAAAAAAAATAATAATAATAATAATAAGATGATCACGCCTGTAATCCCAGCACTTTGGGAGGCCGAGACGGGCGGATCACGAGGTCAGGAGTTCGAGACCAGCCTGACCAACATGGTGAAACCCCGTCTCTACTAAAAATACAAAAATTAGCCAGGCATGGTGGCACATGCCTGTAATCCCAGCTACTCAGGAGGCTGAGGCAAGAGAATCGTTTGAACCTGGGAGGCAGCAGTTGCAGTGAGCCAAGATTGTGCCACTGCATTCCAGCCTGGGCGACAGAGCAAGACTTTGTCTCAAAAAAAACAAAAACAAAAACAAAAAAACATCTGAATCACAATTCCCCGAAAATCTTCAGAAGGTTAAATTTTGTTCAGTTTGTTTTTTAGAAAGGCAATAAATATGACTAAGGGTCTAGAAAAACTGCTACCTGAATGTTTATAATTCTAGAAGTTTTGATGCTTACGGGATAATTCCTACATTATCTAGCACTTATTAGGCTGGGGTGGGTTTTGGTTTTGGTTTTGCTGGTGGGTGGGCGGGTGGGTTAGTTTTTTTAAAACTGTTGCCTAAGCTGGACTTGAAATCCTGGGCTTAAGGGATCATTCCACCTCAGCTTCCCAACTAGTTGAGACTTTAGGAGGGCACCACACACCCAGTTTAATCATTTGTCATTTTCAACAATTGATTATTGAGAATCCACTACACAGAAATTACCATCTGGTGATAGAGATTTGTGAAACATGAAGCCTGCCCTCTAAGACTCAGAATATACAGGTGGAATAGATTTCTGAACTCTAATAAGGTTTGGTTTCATGTCATGGAAGAGGCAACCAAGTGATATTAACTAGTTATTTATTGCTTTACAGAGACTTCACAGAGGAGGTGACACTTAAGCTAGGTCTTAAAGAACTGAGATAGAGGAAGAAAACGCAGCACTGCACAAAGGAGGCATGGTATAATGTATACATAAAATAACAAGGCATGTTCAAGGATTAGTAATTGCCCAGTAGGGCTAGAACATTAGAGGATTAGCAGATGAGGAAGGCTGGAACCTTGTGATAGTCCATACAGTTGAGATTACATCATATGTATCTTAATATTAAAAACTAACTAGAATGCCCATATGCCAAATATCTTGGTACTAATTCTACAACTCTTAAATTATAGTGGATAGCCTTAGCTCCCTTGCCTTGAAGGTTAGAAATTACCTATCAAGTTCTGGCCCTGGATCTTCAAAGAAAACACTAATAATTTAGATTTTATTAACACTGGTATATATATCGGTAAGTAGAACAGCAAAGGGAAAAGTATTTGATATCACTATTAAGTCAGCACCTCCCCCATAAACAATGCCACTATACCACTACACCTGCCACCAAAACTATAAACCTACCTGTTCACCTCTTCTCTCCCTTCCCCTCCCTTTATTCACATGTGCTCTGGGTCTCAGCTCCCTTTCCTTTCTGGGTCCTTCACTCTATTGTATCAGCTAGCCCCTTTTACATTATTAACTCTCCCAGTCTAATGATTCCTTCTTAGCAGCATATAAGCAAGCTCTGGTAACAACACTTTGAAAAAAAAGCACTCTTATTCCAAAATTCTCTTCAAATCACAGATAAGCTTCTTAAAGAGTTGTTTGTGGCTTTGTTTGTGGCTGGGCACGGTGGCTCATGCCTGTAATCCCAGCACTTTGGGAGGCTGAGTCAGGTCGATCAATTGAGGTCAGGGGTTCAAGACCAGCCTAACCAACATGGCAAAACCCCATCTCTACTTAAAAAATAAGTAAGTAAAATAAAAAATAAAAATAGGCCGGGCGCGGTGGCTCAAGCCTGTAATCCCAGCACTTTGGGAGGCCGAGACGGGCGGATCACAAGGTCAGGAGATCGAGACCCCCCGGGCCAACACAGGGAAACCCCGTCTCTACTAAAAATACAAAAAAAAAACTAGCCTGGCGAGGTGGCGGCGCGTGTAGTCCCAGCTACTCGGGAGGCTGAGGCAGGAGAATGGTGTGAACCCGGGAGGCGGAACTTGCAGTGAGCTGAGATCTGGCCACTGCACTCCAGCCTGGGTGACAGAGCGAGACTCCGTCTCAAAAAAAAAAAAAAAAAAAAAAAAAAAAGAAAA
>NW_016807423.1:775006-816992 GCF_001698545.2 Rhinopithecus bieti | reverse complement strand
TTTAAAAAATAAATTTTTTTTTTTTTTTTTTTTGAGACGGAGTCTCGCTCTGTCACCCAGGCTGGTCCCAGGCTGGAGTGCAGTGGCCGGATCTTAGCTCACTGCAAGCTCCGCCTCTCGGGTTCACGCCATTCTCCTGCCTCAGCCTCCTGAGTAGCTGGGACTACAGGCGCCGGGCACCACGCCTGGCTAATTTTTTGTATTTAATTTATTAGAGACGGGGTTTCACCGTGTTAGCCAGGATGGTCTCGATCTCCTGACCTCGTGATCTGCCCGTCTCGGCCTCCCAAAGTGCTGGGATTACAGGCTTGAGCCACCGCGCCTGGCCAGAAAAGACAGTTTTTAAAGGAATGAACAAAATTTCCACCTTAAGAAGCAGGAAAAGAGAAAATTAAACCGAAAAAAGGCAGAAAAAAATTAAAAAGAGCAGAAATTCATGAAATAGAAAGTAAACACTAAAAAAATCCATTATTATTATCTACTAGAAAGAGCCCAGGGTAAGCTACTGTTGCACTAAGAATTCACTAGGAATTAAGTAGAATCAACATGGACTAATGCTTCTATAAATCATTTGATATTCAAAGTAATAACTTGTGTTCCAAGAGAATGTACATGAGAAATACAGTTAAATATATTTTCCTAAGCCACTTCCTACCCAAATATTATAAAAAGTAAACTTCTCTGAAGATACCCAGCTTCATCAAAATTCCAAACACTTTTGACAAAGTATGTGACAACTTAGGGCAAATTAAACCAAGTCTAGCTAAAAAAGAATCAAAGTAGTCAGGCATAAGAAGTCCAAAGAAAGAAACTAGATTATTCTATAGAATTTTGCTCTACATCATAAATATGAAAAGTAAGTATTACTGGTTATTAAAGTTAATGATCTAAGAACTATATAGTTAAGTCTACTAGTAAGCCCACAATTTCCATCCATCAGCTCCTTCTTCCTCAGTAAATCCCCACATGTTTGTTGAGCACACCTGACCAAATAAAAACTAGATTTCTCAGCCTCCCCTACAGCTAGCTGTGACCTGTAGCTAGGTATGACCATGCGATTTAGTTCTAGCCAGTGGAATAAAAGTGAAAGCAGTGTGTGCTCCTTCTAGGAAGTTATCTTAAAGATAGAGAACCTTCCTTTCTCCTTCCTATTCTTCCTTCCTGTTTACTAGAATATGGTTGTTACAGCCAGTATTAGAGTAAGCCCTCTTCCACAGATAGCCAAGCATCAAGACAGAAAATGCCCGTAAGTTCTGAGGACAGTGGAGTTACCCTAACACCCGTGTAGTTCCTAGATACACATGAAAGAAAACTAAATTTCTATCTGAAGCCTTTGTTCTTTTTTTTGTCACTTGTGACCAGTTAATATTAACTGATACAAATTATATCCTTAACCAATTAAGAAGGGAGGGGAATTTATATCATCAAAGTTTCAAAAAGGCTGTTTAAGCCTTTAAGACATTAAAACAGCTAAAGATCATCAAGTGAATGATAGAAAATTTGAAGTAACTAAAACATTGCACACATACTAGTCAAAACAACATAAATATGCCAACCTGGGATGTTCTTGTATATTCTTCATAGAGCCTATCATACTCTTTACTCTTCTCTTGATACTGAGAGTGGTATTCTTGCAGTTTTTTACCTACTGCATCAATATTATCTTCTTTTACCAACTGATCCTATACAGGTAAAGAAAAAAATAAAGAATGTTAACAATTCTGACATGTGACTTTTTCCATATCTATTTTTTAAAGGAAAATATCACCTCAACCATCTATTATTTTAAACTGTATTTCAACTGTACAAGTTTAAGTCACTGTATTAATATCAAGCGCACACAAATGTACCAAATCCTTTGATAATATTAAGATCAGCCTTTAAATCACATCAAAATGATTAATACTTTAAAAATTAAGAAATGAAGTATAAGTGGGAAACATAAGCATAAGTATTTTTATATCAAGGTAACAAGTACATGCAATAAGATATTATAGAAGGGTAGCCACAAAATAAGTTCCAAAAATATCTAAAATCTTAAGTAGGCACTAGGCACAATGACTCATGCCTATAATCCCAACACTTTCGGTGGCCAAAGTGAGAAGACTGCTTGAGCCCAGGAGTTCAAGATTAGCCTGGGCAACATGGCAAGACCCTGAAGTTGTGGTATGCACCTGTGATCCCAGCTACTGGGGAGGCTGAGCAGGAGGACCACTTGAGCCCAGAAGGTCAAGACTACAGTGAGCCATATTCATGCCACTGCACTAAAGCCTGGGCAACAGAGACTCTGTCTCAAAGTAAATAAATAAATAAATAATAAAATGGCTAGTTTTTTTTAACTGATAACACTCATAAATAAAATCAAATAAGGTTGTTAAATAATGACTTGCTCAATAGCTAGCAAGGACTTCCATAATCTTACCTGTTGGTATCTGGACACTGGGTACATCAGCTTCACATCAAGCTTGGGATTGTACTGAGCAAGAGATTCATGGTGATAGTGGTTAATGAGCTCCACCACGGAATTAAATGTCAGAGGATCAGAAAAGCCATATTTACCATCCCGGTGATAGATCTTTATTAACTTATTATTGCCTCCCTTCCTGTGAACAATAAGACAACAACTGTGGATTTTCTTCCCCCAAATTCAACTGAACTACTGTTTTCATATGGAGATATGAAAGCTTGGTGTCACATAATAAACAAGTTTTACTATGTTAATGTGGCTGGAAGGCGTGAAAAGACATGTTATTGTGTGTGAACATATATATATATATTATTACTTTTGCATTGTTTTGTCCATAAAATACCTTGGTTATTAAAGGTCAACATATCTACACAGAATTCAGTATGAACAAATGTAACAAAAAAATCACTTAAGAAAATAAAACAAATAAATTCTATTTTGTTTATATTCTCAATGAATTTTCAAATTTAAATTCTATCAATATTTTTAATCAGGAAGAACAGAAAAAATCTCCTAAGGACCCCAAGATATGTGGTTGTATGTCTCTGTGGAGGGAGCAGAAGCCATCTCTATATGAAAGGAATGATAAATATTTGTCACACAATCACCAACACACTCAAGGTTTTGTTGTTAATGCACAAACATAATTGAGCTCCTTAATCTATGATTTATAGCTGCATAATTCATCTAGAACCTTATACTATTTTGTCTTTTACACTTGCTTATAATTCTCAGAAATGACTGTTTAGGCTATCACAACATGTAAATGAGTCAAGTCATTCAACCGTTTTACAAAGTATAGCTTTGAAGAGCTATGTATATTAGATGAATGTAATTTCATGCTTGGACAGTTCAGGCCACCTTTGTTTACTAAGTCATATCTAAATGGTCCCTTAAAAGATAATTTATAACTAAAGTTTAAAATAGCAATGTTTTGCAAGTCCCATAAGGCATAATCTAAAAGCACAGCAGGCTGATTCATAGCAAAATGCTGTACTATTCCCATTCAATTCTTCTTACAGCAGCATGCAGATTTATGCCCATCTCTCTTTATGCCATGCCATTTTATATAATAAATGAGGCACTGGGATTTGTAAAAGGTCAAACGCAGTAAGATTGACCCTATAAGCTGATTTAAACAATGTTTAGGTCAGTTTTTAGATGGATGATAAATTATTTCTATTAAATGTACATGAGAAAGACCATCTAATCATATACAGTTACTACAAATGTGTACACTCACACATACAATAATTGCAAGCTGGCCTCTCTGTTAAAGTTAAAAGGCATTCATTCATTTAAAATGATGTGCTGAATATATATGTGCCAGGAATTACATGATGCACTACAGATACATGATAAACAAGCCAGATACAGTCCATGCTCTCGTGGAGCTTCCAGTTTAACAGCATAAGGAACATATCTCTGTCTTTCAGTTTATTAAGGAAGATAGCAAATTTCTCAAGATAGAACACAAAAATAAACAACTAAATATACCAAATGGTAGTAAGTCTATTGGGAAAAAAAATAAAACAGAGTAAAGGGAAAGGAGTTCTTGTGGTGGAGGATTGTATTGCTCAAGGAAAATCTCTGTGTTCAGCTGATATTTGAACAGAGTTCTAAGTGAAGTGAGGGAGCTAGTACAGCAGACATGTACGGGAAGTGTCCTAGTGAGAGGTGCGGTAAGGGCATGCTTGGCACGCTCAAGGAACAGCAAGAAGGCCAGTGATGCTGGGCCTGAACAAGCAAAAGGGAGAGAGTAATAGGAGACTAGGTAAGAGAGGTAAAAGGAGCTTAGATTATGTAATAACAGTCTGTAGATTACTGTAAGGGCTTGAGCTTTTACTGAGTGAGACGGGAGGCATAAAAGGGTTTTCAGTAGAATCATGTAATCTATCTTGCGGTTTAAAAGGCTCACTCTAGCTGCTGGGTTGAGAAAAGACTGTTCAAAGTGGGCAGCGGTATAAGTGGAAATATCACCTGTGAAACTTTTATAATAATCTAGGCAAGGCATGATGGTGTCTTGGATGAGGGTAGCAGCAGTACAGGTCATGAGAAATAGTGAGAATCTTAATATATTTTGAAGACAGAGCTGACAGGATTTGCTGATGGCTTGGTACGGATATGACAGAGAGACAAGATAAAGATGATTTCAAGGTTTATGTCATAAGCAATCAGAAGAATGGAATTGTCATTTATTGACATGAAGAAGGTTATTTAAAAAGAATGGGTTTAGACCAGGCACAGTGGCTAACACCTGTAATCCCAGCACTTTGGGAGGCCGAGGAGGGCAGATCACTTGAGGTCAGGAGTTCGAGACCGGCCTGAGCAACACAGTGAAACCCCGTCTCTACTAAAATACAAAAGTTAACCTGGCGTGGTGGAGGACACCTGGAATCCCAGCTATTCAGGAGCCTGAGGCAGAAGAATCACTTGAACCAAGGAAGCAGAGGTTGCAGTGAGCTGAGATCATGCCACTGCACTCTAGCCAAGGTTACAGAGTTAAAAAAAATAAAAAATAAAAAAAAAAGAATATGTTTAAAGGTGGAAAAAGTTTGGTTTTAGACACTTTAAGTTTGAGATGCCTACTAAACATTCAAAAGCAGATGATCCAGCAGCCTACTTAAAGAATCTAAAGTTCAGGAGAAAGGTCTGGGCTAAAGACAGAAATTCAGGAGTTGCCAGCCGATAGATGTTATTTGAAGGTGAGTATAGCTGGACAGAAGAAGACGTCCAAGGACTAAGAACTGGGGTATGCCAATGTTTAGTGGTCAGAGACATGGAAGGAAGAACCAGCAAAGGAAACCAAAAGGGAGCAATTAATGAAGTAAGAGGAGAACTAAGAGTGTGATATCCTAAAAAACAACACGTACAAAAGCATTTCAACAAAGAGAAAATTATCAACCAAGTCCACTGATAATTAGGTTTGGCAAAGCAGGTATCACTAAATGAACTGACTAAATGGTTTCAGTGAAATGGTAAGGATAGAACCCTGACTGGAATGGATTCAAGAAAATGAAAGAAGACAAAGAAGACATGCCCATAGGCAAGTGTCTCGAGGAATACTGCTGTAAATAAGAGCAGAGAAATAGGGAAGTAGCTAGAAAGAGATATTGGGTCAATTATTTACTATTCTTAAATGGGAGATAATAGAGTATATTTATATGCTGATGGGAAAGACTCAATAGAGAGACAAAAATTGTTGATCCAAAAAAGAGGACAAGATAGTTTCTAGAGTTATGTCCTTGAGTAGATTAGAGGGATGGGATGGGATCCAGTCCACAAACAGAGAGGCAGACCCTGGACAAGGACATGAATAGTCATCCACTGGAAGAGAAAAGCGGCAGACTATTCACATTAATGTGTAAATATGTTGACAGCTGTGGTAATAGGAGCATGAAGGAGTTCTCGTCTGACTGTGTCCACATTATCAGTGAAATTAAAATCAAGTTCTTTAGTTAAAAGTGGGAAGAAGGGTTGTCCTTTAAAAGAGAAAAAAAAGAACATGTGAAATTGTCATTTAGAAAAGTGACGGGGAAGCGGGATGAATGCATTGTGGAAATGCAGAAGTTAAGCTGGGCAGTTTTAAAGGTCACTTAAGGTTAGTGGTCATAATTAATGTGAGACCAATCCATGTGGTCACATCCCTTTCTCCACATTCAGCAGCTCAAGTATAGGCAAGGACTAGATGGAGAATTGAATTCATGTGTTGGAATTTAGTCTCGTGACTACAATGGAGGAAGAGGAGCAAGTTTAAGAATATATTCACATGGGTAATTTTAATAATAATGTACTATGGACTCTAAGCAGAGATGAGAGAAGGAATGAAGGAATTGAAGGTCATGTCTTTATCATGCTAGTACTCCTTGCATCTCAGCACCTAGTCCAATGTCTGGCAGATAGCAGATTCTTAAAGATTTGTTAAGTATCCAGATTTTCTACAACAAATACTATTTACCAATTTAAAAAATAAGAGTTATTGAACTGAAAAATCTCTATTTCCTCACTACCTACTACTCTCTGTATTCTGGTTTCACTGTCATTCCTCTCATTTGAGAGTCACCAATGACTGAACAAATTCAGACTCTGTCCCCTTCCTTTATCCCAGGTCTTCCTTCTCCCTCACTCTCTGCCTTCTTTATTTCATCCTTCCATAACTTTGATGAAATTATTATTTTCTTTCAACCTCTCAAACCACTCTTTCTGTCTCCTCCCTGACCCCAGTTATCCCCTAAAAAAAAATTTTGCCTTCAGCCTCCACCTTTTTAAATTTTATATATTTTTTCCATAAAAAAATCCCATTTACTCTATGCATATGGTAGCTTGACTCTTTCTCTGGCCCTATACTCTCTCCTAAGCATTAAACTACATTTCTAGCTATATCCTAGATACATTTCTACCTTGCAGTTCTGGAGCAGCTAGAAGTCAACATTTATCCCCGCGGTGGCTCATGCCCGTAATCCCAGCACTTTGGGAGGCAGAGGCGGGTGGATCACCTGAGGTCAGGAGTTCAAGACCAGCCTGGCCAACTTGGTGAAATCCTGCCTCTACCAAAAATACAAAAATTAGCTGGGGGTAGTGACACACGACTGTAATCCCAGCTACTCAGGAGGCTGAGGCAGGAGAATCACTTGAACCTGGGAGGCAGAGGTTGCAATGAGCCGACATCGCACCGTTACACTCTAGCCTGGGCAACAGAGCAAGACTCTGTCTCAAAACGAATATATATATATATACACACATATATAGCCTGATCACAATTTCCCTGCCAAAAAAATGCAGTGGTTCTCCCCACCTACCTACAACATTAAATACAAACTCCCAAGTTCTGGAATTCAAGGCCCTCTTAAACATGACCCCTTTCCAACCTCCTATCCCCTGCCACTTCTTCTTTACAAACTTTATATTTTAGCCTAACAGGACTACATCTCACAGAAAGCAGCTATAAAATCTCACCTCCGTATATGTGCCCCTATTGTTATCTATTCCTGCTACTCCCCTCCCACTTTCTACATGTCCAAACCTATCCCCTTCTTCAAGATATTCTGCAAATGCGATCTCTTCCATGAAGGTCAGTTTTCGACATTCTTTTAACAAAGATATCTCTTTTCTCCCTTTCAGCCTCCAAAGCACATTGTGTGAGCCTCTCCTGCTATTAAAATTTCACTCAAAGCCATTTTCTCATTCCCATTGTCCTCACTAGATTATATATTCCCTGAGACAAAAGTTTTAACTCATTGTTAAATACCCTGCAGAGTAATTAGCACTCAGTTGTATTTATTAAATTGACTTAAGATCATCACTCTTCTGCCTTGCAAAAATCTATCAAGGCCTAGCTCAACTGCCATTTTCTGTGAGAAACTTTGTCTTTCTCTAATTCTTTCATTCAAACATTTACACAACACCTACCAAACACCTACTGTATGTCAGACCTTGTGATAGATACATGAAAACTTTCAAACATTCTTGCTAATGCTATCAAGTGATGATCGGATAAACAAAATGTAGTATATACATATAGCAGACTATTATTCAACCTTAAAAGGAATGAAATTCTACAACTTAGTGTGGGATTAAAACCATTTTCCAGAAAAATAAGCAGCATATTCTTCTATTAAAAAAGTATTTATAGGCTGGGCATGGTGGCTCATACCTGTAATCTCAGGACTGGGGAGGCCAAGGTGGGAGGATCACCTGAGACCCATAGTGTGAGACCAGCCTGGGCAACATAGTGTGACCTCATCTCTACAAAGAAATTTTTACAAAATTAGCTGCCAGGCATGGTGGCACACCCCTGTAGTCTTAGCTAGTCGGGAGGCTGAGGCAGGTGGATGACTTGAGCTCAGGAGTTCAAACCTCCAGTGAGCTATGATCACATCACTGTACTCTAGCCTGGATGACAGAGAGAGACCCTGTCTAAAAAATACAAATATAAATATATATATATATATACACACACATGTATATATATATATATACACACACACACACACACACTTATTAGACATCCATTCTCTAATGCTTACCCATTATCAGGCACTAATCTAGACACTGGAGATATAGCAATGATAAAACAAAATCCCCAACCTCAGGGAATTTAAACTGTAGTAGGCCAAGACAGACTAGGTGAGAAGGGAGAAGAAAATAGACAGTGAGCTGCCCACACAGCGAATTAGTCAATGCCATGGGTCTACATGAGTCAGAGTATTCTGACTGTTGCTTTGCTTCTGCTGTCCATTATGATAACCATGTCCACCTTGCCTTTGTCAACTGAGTCCCTTCACTTGGCCTCTGCTACCCTGGGATCCAGTTATTCCCACGCATTTAAATTTTTCTGTTGACCGACTGCAGTTCCCATTTTAAGGTCCGGCCTACAGAGAAGGGCAATCATGGAGTTTAGGGATGATGGGGTTCTCCTCACAAATCTGTTTCTCAGAGTACTGCTAAAAAGTATGTGGTCTGGACCCACCCAGTGTGAATAAGTAGATTTTAAATGACAAATCCACTCTAGCAACCCAGTCTCCTCCCTAAGCCTTTGAATTTCTTCCTCTGTGTTAACCAAGGTAGATCAGACACCTCCAACTGGCTCATAGTAGGCCATCTTTTCATCCATGTTTCAGCCAACTAACCAAATAAACTGTTGCCTTTTCTTTTTTTTTGAGACAGAGTCTCGCTCTGTCACCCAGGCCAGAGTGCAGTGGCGTGATCTTGGCTCACTGCAACCGCCATCTCCTGGGTTCAAGTGATTTCTCTGCCTCAGCCTCCCGAGTAGCTGAGACTACAGGCGCATGCCACCACATTCAGCTAATTTTTTTTTTCCAGTATTTTTAGTACAGACAGGGTTTCACTACATTTTGGCCAGGCTGGTCTTGAACTCCTGACCTCGTGATCTGCCCACTTTGGCCTCCCAAAGTGCTGGAATTATAGGCGTGAGCCACCATGCCTGGCCAACTGTTGCCTTTTCTAACTCCCTGAGCTGCAATATTAAATGCAGAATGTGTTTGGTGGGCCAATAACAATAAATTCAGCTAGGCGTGGTGGCTCATGCCTGTAATCCCAACACTTTGGGAGGCCTAGGCAGGTGGATCACAAGGTCAGGAGATCAACAGCATCCTGGCTAACACAGGTGAAACCCCGTCTCTACTAAAAATATAAAAAATTAGCCAGGCGTAGTGGCGGGCGCCTGTAGTACCAACTACTCGGGAGGCTGAGGCAGGAGAATGGAGGGCACCCAGGAGGCGGAGCTTGCAGTGAGCCGAGATTGCGCCACTGCACTCCAGCCTGGGCGACAGAGCGAGACTCCATCTCAAAAACAAACAAACAAACAAAAAAAAACAATAAATTCAGCCTGACTCAAGTTTATGTTCCTTCCATCATTATCTTACACCCTAAATATCTATTCCCATACCTGTTTTCCAGATTTCTGCTTGTATAAATTAGAAAACTCAAGTAGCTTTTTTAGCACGTAGCACATCTCCTCATGGGTAAAACTTTGTACCTCATCTTTAGGGGCTGCTGGGACTCAAGTCTAGCTATAGGTCTAGAAGCAAAGAGGGGTGGTGGGTGTGGGTCCTGAGAAGACTCAGCATCCTCTTGCTTAGCAGTTGCCTCCAGGAAGGCCATTACGGTTTCCTCAGGCAATGCAGAGTCAATCCCCTCAGATAAAGGTGGAAAGGCCAGTGTAAGGGGGATGCTGTTACTGGGGGAGGGAAGCCATTTCTGCTGGCAAACAAGACTCATCAGAATTTAGGAGCTCAATGTCCCCAACCTCATCAGGGTCTTCCCACACATCCCCATCCAAATGTATAGAATTCCATTCTTTCCCAACCAATGCTCTCATTTTAACAGCAGACACCTTACAAGGCTGAGATTTCAACTTTGATTGTAATTCAGCTAATCACATGATGAGAGCATGTGTTTGATTTTTTGCAATTTCAGACCTGTGGAAACAGAAGAGAAGACTCTGACTTAGGGCATACTTAGAAGCTCTTGGGCTATTTATGGCAGAGCTGGGGTCAGGAAATGAAAACCCTGAGCTCACCCTTTTCTTTCATCACTTTGTCTGGCAACATTTTTGACAGTATCAAATACAGGGCTGCCAAGTTCCTTGCCTCTTACAGGTGGTAAATTAGAAATATCAAATGTAGATTTTTTGCATATCTCTATATAAACAGTTCACACTATGGACTATCAGTGCTCTCTGTACTATTAGAAGTAGGGTCCTTAGCATTTTTAAGTCTCATCAAATTAGAGAGCCAATTCCGGGAACCCCAAAACTAACTAAGGAAACTCATCCTTAAAATTATCTTCTTCAGGCTGGGCGCAGTGGCTCACGCCTGTAATCCCAGCACTGGAAGGTTGAGGCAGGAGGACTATTTGAGCCCAGGAGTTTTGAGACCAGCCTGGGCAACACAGGGAGACTCCATTCTACAAAAAATAAAAAACACAAAAATTAGCTGGGTGTGGTGGCATGCGCCTTTGGGTCCTAGCTACTCAGGAGGCTGAGGTAGGAGGATCACTTAGGCCTGGGAGGTTAAGGCTGCAGTGAGCCATGATCATGCTACTGCACTCCAGCCAGGGAGACAGAGCAAGAACCTGTCTCAAAAAAAAAAAAAAAAAAAACTAGAATCATTCCTGGTACCAAATCTATGTTAATCAGAGTTCTCCAGAGAGACAGAACCAATAGGAGAGAGAGAAAGATAAATATGAGGGGATTTATCAGGGGAACTGGCTCACATGATTATGGAGGCTGAGAAGTCCCATTACAGGCCATCTGCAAGCTAGGATGCCAGTAGTGTGGCTCAGTCCAAGTCCTAAAGCCTCAGAACCCAGGAAACCAATGGTGTAACTCTCAGTCCAAGATTGAAGGCCATAGCGGGTGGGGAGTATTGGTATAAATCCTGGAGTCCAAAGGCTGGAGTTCTGATTTCCAAGGACAGAATAAGAGTGTGCTCCAGCTCCAAGACAGAGAGAGGTAAAATTCTTTTTTCTTTCTTTTTGTTCTATCCTCAGCCAATTGGATGGTGCTTACTCACATTGAGGGGTAATCTTCCTTACTCAGTCCACTGACTCAAATGCTAATCTGAAATACTCTCATAGACACATCCCAAATAATGTTTTACCAGTTCTCTAGGTATTCCTTAATCCAGCCAAATTGACACCTAAAATTAATCATCACACATATTAAGGCAATGGGACAGACAAGCTCACCTTAACAGAATGAATACAGAGAAGAAAAGGAGGCCCAAGTCTGAGCCCTGGAACAGTTAACATTTAGATATTGAGCAAAACAGCTTAAAGTTAGGAAGAAAATGAGGAAAGTGTGATGTCTTAACAGCCAAAACAATAAACTGCTTCTAAGAAGAAGTGTCTATGACTAATGCTGCTAAGAGGTCAAGTAAGGTAAGAAGAGAAAAGTGGCCACTGGTTTAGGAGTCTCCATGGAGTGGTGGAGACGGAAGCCTGACTGGAGTAGAGGAAAATTTGTGTTCAATGAATTACTGTAGAACACTGATTAGTCAGCACAATTCAGGTGCAAAGGTATTAATTTCTTTAGCTCTTTACCAGAAACTAAAATAGTGCCTCCAAATTTATGCCATATTTGCATAAAATATAGCATTTTTTTTTCTAAAGATATTAGGCTGGAAAGGCAGCAAACAGCCAGATGAATCTGGATTTAAATTCTTCCTCTACCACTTTCTAACTATGAGACTTTAGGCAAGTTCCTTAACCATGTTAACCCTTAGTTACCTAATCTATAAAATGGGAATAGTAGTAATAACTACGTCATAAGGTTGTTGTGAAGAATAAATGATGTAATGCATGTAAAGGGCTTAGTACAAGAAAGTTAGTAATTGTTATTGTTACTGTTATTTTCTTTTGTTAAATAGTTCCTTTTAAAAAAATCATAAGGCTTTATTGTAATTGGGCTACTTTAATTATTAAAATTAAATGTGGAAATTTCTCACGTAGTTTTCTTAACCTTTTAAAAATATGTGCAAATATAGGCTGGGCGCGGTGGCTCACGCCTGTAATCTCAGCACTTTGGGAGGCCCAGGCGGGTGGATCATGAGGTCAGGAGATCGAGACAGTCCTGGCCAACACGGTGAAACCCCGTCTCTACTAAAAATACAAAAGATTAGCCGGGCGTAGTGGCGGGAGCCTGTAGTCCCAGCTACTCAGGAGGCTGAGGCAGAAGAATGGTGTGAACCCAGGTGGTAGAGCTTGAAGTGGGCCAAGATTGTGCCACTGCACTCCAGCCTGGGCAACAAAGTGAGACTCCGTCTCAAAAAAAAAAAAAAAATACGTGCAAATATAAAAAGTCATACATCCATCACTTAAAAGACTCTAATATGCCCATATGGAAAGCATGATACAGGCTGGGAACTGCTTTATCTTCAACATATCCTCATCAACCAAAATTATGTTGAGTTCTGCTTTCTAAAGTCTGCATTAAGGAAGATAAAAGGGTTATTCGAATGATAAGATTCATTTTTACCCTTAGAATATGCCCATGACGGCTGGACGCGGTGGCTCACGCCTGTAATCCCAGCACTTTGGGAGGCCCAGGCGGGCGGATCACAAGGTCAGGAGAATGAGACCATCCTGGCTAACACGGTGAAACCCCATCGCTACTAAAAAAAAATGCAAAAAAATCAGCCAGGCGTGGTGGCATGCACCTGTAGTCCCAGCTGCTGGGGAGGCTGAAGCAGGAGAAAGGTGTGAACTCAGGAGGCAGAGTTTGCAGTGAGCGGAGATCATGCCACTGCACTCCAGCCTGGGAGACAGAGCAAGACTCCGTCTCAAAAAAAAAAAAAAAAAAAAAAAAGAATATGCCCATGACATCTACGTACTTTATAAGGTCAACTGTATGCTTCTTACTCCCTTACATTTTGGGATTTTAGCCTTTTCATTTACTTTCTACATTTTTTTAAGTTGCCATTTTATACAAAATGTTTAAATACTTAATGTATAGAAAAAAGAATTAGCCAGACTGGAAATTATGTACATAAATGAAAATATGAAAATTGTATAAAGATTTAAATACAGAAATATCTGTATACCCAGAATAAAATAACATCAGTAGAGCACTAGCCAAGAGTGAAAAGTACTTACCGCAAAGTCAAAGTATAATCTCCCTGCATTTTGTTGAGGCATCTCGGACCAAGAAGGTCCCATCTGGCATATCCCGCAATTTGTCATTTACCTCCTCCCTGAAGAACAGAATTATAAGAAAATGAAAAAATGTCAACACTGGTTGTCTTTACATGTTACTGCTAAGGCTGCTTCGGCAGTAGGTTATAGAATAATGGAGCCCTTTTAGAGGTCATTTAGTCTTCCCTGCATTAAATATGCTCTTTTCTGTTTTGATTTTGGTGGTATGCAATCTACAGAAGAGCTATTTGATTTTAAACTCTTCCAGATTTCAAATGTGTGTAAGAGATACTGTTTCCATCAAGCCTTTAGGGCTTCCTTAGGCAGGTCTGAACTTGTAAAGTTTCAGGAAAAAAACAGCGGCTGTTTAGAAGGTTATATTTAAGCAACAGTGGCAGCTGCTTCTGAAAAGAAGAGGGAAAATTCACTAAGTTCATAACCTTTCAATAGGATTTTCTCCCAGTTTAAATTTGTCCCGATAACAAATTCCTTCTGTATAGTTGGTTTAGGACTTTAAGGCACAACACTAGAACACTTAAAGGAAATGGTAGGGCATAAAAGACCCTTGAATCATATTAGAACCATGTGATCTTAAAATAAAAAATAATAGACTATTTTATTGTACAATATTAAAATAGAAATATTCTAATCAATTTTAAAATAAAATGGCTAGGTGCAGTGGCTCACGCCTATAATCCCAGCACTTTAGGAGGCTGAAGCAGAGAGGTCACTTGAGGTCACGAGTTCGAGACCAGCCTGGCCAACCTGATGAAACCCTGTCTCTACTAAAATACAAAATTAGCCAGACGTGGTGGTGGGGCAAGCGCCTATAATCCCAGCTACTTGGGAGGCTGAGACAGGAGAATCACTTGAATCCAGGAGGCAGAGGTTGCAGTGGGCTGAGATTGCACCACTGCACTCCAGCCTGGGAGACTGAATGAGACTCTATCTCAAAAAANNNNAAAAAAAAAAAAAAAAAAAAAGAATATGCCCATGACATCTACGTACTTTATAAGGTCAACTGTATGCTTCTTACTCCCTTACATTTTGGGATTTTAGCCTTTTCATTTACTTTCTACATTTTTTTAAGTTGCCATTTTTATACAAAATGTTTAAATACTTAATGTATAGAAAAAAGAATTAGCCAGACTGGAAATTATGTACATAAATGAAAATATGAAAAATTGTATAAAGATTTAAATACAGAAATATCTGTATACCCAGAATAAAAATAACATCAGTAGAGCACTAGCCAAGAGTGAAAAGTACTTACCGCAAAGTCAAAGTATAATCTCCCTGCATTTTTGTTGAGGCATCTCGGACCAAGAAGGTCCCATCTGGCATATCCCGCAATTTGTCATTTACCTCCTCCCTGAAGAACAGAATTATAAGAAAAATGAAAAAATGTCAACACTGGTTGTCTTTACATGTTACTGCTAAGGCTGCTTCGGCAGTAGGTTATAGAATAATGGAGCCCTTTTAGAGGTCATTTAGTCTTCCCTGCATTAAATATGCTCTTTTCTGTTTTGATTTTTGGTGGTATGCAATCTACAGAAGAGCTATTTGATTTTTAAACTCTTCCAGATTTCAAATGTGTGTAAGAGATACTGTTTCCATCAAGCCTTTAGGGCTTCCTTAGGCAGGTCTGAACTTGTAAAGTTTCAGGAAAAAAACAGCGGCTGTTTAGAAGGTTATATTTAAGCAACAGTGGCAGCTGCTTCTGAAAAGAAGAGGGAAAATTCACTAAGTTCATAACCTTTCAATAGGATTTTCTCCCAGTTTAAATTTGTCCCGATAACAAATTCCTTCTGTATAGTTGGTTTAGGACTTTAAGGCACAACACTAGAACACTTAAAGGAAATGGTAGGGCATAAAAGACCCTTGAATCATATTAGAACCATGTGATCTTAAAATAAAAAATAATAGACTATTTTATTGTACAATATTAAAATAGAAATATTCTAATCAATTTTAAAATAAAATGGCTAGGTGCAGTGGCTCACGCCTATAATCCCAGCACTTTAGGAGGCTGAAGCAGAGAGGTCACTTGAGGTCACGAGTTCGAGACCAGCCTGGCCAACCTGATGAAACCCTGTCTCTACTAAAAATACAAAATTAGCCAGACGTGGTGGTGGGGCAAGCGCCTATAATCCCAGCTACTTGGGAGGCTGAGACAGGAGAATCACTTGAATCCAGGAGGCAGAGGTTGCAGTGGGCTGAGATTGCACCACTGCACTCCAGCCTGGGAGACTGAATGAGACTCTATCTCAAAAAAAAAAAAAAAAAAAAAAAAATTTTTTTTAAATGAAATGTATTAAGTCCTCTTCAAAAAATTAAACACAGAATTACCTACCATATGACCTGGCAATTCCATTACACTACTGGGTATATACCCAAAATAACTGAAAGCAAGGACTCAGATATGTGTGCACCAATATTAACTGCAGCATTATTTATAACAGCCATAAGTTAGAAACAATCCAAATGTCCAGATTGGATTAAATGGACAGAATGGATTAAAACAATATATAGCACACACATATAATAAGATATTAGCCTTAAGAAGGAATGAAATTCTGACACATGCTACAACATGAATGAATCTTGAAGAAGTATGAAGAAAGTGAAATAAGCCAGTCACAAAAGGACAATTATTATATGATTACACTTATGCAAAGTACCTAGAATTGAATTCATATGACAGAAAGCAGAATGGTGGTTGCCACAAGCTGAAGGAGGGGAGAATGGAAGGTTACTGTTTAATGGGTACAGAATTTCAGTTAGGGAAAATAAAAAAGTTCTGGAGATTGATGGTGATGATGGCTGCACAACAATGCAAATATACTCTTAAAACAGTTGAAACTGTAAGAGTAAAAAAAAATTAAATAAATACCATTTTGGTAGAGGAAGAGAACAGAGAAGAGAAAGGGATAGATAAGTGTGTTGAGGAATACAGCATCAACCTGGAAACTGATATGACAGAAATGGATAGGGCTTTAAAAAGAAAATACATCTGAGACCCATTAAAGCAAAGTTTAACAAGAAAAAAAATTTAATAAGAAAATACAATATTCAAATTAAATGTATATAATTCCCTCTTTGGGTTCAAAATTATCTAAAACCACACTTTACCCAGAAAACAAATCTGTCCTAGAGTCCTGTTTATCAAATTGGGGTGTGTAAAGAGACTGCATCAAATTCACCCAGGGAAGCTGTTAAATGCAGATTCCGGGCTCCACCTCAATTGAATTTTGTTCATGCAAAGACTTTGGAATCACTGGCTTAGAGAAAGAAAAGCACAGAAATGTAAGTACCCACAAATATTTTTAATTCTAAAACACATGTAACTATCCTAAATGTCTAAGTGTCACTTATTTAGAAATCCATCCTCAGTATAGTATTAGAAGTAATAATCACACTCATAATTTAAAGATTTTCAGCCAGGGACAGTGGCTGACACCTGTAATCCCAGCACTTTGTGAGGCCAAGGCAGGTGGATCACCATAGGTCAGGAGTTTGAGACCAGCCTGGCCAACATGGTGAATCCCTGTCTCTACTAAAAACACAAAAATTAGCAGGGCATAGTGACACATGACTATAATCCCAGCTACTTGGGAGGCTGAGGCAGGAGAATCGCTTGAACCCAGCAGGCGGAGGGTGCAGTAAGCTGAGATTGTGCCACTGCACTCCAGCCTGGGCAACAGAGTGAGACTCCGTCTCAAAATAAATAAATAACGAAGATTTTCTTGTCATTTTTTCATGGGAAGAAAAGTATTAAGACACTTATGAAATGTTCCCACACAAAATTTTTTACATGGGCATTTTTTCTTTTTTTTTTTTTCGAGACAGCATCTCACTCTGTCGCCAAGGCTAGAGTGCAGTGGTACTATCTCAGCTCACTGCAACCTCCACCTCCCAGGTTCTAGCAATTCTCCTGCCTCAACCTCCCAAATAGCTGGGATTACAGGTGCATGCCAACACGCTCGGCTAATTTTTTGTATTTTAGTAGAGACAGTTTTTCACCATGTTGCCCAAGCTGGTCTCAAACTCCTGAGCTCAGGCAATCCACCGCCTCAGCCTCCCAAAGTGCTAGGATTATAGGTGTGAGCCACCGTGCCTGGCCTAAAATGGTAATCTTTAAATAAAAATTAGTAGGACACTACAATGCTTTTTTTTTTAAAAAAAAGATTTTGGGGGGTCAGGGCCGGGCGCAGTGCCTCACGCCTGTAATCCCAGCACTTTGGGAGGCCGAGGTGGGCGGATCACGAGGTCAGGAGATCGAGACCATCCTGGCGAACGTGGTGAAACCCCATCTTTACTAAAAATACAAAAAAATTAGCCAGGCGTGGTGGCGGGCGCCTGTAGTCCCAGCTTCCAGGGAGGCTGAGGCAGGAGAATTGCGTGAACCCGGGAGGCGGCCGAGCTTGCCGTGAGCAGAGATCACACCACTGCACTCCAGCCTGGGCGACAGAGCGAGACTCCATCTCAAACAAACAAACAAACAAAAAAAAAAGATTTGGGGGGTCTTACTCTGTTGCCCAGGCTAGAGTGCAACAGAGTGCTCTTTACAGCCTTGAACTCCTGGTATTACGTGCTTCTTCAGCCTCAGCCTCCTGAGTTGCTGGGATTATAGGCGTGAGCCACCATGCCTGGCTTAAAATGGTTTACTTTACCTACTAATTCTCAAAATGACTTTTAAAAAACTGCATTCAATTACAGTAGCATTCTAGTTACCTTGAAATATCCCCCCAGTACCATTCTGCATCCTGAAGAGAAACAGAACTGTCCTTCATTCCATTTGTAACTGCTGAAGTCATTGGCTTAGGTGGCTTTGGTGGAAGAGCTAGAAGAGAAATGAATATTACTCTGTAGATGTAAATTATTTTTTGTTTTCTAATTTCCTCTGGAGCAGCTCATCAACCAAGGTATGTTAAGAGTCTAATAATTATCAATCAAATTGAGTATTATTTTATGTTAAATGTTAGCAACAGAAGGAATCCTTTTGATTGCCTAAAAAGTGAAAATGTCAATATATTTGGTTTTTTCCTTCTCATGAAACACCAACTTCTAAGTCTGTAAAACTTCATCATCTCTCAAAAGACAACATGCAACCCCTTTCCAAACAACTCAGTCCAAAAGCCACTAAGTGACCAACGTACAACATGAGAACTATAGTTAATAATATTGTATTATATACTGGTAATCTGCCAAGTGAGTAAATTTTAGGTATTCTTACTACCAAAAACAAAAAAGGGTAACTATGAAATGATGGGTATGTTATTAATAATTTGCTCAACTGTAATACAGTGAAGCCTCTTGCTTTGGACTGGAATTATAGCTACTGCTATCAACTTATGAATTTCAATGTATATAAACATAAATATGTAAATGTCTGTACACAGAATACATATATTCCCTAGCTCTGTTCCCTGAGACAGAGATTCCCTAACCCCCGGGCCGCGGACTGGCACTGGTCCATGGCCTATTAGGAAAAGGGCCACACAGCAGGAAGTGAGCAGTGGGCGAGCGAGCATTACTGCCTGAGCTTCAGCATTAGATTCTCATAGAAGCACAAATCCTACTGCGAACTGCACATGCAAGGATCGAGGTTGTGTGCTCCTTTTGAAAATCGAACTAATGCCTGATGATCTGAGGTGGTACAGTTTCATCCTGAAACCAATACCCCCACCCCGACCCCACCCCAGCAATGAAACCGGTCCCTGGTGCCAAAAGGTTGGGGAATGCTGCCCTGAGAGGTCCTGGGGGCAACAACACCCCAATATGTACACTGAGCACCTAGACCTTGCTTTCTAATACCATTCTCTACTAAAAGGAACCAGGGCTCTTTGAAGAAATCGCTGATTCCAGGGACAGAATAGAGCAAGTACCAAATGAGCCTGAACATCATCTTGTGCCAAAAAGGAAGGAAGTGCTCAAAGAATGGGAGAGGCTATGTTAAAAGAACAAAAGGGTGAGCTTGAAGGAGCTCTCACTGACTAAATCTGGAACAGCTGACCTATCAATACAAATAATAATAGTAAAGAAATATAACTCATTAAACAAAATAGGAATATATGTGTCCATGCAGATATAAATAAATAAATAAACAAAGATCGATGAGGACCAAGATTACTATTATCTCAATATACTGTCCCACAAAATCCTAATTACAAAAGGAAAAACAACAATAGTGAAAAAGCCTGGCAAATACCACCTTAATCAAGAATCAAGGTTAATATTAGAAATAATGGCGAAACTGTGGACCCCAATACAATGCACTAAGAAGGACATAACATCACTTCTGTGACATCCCTGCCAAATACGCATAAACTAATATGAATCTAATCATAAAGAAACATCAGACAAACCATGACTGAGGGGCATTCTACAAAATAACTGACCTGTAATCTTCAACAATGTACAGGTCATGAGGGTCAAGGAAAGACTGAAGAAATGTTTCAGATTGAAGAAGAAGACTAAAGAATCCTGACAATTAAATGCAATGTGTAATTCTGGACTGGATCTTTTTTGCTATTAAGGACAACACTGGGACAATGGGCAAAACTTGAATGGGATCTGAGTATGACCATAGCAGTAATACAGCAATGTTAGTTTTCTGATTTTGATGGTTATATTGTGTTCCTGTAGGAAAATGTTCTTGTTTGTGGGAAATACACACAAACATGGTCATCATATGGCATCATGCTGACAACTTACTCTCAAATGATACAAAAAAATTACGTTCTTTGAACTGTACTTGTAACTTTTTTGAGATTGTTTCTTTTTTCTTAATTTAATCAAAAAATTGTAAGCTATCTTGGGGGGAAGGAGAACAATGTGAATATTTTCCCCCGAACAGAAGTCCCTTAGTTGGCCGGGTGTGGTGGCTCACACTTGTAATCCAAGCACTTTGAGAGGCAGAGGCAGGCACATCAACTGAGGTCAGGAGTTCGAGACCAGTTTGGCCAACATGATGAAACCCCATCTCTACTAAAAATACAAATATTAGCTGGGCATGGTGGTGCACACCTGTAATCCCAGCTACTCGGGAGGCTAAAGCAGGAGAATTGCTACAACCTCGGAGGCAGAGGTTGCAGTGAGCCGAGATTGCACCACTGCACTGCAGCCTGGGAGACAGAGTGAGACTGCCTCAAAAATAAATAAATAAAGTCCCTTAGTCAACTGATTTTCAACATGGGTGTCAAGATAATTCAATGAGGGAAAGAATAGTCTTCTTAACAAATTGTTCTGGAACAAGTGGATATCCACACACAAAAAGAATGAAGTTGGATCCCTGCCTCACACCAAAATTAACTAAAAATGGATCAAAGACCTAAATGTCAAGACCTAAAACTATAAAATTCTTACAAGAAAAAATAGGCTTAAATATTTGTGACTTTATATTAGGTAACGGTTTCTTAAATATGACACTGAAAATAACAAACAAGAAAAAAATAGATCAACTGCATCAAAATTAAAAACTTCTGTACTTCAAAGGACATCATCAAGAAAGTGAAGAGACAGTCTACAGGATGGGAGAATGTTTTGTAAGTAGAACTGATAAAATATATTTTGTAAATATTTGTAATTGTATCTGTAAATATATTTTGTACTCGTATCTAGAATACATAAAAGGCCTCTTTTAATTCAATAAAAGACAAACGACCCAATTAAATATGGGCAAAGGATCTGAATATATATTTCTCCAAAAGACAAACAAGTAGCCAATAAGCACACGAAAAGATACTGAACATAATCAGCCAGCAGAGAAACGCAAATCAAAACCACAGTGAAATACCACTTCACACCCACTAGGATGACTATAATCAAAAAGACAGATAATAACAAGTGTTGGTGAGGATGTGGAGAAATTGGAATACTCATAGACTGCTGGTGGGAATGTAAAATGATGCAGCTGCTTGGAAAACAGTCTGGCTTCCTCAAAAGGCTAAATGCAGAGTTGCCCAGCAATTTCACTCTTACATATACCCAAGAAAAAAGAAACGTATATCTACACAAGAACTTGCACAGGAATGTTCATAGTAGCGTTATTTATAATGGCTCAAAAATGGAAAACAACCCAAATATCTATCAACAGATGAATAGATAAATAAAATGAGGTATATGTCCATACAACAGATTATTCAGCAATAGAAAGGAATGAGGTGCTGATATACTACAACATGGACGAATCTGAAAACATTTTGCTGAGTGAAAGAAGCCCGTCATGAAAGGCCAAATATTATACAATCCCATTGTCCAGAATAGGCAAATCTATAGTGACGGAAAGTAGATCAATGGTTGGCTAGGGCTGGGGAGTAAAGGGGGAAATAGGGAGTGACTGCTATATGAAGGATTTCTTTCAGGGTAATGAAAATATTCCAAAATTGACTATCATGATGGTTATACAACTTTGTGAAGATACTAAAAAATCACTGAATTATACAATGTGGGTAAACTGCCTGGCATGTGAATTATATATCAATAAAGCTGTTTTAAAATAAATAAATATCAGACTTCTGAAATTACTAGATGGGAGTGGATTTGCTATAATCCATACTTTTTTTCAAAGTAGCTAAATAACCATCTTGTTTGAAAAGGATTTTATGTGAATTATAAAAGTAGCTACAGTTTGAACTATAACTTAGCAAAACTTATAATTCTTCTACTTATGTAACACAAGGATTAACAGTGTAAACTTGTGCTATACAAAGCACTGCACTATAGTATGAAAAGGTACAAAGATAAGGTGTTCCCTGCACTCAAAAGAACAAATCCAGAGAGAATGACACACAGAAACACCTAACTATAATACTCATCAGAATGCGGTAAAAAGTAAATTGTAATGGAAACCCAGCAAAAGGAGTAATTGATCCCCTCTAGGGAAACTTTAAGGTCAAACACTAAGCTTCTCAAATCTAGTCCTTAGTGATTTGAGTACATGATCAACAGAGCCCAAGAACCAATGTGCTTCATTATATCAACAGGTGGGTTACACTCTAATCACCTTCAAATGGAGTTATGGAGACTTTTCTACATCCCTTCACTGGAGGAGCTGTATATTGAGATGAGTTGAGTTGACCAGACTGCATGAGGAAGCTGCTATTTATGGATAATGATAGTTCACAGATAGCTCTACCACCAACAAACATGTAATGACCATTTCACATCTATTACAGAGGGCTGCCTTCTTGTATCTTGCTGTTCTGAACTACAGAAATGTAAGAAGAATGAAATTTTTATAAAGGCAGTTGCTACATGAGGTTGCTAAAAGAACACAATCATAAGGTCTGAACTGAATGCAATACTGGCCTATTTCTACATTCCTACTATCTATCATCACTCCACACAGACATAGGCAAATATGTACTGAACACCTCCTATGTTCCAGAAGCTGTGAACATAGCAATGAACTAGATTAGATATACATAGTCTCCAAACATAGGGACTTTATAATCCAAAGGATAAATTTCAAGATAATTCATTGTTCCTAAAATTGTGAGTACACTCAAATGTAGCTCTATCAAACTCAACTGAATCTTCAATCTAAATGTTTTGCCTTCTCTGAGAGCTGTTCCCTACCCTCCCATGTAGATTGTAGAATATACTGGGCAAATGTGAATAAAAATTTATCTCCTAATAACCTCCTAATTGCATTAAGATAAGCAGATTTATATCTATCTTGTGATATTATAAATAAAGGTAAAATAATTCCAAATCATTAAGCCTTTAAGTAGTTCAAAAGGACTATCTTGAGGGAAAAACTGATTAGGACACACTAGTCATCTTTTCAACTCCTTGACAAAGTAGTTCTTGCATGAGGTGAGCACTGCAATGCTGAGTGATAAGTTAAGTGCACCTAAGCAAATACCTTCTGAAATGAGTATCCATAAAATATATAGCACTTCTATTTCTATTTAGCAGACAATAAAAAATATTTATCTTTACATTTTTAGAAACTATATTACAAGTCTGGGGTTTTTTTTTTAAATTGTGAGACAGGGTCTCATTACGTTACCCAAGCTGGTCTCGATCTCCTGGCCTCAAGTAATTCTTCTGCCTTGGCCTCCCGAAGTGCTGGGATTATAGGCATGGGCCACTCATGCCTGGCCTATATTACAAGTTTTTAAATATTAGCAATGCAGAAAGACATTTTCAATTCAGTTTTAATTAATATGTAGCTATATGAAGAAACAAATAGACATATAGGTGTTTCAAGTGTGTGTGTATGTGTGCATATGGATATATACGCACAGAAACATATGAAGAACACACAAAGTGTTAATAGTGAATACAATAGGGACCGGGAACAGCAGAGAACACTGTATGTATGTATGTATGTATGTATATTGTGTATGTTTTATATGCTTTAACAATAAAAAATAGTGCCAGGTGCAGTGGTGTGCACCTATAGTCCCAGCTACTTGGGAGGCTGAGATGGGAGGATTGCTTGAAGCCAGTTCAAACCCACAGTGTGCTATGATCACACACGTGAATAGCCACTGCACGCCAACTCATAATCCCTACACTTTGGGAGGTTGAGGCAGGTGGATCACCTGAGGTCAGGAGTTCGAGACCAGCCTGGCCAACATGGTGAAACCCTGTCTCTATTAAAAATACAAAAATTAGCTGAGCGTGGTGGCAGGCACCTGTAATCCCAGCTACTCGGGAGGCTGAGGCAGGAGAATCGCTTGACCCCGGGAGGCAGAGGTTACAGTGAACTGAGATCGTGCCATTACACTCCAGCCTAGGCAACAAAGTGAGACTCTGTCTTTAAAAAAAAAAAAAAGCAACCTGATTCACACCACTGTACTCTGGAAAGGCCAGGAGTTGGAAGTACAATACATCTCGGAAGGGAGGATTGAGTCATGTGGCCGGAAACAGAAGAGTTGGCTGACAATCTATAGAAAGAGCAGTTAAGTCCTCAATTCTCTTCCCCACCTGCCCAAGCAGCCAGGCAACTACCCCTCCTCCACCCTAGACAAAGGTTGCCTGTCAACTCACCAGTCCAGAGAAACAATTAGAAAGGCTCTGGACTCTTCATCCATGTCCCTACAAAGGACATAAACCATCATTCTCAGCAAACTATTGCCAGAACAGAAAACCAAACACCGCATGTTCTCACTCATAGTTGGGAACTGAACAATGGGAACACTTGGACACAGGGTGGGGAACATCGCACACCGGGGCCTGTTTTGGTGTGGGGGGAGGGGTAGGGATAGCATTAGGAGATACACCTAATGTTAATGACAAGTTGATGGGTGCAGCACACCAGCATGGCACATGTATACATATGTAACAAACCTGCACGTGCATATGTACCCTAGAACTTAAAGTATAATAATAATAAAAAAGAAAGATACAGCATGCTCAGTGCTGTGTTTTAGAATGTTAAAAAAAAAAAAAAAAAGAAAGGCTCTGGACTCAGGGAACACCAAGCTCAGCTGAGAATAGGTAGAGACGGGGTCTCACTGTATTGCCAAGGGTAGTCTCGAATTCCTGGGCTCAAATGATCTTCCTGTCTTGGCCTCCCAAACTGCTGGGAGTACAGGTGTGAGCCACTGCACCTAGCAGGTATTCATCATCTTATCACTTCTCAGTGAAGGCCTCCAGTTAACAAGTTCCTGCCCACTCACATGGAGCTTCAACATGGATGAACATTGAAAATATTACGCTAAGTGAAATAAGCAAGTCACAAAAAGACAAGTATTATGATTCTTCTTACATGAGGCTACTAAAGTGTCAAATCCGTAGAGACAGAAAGTAGAATGCTATTGGCCAAGGGCTGAGGGGAGGATGGAATGGAAGTTAGTATTTAATGGGTACAGAATTTCAGCTGAGGAAGATGAAAAAGTTCTGGAGGTGGATGGTGGTGATGGTTGCACAACAGTATGAATGTACTTAAAGCCACAGAATTTAAACATTTTAAAATGGTTAAAAACAGCTGAGTGTGATGGCTCACGCCTATAGTCTCAGCATTCTGGGAGGCCAAGGCAGGTGTATTGCTTGACCCCAAGAGTTCGAGACCAGCCTGGGCAACAGAGCAAGATCCCATCTCTAAAGTAAATAAATAAATACTTTAAAAGAAATAGATCAAATGGTTAAAATGATAAATTACATGTTACATATATTTACCACAACTTAAAATAAAAAAAACACCAGACATTTGAGGAAAGCCATTACATTAAAGAAGACCAAAACAAGAAGAAACTTGGGAGTAACCAGAGAATTCAAGGGAAAAAAAACTTCACAGACACACAATAACAGCATATCTCAGATATATAAAAGGAAAGACTGCATCTATGAAAGACAAACAAGATCTATACTAAAGTAACATTCAAAGAACAAAAGCCTTTATATATTAAAATTATTATAGAAAATTGTTTAAGTCAGTTCACAATCTGGCAGGTAAAGCTGAAATCTCCCAGGAAGTGGAACAAAAAGAGAAAGTAATGAAAAAATAGGGGAAAGATAAGAGAAACAGAGGATCAACTAAGAAGATCCAGCATCAAACTAACAGAAGTTCCAGAAAGCAGGAAGAGAAACCTTTAAAATAAGAAAAAATTTTGGCCGGGCGCGGTGGCTCAAGCCTGTAATCCCAGCACTTTGGGAGGCCGAGACGGGCGGATCACGAGGTCAGGAGATCGAGACCATCCTGGCTAACACGGTGAAACCCCGTCTCTACTAAATGCAAAAAACTAGCTGGGCGAGGTGGCGGGCGCCTGTAGTCCCAGCTACTCGTGAGGCTGAGGCAGGAGAATGGCGTAAACCCGGGAGGCGGAGCTTGCAGTGAGCTGAGATCCGGCCACTGCACTCCAGCCCGGGCGACAGAGCAAGACTCCGTCTCAAAAAAAAAAAAAAAAAGAAAAAAAGAAAAAATTTTAAGAACTGAAGGACACACATTTCCTGAATGAAAATGCCCACAGAGTATGCCACACAATGAATGAAAAAGATCCACATCAAGCTACACCCCTGTGGAATTTCACAACACTGGGGGGAAAAGAGAAAGTCCTAAAATCTATCACAAGGACAAAAAAAAAAAGTCACAAAGGACTAAAGAAGGTCTTTGGGTTGCTCAACAACACTGGAGACTAGCAACACTAAAGATAAACCTTCCAAATCTGAGAGAAAATGATTTTTTCAAGCTAGAATGATATATCCTGCCAAATTATCAATTACACATGATGGTAGAATAGATATTTTCAGATATACAAGATCTCAACCAATTCATCTCTCAGCAACCTTTCTTAGGAAGCTACTGAATGATGTGCTCCACCAAAATAAAGAAGTAAACTAGGAAAGCAGGTGGTATAAAAATGCAGGACAATGGATCCCAACATCGGAGAAAAGCAATGGCAATGCCCAGCATAATGCTGAATGCAGTACCAGGATGACAGCTGAAAACAGAATTCAAACAGGAAGATGAAGGGCAGTCTAGAGGGTATGTTTAAGAAAAGAATGGAAATGGTAAATTATCTGATGTTTAACCATACTGTGATGAATTTTATGGTTCTGTCATACGGTTCTGTCAGAATCATAAAATTCTGTCTTTAAATTTATATATATATAAAAAAGGAAATGTGGCCAGGTGTGGTGGCTCACACCTGTAATCTCAGCACTTTGAGAGGCCGAGGTGGGTAGATCACGAGGTCAGGAATTCGAGACCAGCCCGGCCAATATGGTGAAACCCCATCTCTACTAAAAATGTATAAAAAATTAGCCAAATATAGTGGCATGCACCTGTAGTCCCAGCTACTCGGGAGGCTGAGGCAGGAGAATCACTTGAACCCAGGAGGTGGAGGTTGCACTGAACCAAGATCGCGCCACTGCACTCCAGCCTAGGCGACAGAGTGAGACTCCGTCTCAAAAAAAAAAAAAAAAAAAAAGAAAGGATGCAATCATAATATACCAATGGCTTAGCTGTGAACACTGCACGTAATAATAGTGTAAGTATTGCAAGATAATTTAAGAAAGTTATAATTGTGATATAAATACACTGGAAAATGCATAGAAGGAAAGAGTGTATGGCATAAGAGAATAAGAGAAGTAAATCACTATCTTTCTTAGAAGGAATAAATGACATCAAAAAGTGAAAAATTATAAATAACAGTATTACCATATTACGAAAAATAGGGAGGTAAACACCAGAAGAAAAGGCCAGAAGAGTTAAGTGTTGCCCCTGGGGCTAGAAAGTGGCAGAAGAGAGGGTAGGACAGGCAACTGATGATTTTGTACTATAAACCTTGAAGTACTTTTTGACTTTTTAAACTATAAACCCATATTGCTTTAAGATAAAAATCAAAAGAAACCTAGCGTTTATTCTGATTCCACCACTTAAACTAGACTTGGTAAATTATCTCACCTCTCTGAGCCTTAAGTTCCATGCTATGTTGAATCCAACTTGTACAGGCTAGTGAGAGCTGATTGTTGTATTTTCAAGAATTTTGCAAGCTGCTATTCTATTCTATACACCTTTTTTTTTTTTTTTTTGAGATGGATCCTCCTTCTATTGCCCAGGATGGAGTGCAGTGGTGCAATCTCAGCTCACTGCAACCTCCACCTCCTAGGTTCAGGCGATTCTCCTCCCTCAGCCTCCCGGGTAGCTGGAACTACAGGCGCGTGCCACCATGCCTGGCTAGTTTTTTTTGTATTTTTAGTAAAGACGGGGGTTTCACCATATTGGCCAGGCTGGTCTCGAACTCCTGACCTCATGATCCGCCTGCCTTGGCCTCCCAAAGTGTTGGGATTACAGGTGTGAGCCACCGTGCCCAGCCTCTACACAGTCAGTATTAAATATTAAATCATATAAGTTCACAATTAAATTATATTAAAAATAAAGTTAAAAAATGCTCAAACCTCATTACTTCATTAATACTGTATTTATGCTTTTAAGAAACATCTATTGTATTTATATAATGGAAATACTGTGTGCTACCGAGGATTTATTTCAAATTCTGCATTCGGTATGTCAGTCACACTAGTAGATTGAAATCGGCCACAGAGGGAGTATTTATACTTTGGAAATCAGCAAATACTACAAATCAGAGAGCTTGATTTATTGTGGTTTTGATGATTTGCCTGGGGTTAGCAAACTATGGCCCTCTGCCTGTTTTCCATGGTGCAAAAAATAGTTTTTACTTTTTTTATTACTTTGAGATGAGGGTCTCACTATGTTGCCCAGGCTGGTCTCAAACTCCTGGGTTCAGGTCATCTTCTTGCCTCACCCTCCTGAGTAGCTGTGGAACTAAAGGCGTGCACCACTGTGACCAGCGTTTTTACTTTTTTTGTTTTTTTTTTTGAGACAGAGTCTTACTCTGTTACCCAGACTGGAGTGCAGTGGTACAATCTCGGCTTACTGCAACCTCCACCTCCCAGATTCAAGCAATTCTCCTGCCTCAGCCTCCCGAGCAGCTGGGACTACAGGCACGGGCTATCATGCCCAGCTAATTTTTGTATTTGTAGTAGAGACGGGGTTTCCCCATGTTGGCCAGGCTGGTCTTGAACTCCTGACCTAAGGTGATCCACCTGCCTTGGCCTCCCAAAGTGCTGGGATTACACATATGAGCCACCACGCCTGGCCCGTTTCTACATTTTTAAATGGTTATAAACACATACACACACACACACACACACACACACACACACACACACACAATATGAAAGAGACCATTTGTGGCCTGCAAAGCCTAACGTCTTTACTATATGGCTCTTTGCAGAAAAAATATGTCAATTCCAGATCTAGACTTAAGGAAATGATAGAGAAAATATTAATTCATTGTAATAATCTCCACTCTTCTGAATTCTATGGCTGCAGCTTTAGTGCAACAAGCAAATTTGAGGGTATTCAAAACCAAATACATACAATCATACCTCAGTATCCTCATAGGATTGGTTCCAGGATCCCTGTAGATACCAAAATCCAAGGATACTCAAGTCCATTTTATAAAATGATGTAGTATTTGCATACAGCTTATGCACATCCTCCCATATACTTTCAGTCATCTCTAGATTACTTGTATCTAATACAATGTAAATGCTATGTAAAGAATTGTTAGGCTGGGCGCGGTGGCTCAAGCCTGTAATCCCAGCATTTTGGGAGGCCGAGATGGGCGGATCACGAGGTCAGGAGATCAAGACCATCCTGGCTAACACGGTGAAACCCCGTCTCTACTAAAAAATACACAAAAACTAGCCGGGCGAGGTGGCGGGCGCCTGTAGTCCCAGCTACTCCGGAGGCTGAGGCAGGAGAATGGCGTAAACCTGGGAGGCGGAGCTTGCAGTGAGCTGAGATCTGGCCACTGCACTCCAGCCTGGGCGACAGAGCGAGACTCTGTCTCAAAAAAAAAAAAAAAAGAATTGTTATACTGTATTTTATTTGTATTATTTTGTTGTTATATTGTTATTTTTATTGGTTTTTACACACACACCCAGAATCCACAGTTGTTTGTTATTTCAATTCAAGAATGCAGAATCTGTGAATAGGGAGGGCCCACCGCATTTCCTCACCTGTTCCTATCCACCCTATCCTGATAAAGGGCACCACTATGCATTTGTCAAAACTCAAAGAACTGTACACCAAAGAGTATAAACTTTACTGTATGTAAATTTTAAAGTTTTTTTTAATCAGCTGTATAACATCTTAAATGAAGATGCCTTAGCCCAACGCTCTACAGATTCTGATTCCATTGATCCAGAATGAGACCAGGGCAACTATGTTTTTTAAAAAAAGGCAATTGGTAATTCTGACATAAAACTAGAATGAGAACCACATTCCTAACCCCACGAAGGTACTCCTTGACTTCTCTGCCTTTTTTTTTTTTTTTTTTTGAGACAGAGTCTCGCTCTGTCGCCCAGGCTGGAGTGCAGTAGTGCTATCTCGACTCACTGCAACCTCCGCCTCCTAGGTTCAAGCGATTTTGCCTAAGCCTCCCGAGTTGGCTGGTACTACAGGCACGGGCCACCACACCCAGCTAATTTTTTGTATTTTTAGTAGAGACGGGATTTCACCGTGTTAGACAGGCTGGTCTCGATCTTCTGAACTCGTGATCCGCCCGCCTTGCCCTCTCAAAGTGCTGGGATTACAGGAGTAAGCCACCATGCTTGGCCCTCTCTCTACATCTTTACCACTTACTCCAGTAATCCCAGTTCTTTCACCTCAATGAGACCTCCAATTTACAGCAATGCTACCACTGTTCTTTCACCTCAGTAAGACCTCTAATTCCTTAAACTTAGTACTTTCTATCCCATACTGGTCTTCATTCTCCCTCTCTCTTAACTAATACTATCATCTCTTTTGCTCTCTTATCCTCCCACTGTACCTGTCTGGCAAGACCCCGACCATAGCTCAATCTGTTTTCATGCTTTTTCTGCTCTCTCTCTAGGCTAATAAAGAGGAAAAAAGTTACATCATCTTCAATTGGTTTCACTAATAATGGTCTCAAGCCATAAGTGGACCCTCAAAACAATCCAAAAATCTTACCCTAAATTTACCTGCCTCCCATTCTTCACTACAAGCTATTTCAAACATCATATTCTACCTCCCTGAACCAGCCCTAAATAACATATGTAGAACCAAAAACGGCAAACATAAAAGTATTATTCTTGTGTTAGGAAAAAGTCCCCAGTACTCCCAGCTTAATTAGCTGGTACTGGTAGTTTAGTATAACTAGAGATCATAAGCCAGCAGATCAGAATTTGCCTTTAAATTTCATTAGGAAGAACTAGACACTATTACTAATTTATGTTTCTGTTTTGCAGTTAACTCATTTAAGCTATATTTTGGTCAATCAGCTGAAAAGAAATACTGTAAGGGATTTGCAATGCCCCCTAATAGCCCCTTCTCTGTCAACTTCTCACATTTGCTTTCCAAAAAATTCTTAATAGTTACCTTCCAAATAGTAAATGCGATCTCCTACACATATCTTTGACGTGAAAATGCTCAGTTTAAGAAAAATGGTTCAGTCACATAAATCTTTGCTATATAGTATTGAGGGCATTTAAATACTAAGAACATAAATTATTCTGTTAAATGTTGTCAGCCAGGTGTGGTGGCTCATGCACGTAATCCTAGCACTTTGGGAGGCTGAGGTGGGCAAATCACTTGACTCCAGGAGTTTAAGACCAGCCTAGGCAAATTAGCCAGGCATGGTGGCAGGTGCCTGTAATCCCAGCTACTTGGGAGGCTGAGGCAGGAGAATCGCTTCAACCCAGGAGGCAGAGTTTGCAGTGAGCCAAGATCATGCCACTGTACTCCAGTCTGGGTGACAGAGTGAGACTCCGTCTCAAAAAAAAAAAAAAAAAAAAAAAAAGACCACCCTGGGCAACACATGGAGAAACTGTCTCTACAAAAAAATACAGCAGTCAGCCGGGTATGGTGGTGTGTGCCTGTAGTCCCAGCTGTTTGGGAGGCTGAGGTGAGAGGATCACCTAAGCCCAGGAAGTCAAGGCTGCAGTGAGCCAAGACTGTACCACTGCACTCCAACCTGGGCAACAGAGTGAGACCCTGTCTCAAAAAAAAAAACAAAAAGAGTGTCGAAGGTGAATGATGTTATCAAAAACACAAAACAAACCTAAAATATTCCATCAGATAATAAATTCTGACTATCTGTTAAAGAACCAAGAAACAAGAAAAAAATCCCAAAGATATCTATTTGTGATAACTAGATATTATAAAAGGTTCAAAATACAAAATAAAACAAAATAATTTCATAATACACACTTTCTAAAATTCACAAATCTATTTCATTTTAGAGGAACAAAAGATGAAGAGAATTAGAACTATCTTGGATATTAGGGTATAATCTTAGGTGCAGAATAATGCTTAGAAAAAAAAGACTAGTTAATCAAGCTAACCAAGGGGAAAACATTTATTTTAATTAAATCTTCAACTTTTGAAAGCCTAAAATAAAATTATGGAAACAGGAGGAGAGAAAAAAGACAAAAAACATTTCATCTTTCTAAAGGGAAAAAACTGACAGCTTTTACCAAGTTCATTTTAAAAGACAATGATTATACAAAATTTCCCCCCAGCATCCGTGAGCTGCCACATCCAAATCCAAACTTCACTGACTATTTGGCATCCAGCATTGAATTACAGAACAACTTTGCTCATGCATGGACAAATGCTATTTTTCCCCAGTGGAATGATTTCTCTGTAGTGTGCTCATTAGTAACACTAACCCCTTCCTATGCCCCAACAACCAACTGCTTTGTGAGCTAAATCCCAATCCCAAATCAGACATTGTTGGCAAAACTAATCTCTGAATGAAAACGGTACAACAGTCAATCACAACATAGAATTTGGATTGTATATTACTGACGCTGAGACAGAAAACTGTGCCATTTCCAGCAGGTGGTTTTAGTTGAGTTTCTTGGCTCAGCAAAATTGAAGGATGATTTTATCTTTCGAGACACATATGATATTTTCATAAAATTATACTACTCATTATTTCTCTCTGAAAATACATTTTAAAAAACTGTTTCACAATCAAAATAAACACTTCAACAACTAGAAGGTGGCGATTCCTCAAAGACCTAAAGGCAGAAATACTATTTGACCCAGTAATCTCATTACTGGGTATACACCAAAAAGAATATAAATCATACTATTATTAAGATACATGCATATGTATGTTCATTGCAGCACTATTCATAATAGCAAAGGCACAAAATCAACCTAAATGCCCATTCATGATAGACTGGATAAAGAAAATGTGGTATATATACAGCATGGAATACTATGCAGCCATAAAAAGGAACAAGATAATGTCCTTTGCAGGGACATGGATGGAGTTAGAAGCCATTATCCTCAGCAAACTAACTTTGAGAGGCCGCGGCAGGAGGATCGCAGGAACAGAAAACCAAACACTGTATATCCTCACTTATAAGCGGGAACTACATGATCAGAACACATGGACACATGGCAGGGAACAACACAAACTGGGGCCTGTCGGGAGGTGGTTGGGGGAGAGAGAGCATCAGGCGGAATAGCTAATGGATGCTGGGCTTAATACCTAGGTGATGGGATGATCTGTGTAGCAAATCACGCTGGCACATGTTTACCTATGTAACAAACATGCACATCCTGCACAGGTACTCCTGAACTTAAAAGTAGAAGTAAAAAAACAATTAGAAGGGAAAACAATTAATTAAAAGTTAAAGGTTGACACATTTAGGTTGATATATTAGGTTGATACATTAATGTGATTCTCCCTCTATACCTCTTTCCAAGTTGGAGACAGTTTCTTCAAGATTTCATTTTGATACCACCCACTCATATGATATAATTTGGGTAAGTAGTTTCTTCAGTTAAATTGCTTTGAAGACTTCCCCAAATGCTGTTGATAATAATAATACATTTCCTCCTGATAGCAACAAATTATATGTATATTTTTATTTTTATGGAGACAAGGTCTTGCTATGTTACCCAGGATGGTCTCAAACTCCTGGACTCAAATGATCCTCCTGCCTCGGCCTCCCAAAGCACTGGGATTGCAGGCATGAGCCACTGCGCCCGACACAATGGATTAAATATATGTTCTAGGGCTTCTCCAGCTGGAGTACAGAATGAGTGGGCATGCATAAGTTTTACACTTATTTCATTCAAATAAATACTATATTTGTTTCTTAGCATTGCTCACAAACACGCAGATGAAATTAAACCTTTTTTTTAAAAAAAAAACCTATCCTTTTCACACACTACTAATCATTGGTGAGTAAAAACTACCAAAGTAAAATCTCCTGGCTGTCAGGTAACCTAGCAGTATAACTTTGAACAATCTGTTCTATTTATCTGTAAAATGGTTGATTATATCACCATAGTCTCTCTCATCTCTAATTTTTATGGACTTTTATATTCAGTCATCTGAAAGACAGTATACTAGGCAGATTTCACTGAAATACCAGAAATTTCATTAATATTCTGCTGGGTGCTATAAGTCATTCCTCACTGGTAAGCTACATTAAATTAGAATCTAAGAAAGTATTTCTGTGTGTTCTTAAAAAGAATAGCCAGAACAAAAAAATAGCATTAATATATTTTTAGAAGGCAGTAATAAAACTGGCCAGGTGCAGTAGCTCACGTCTGTAATCACTTAGGGAGACGGGCAGGCAGATCACTTGAGGTCAACAGTCAGAGAGCAGCCTGGCCGACATGGTGTAATCCCAGCTACTTGGAAGGCTGAGGTGGGAAGATCGCTTGAACCTGGGAGGCGAAGGTTGCAGTGAGTGCAGATCATGTCACTGCACTCCATCCTGGGCAACAGAGTGAGACTGTGTCTTTAAAAAAAAAAAGAAGAAGAAGAAGAAGAAGTCAATAACAAAACTGAAGAAAACTAGGATCAGATAAGTATTCAGGGAACTTCTTAACTCATTCTGTGAGGCCAGTATTCCCCTGATACCAAAACCAGAAAAAGAAAAAATCAAAAAACAAAACAAAAGGAAAAACCTACAGGCCAATATCCCTTATGAACACAGACACAAAAATCCTCAACAAAATACCAGCAAACCAACTCCAGCAACATATAAACAGGATTATATATCATGACCAAGCGAGATTTGTTTCCAGGAATGCAAGATTGGCTCAACAAACAAAAATCAATCAAGGTAACACACCATATTAACAGAAGAAAGGACAAAGACCAGCATAATGATCTCAACAGATGCAGAAAAATCATGTGACAAAATTAAATACCCTACCAGGTGCAGTAGCTCACATCTATAATCCTAGTACTTTGGGAGGTCACGGCGAGAGGATACCCTGAGGCCAAGGGTTCAAGACCAGCCTGGTCAACATTGTGAGACCCTGCCGCCACAAAAAAATATAATTCAAAAATTAAACACCTACTTATGACAAAAATACTGAAAAACTAGGATTAAAGGGAATTCCTCACCTGATAAAGAGTATCTACAGAAAACCCACAGCTAGCATCATAATTCATGGTGACAAACTGAATGTCTTCCCCTACAATCAAAAACAGCACAAGGATGTCTGCTCTTACCACGTCTATTCAACACTGTAAGATTCTAGCCAGGGGCTGGGTATGGTGGCTCATACCTGTAATCCTAGCACTTTGGGAGGCCGAGGCAGGTGGATCACCTGAGGTCAGGAGTTCAAGACCATCCCGGCCAACATGGTGAAATGCTGTCTCTACTAAAAATACAAAAATGAGCTGGGCATGGTGGCACACACTTGTAATCCCAGCTACTCAAGAGGCTAAGGCAGAAGAATCACTTGAACCCAGGAGGTGGAGGCTGCAGTGAGCCGAGATCACACCATTGCACTCCAGCCAGGACAACAAGAACGAAACTCCATCTCAAAAAAAAATTTAAAAAAAGATTCTAGCCAGGGCTATTAGGGAAGTAAAATAAATAAAAGGCATCCAGAGAGAGAAAAGGAAAATGACGATCTCTATTTGCATACTCAATCATAAGAAATACTCAAAAAACTACTAAAGCTAATAAAAGAGTTCAACAAGGTTGCAGAATACAAGATGAATATGCAAAAATCAAGAGTATTTCTACACACTAGCAATGAACAGTCCAAAAATGAAATTAAAAAAACAATTCCATTCCAACAAGCACATAAAAAAGATACTCAGCATCATCAGTCATTAGGAAAATGCAAATCAAAACCACAGTGACATACTACCTCACATCCACTAGGATAGCTATAATCAAAAAGATACATAACAAGTCTTGGTGACGATGTGGAAAAAGTGAAACCATAATACACTGCTGTCAGGAAAGTAAATATGACCCAGTAATTCTACTCCTAGGTGTATACGCAACAGAACTGAAAACTAAGTTCACATAAAAACTTGCAATGAACGTTCATGGCAGCATTATTCAAAATAGCTAAAAGTGGAAACAACCCAAATATCCATTAATTGGTGAATGGATAAACAAATATTCAGAGTGGAATACTGTTTAGCCATAAAAAGGAATGAAGTGCTGATACATATCACAATTGAATAAACCTTGAAAACATTATGCTAAGTGAAAGAAGTCAAACACAAAAGGCCACATACCATGTCATTCCATTTCCATGAAATGTGCAGAATAGGCAAACTTATAGAGACAGAAAGTCGATTAACAGTTGTCACAGACTGGGGCTAAGAAGAATGGGGAGTGACTTTTTTTGAGACAGGATCTTGCTACCCACCCAGGCTGGAGTGCAGTGGCACTATCACAGCTGACAACCTCAAACTACTGAATTCAAGCGATCCTCCCACATTGGCCTTCCAAGTAGCTGGGACTACAGACGCATGACACCATGCTTAGCTAATTTTTTTTTAAATTTTTGTAGAGACAGGGTCTCGCTATACTGCCCAAGCTGGTCTTGAACTCCTGGCCCCAACTGATCCTCCCACCTCAGTCTCCCAAAGCTGGGATTATGGGCATGAGCCATTCCACCCAGCCTAGAGTGACTCTTAATGGTTACAGGACTTCTTTTGGGGTGGTAAGAACGTTCTGGAATAAGACAGTTGTAATAGTTGCACAACTGTATGACAATACTAAAAACCACTGATGTGGTTAAAAACACTTTTAAAAGGTGGATATATGGCATGTGAATTATATCATAACAGAAAAAGTAGTCAAACAAAGGTACTTTCAAAATTCTACCTAATTTAAAACAGAATTTTATCAGACCTTTTTAAGTTGTAATAAAACACAAAAGTACATACACAAAGACCAATCACAGAGGGAATTAGATGCTTCAATTCAGGACTTACTTTCAACCTAGTACAATTTTTTTTTTTTCCTAGTACAATTTTTTATATGACAGAAAAACTACCTGGTTCTAAATCTCTGGCTGCTCCCTTTTAGACTCCTTGGAATGCAAGGTTGATTTTCCCTCAGGCTTTTCTTCCTCCACCACTGCTTTTTACCCCTCCCAAATTCCCTTATTTTTCCCCAGGGGTTCCATCTCCTAACATATTTCATATCTTTATGAACTTTATACAGGAGGAATCTTTTCACAGCATTTCGTTCTGCATTACATTTTCAGATTAATTTATGTTGATACAAGTAGGTATTTTTATTTTCTCACCGTTCTCTACCATTACATGAATACTCTATAATTTCTTCATTCTCTTAATGATGGACATTTGAGCTGTTTCTAGTTTTCCGTTTTTACGAACAATGTTGCTATGAACTTAATGGTACTTATCCCAGGTACAAACTCTTGTTCATCTTCTACAGTTTCCCTAGGGTATATACTTTACTAGATATTGCTAAGTTCCTCTCTACAATGAGGTTCTAGTTGATATTCCACTGTCCACATAAGTATATGAGAGTTTTCCTTATTCTACATCCTCACCAAAATGGTGAGTGTAAAATATCATTCCACTGAAGTTTTACTTTGCATTTCCATGGCTACTAAAGAGGTTGAACACCTTTTCATGTCTGCAGGACATTGTATTTCGTCTTCTATGAATTTCCAATCTATTGTCTTATTATTATTATTGGTTGGTAAAATATTCTTCATATATCCTGATTATTAATCCTTTTTAGTTATTTTTTCTGCAAATATTTTCTCCCAGATGATACGGTATCTTTCTATCTCATGCTGAATTTCAATAACTGTACATTTTTTATTTTAATCTAGACAAATTTATCAATCTTTTTCTTTTACAGTTCAAATTTCAAGTCTTATTGAAGAAATCCTTTCTACCTTCCCTGCTCTAATATCATAAAAACATTCTCCCACTTTTTTCTAAAAGTTTTACTTTTCACATTAACATCTTTAATTATCAGGTACATTTTTTAATACGGTAAGTAGAAATCTCATTTTATTTTCCATATAAATAACCAATTGTTCCATTATCATTCACTGTTTAGTCAGTCCATCATCTCCTTACTCATCTTCAACACTCACTGTCATGTATTAAGTTTCTTTATATTCAGGGGTTCCGTTTCTGGGCTTTTTATTCTTCACAGAGGTTGGTCTATCCTGTGTAAATACGACATTGCCTTAAATATTAACAATATGACTTTATAAATAATGCTGTGTGAAAGACCAAGTGCGCCTTCCTAATTTTTCTTGGCAGTTAACACTTCTTTATAAATTTTAGAGCTGGTCAAGTTACATGAAATACCCTGTCATTATATTAAACAGAAGTGCATTGAACCTATAAATTAATTTGGAAAGAATTAACATGTTGATGTCACTGGGTCTTCCTATCAGTTAATTTGGTATCCTAATTAGATCTCTTCTCATGTCTTTTAATGGAAATTGTATAATTCTCACCATAAAAGGTCATGTGCATCTTTTGTTGATTTTGTTCACTGGTACTTTTCAATTGTTGTCCTTGTAGCTATTACTGCTATAATGAATATCTTTTTTAAAATATATTTTGTAGGCCAGGAACTGTGGCTCATGCGCGTAATCCTAGCACTTTGGGAGGCTGAGGTAGGCAGAACACTCGGGGCTAGGAGTTTAAGACCAGCCTAGTCAACGTGGTGAAACACTGTCTCTACTAAAAATACAAAAATTAGCTGGGTGTGGTGGCACATCTGTAATCCCAGCTACTCAGGTGGCTGAGGCATGAAGAATAGTTTGAACCCAGAAGGCAGAGGTTGCAGCAAGCTGAGATCGCACCTCTGCCCTCCAGCCTGGGCAACAGAGTGAAACTCCGTCTCAAAAAAAAAAAAACTTTTGTGAAAACATCCCAAGTGGGCTGGGTACGGTGGCTCACGCCTGTAATCCCAGCACTTTGGGAGGCTGAGGTGGGCGGATCACGAGGTCAAGAGATGGAGACCATCCTGGCCAAACATGGTGACACCCCGTCTCTACTAAAAATACAAAAAAAGTAATTGGGTGTGGCGGCATACACCTGTAGTCCCAGCTACTCAGGAGGCTGAGGGAGGCTGAGGCAGGAGAATCGCTTGAACCTGGAGACGGAGGTTGCAGTGAGCCGAGATCATGCCACTGCAGTGAGCCGAGATCATGCCGAGATGCAGCCTGGCAACAGAGCGAGACTCTGTCTCAAAAAAGCAAACAAACAACAACAAAAAAAACCCAAGTGTCCATCAACAGATGACTGAATAAACAAAATGTGGTCTGTATGTACAATGCAGTATTATTCAGTCATAAAAATGAGTAACGTTCTGATACATGCTGCAATATGAACACCAACATTATGCTAAATGAAATATGAAGACACAAAAGGACAAATATTGTATGATTCCATTTATATGAAATATCTAGAATAGGCAAATTCATAGAGAAAGTAAGTTGAATAGAATCTACCAGGAGCTGAGAGTGAAGGGAGAATGAGTAAGTCATTGCTTAACAGTTATAGAGTTTCTATATGGAAGATGAATATAGCTGCACAACATTGTAATTATTGCCACTGAATTGCACACTTAAAACAGTTAAAATGAAAAATTTTGTCATATATAGTTTATAATTTTAAAAAATTAACAATGTAATGCACCAAAACATTGAATTGTATACTTAAAACTGGTGATTTGTACGGTATGTGAATTATATCTCAATAAAGCTTTTTTAAAATTACATTTGTTATCTGCTACTTGTAAAATGGAATCCAACTGTATAGTGGTCTTGGATCCAACAACCTTATTTCATATATATCAGCAAATTATCTTTTGCTTTTTTTTTTTTTTTTTTTTTTTTTGAGACGGAGTCTCGCTCTGTCGCCCAGGCTGGAGTGCAGTGGCCGGATCTCAGCTCACTGCAAGCTCTGCCTCCCGGGTCCACGCCATTCTCCTGCCTCAGCCTCCCGAGTAGCTGGGACTACAGGCGCCCACCATCTCGCCCGGCTAATTTTTTGTATTTTTTAAGTGGAGACGGGGTTTCACTGTGTTAGCCAGGATGGTCTCGACCTCCTGACCTTGTGATCCGCCCGCCTCGGCCTCCCAAAGTGCTGGGATTACAGGCTTGAGCCACCGCACCCGGCCTATCTTTTGCTTTTTAAGCAGTATTCATCTTAGAATAACCCATTAAATACTTAAGCGAGAATGACAATGTTTCTTCTTTTTCTTGATTCAGGAAGAATTTATCTAAAGTTATGAGTGTCTATAAATATTTGGTAGAACTCATTTATAAATCTATATGGGCCTGATTAAGATGGCTACTAAAAGAAAAAAGAAAAGAAGAGAACAAGTGTTGGCAAGGAAGTGGAGTAACTGGAACCCTTGAGCACTGTTGGTGAGATTGTAAAATGGTGCAACTGCTATGAAAAACGGTATGGAGGTTCCCCAAAAAAATGTTTTTAAAAATACCATATGATACAGCAATCCTTCTTATTCTGGGTATACATCTAAAAAAGAAAAAAAAACTGAAAGCAGAGTCTCAAAGAGACATTATACTAGCAGACTCATGTTCACAGTAGCACTATTCACAATAGCTAAGAGGTGGAAGCAACGCAAAGTCTATCAACAGATTAATGGATAAACAAAATGTGGTATATACATAAATGGAATATTATTCAGCCTTAAAAAGGAAGAAAATCCCTTCATATGCTACAACTGAACCCTGAAGACATTATACTGAGTGAAATAAGCCAAAGACAAATATTACATGATCCCACTTACTTATACAAGGTATCTAAAGTAGACAAAATCATAGAAGCAAAGTAAAGGTTGGTTACCAGGGGTTGGGCAATAGGGGAAAAGACTGGTCACTGTTTAATGGGTACAAAGTTTCAGATTTGCAAGATGAGATCTGGAGATCTGCTTCAAAACAATGTTAATATGCTTAATACCACTCAACAGTACACTTGAAAGTGGTTATGAAGGGCCAGGTGTGGTGGCTCATGCCTGTAATCCTAGCACTTTGGGAAGGCAGATTGCCTGAGCTCCGGAGTTCGAGTCCAGCCTGGGAAACATGGTGAAACCCCGTCTTTACTAAAATACAAAAAATTAGCTGGGTGTGGTGGCAGGCGCCTATAATCCCAGTTACTCAGGAGGCTGAGGCACAAGAATTGCTTGAACCCAGGAGGTGGAGGTTGCATGAGCCGAGACTGTGCCACCGCACTCCCGCCTGGGCAACAAAGTAAAAATCTCTTGTCTAAAAAAAACAAAACAAAAAAACAGCAAAGCCAGGCGCAGTGGCTCACGCTTGTAATCCCAGCACTTTGGGAAGCTGAGGCAGGTGGCTCACCTGAGGTCAGAAGCTCGAGACCAGCCCGGCCAACATGATGAAGCCTCATCTCTACCAAAAATACAAAACATTACCCAGGCGTGGTGGCTGATGCCTGTTATCCCAGCTACTTGGGAGGCTGAGGCAGAAGAATTGCTTGAACTCGGGAGGTGGAGACTGCAGTGAGCCAAGATCGCTCCATTGCACTCCAGCCTGGGCAACAAGAGCGAGACTGCCTCAAAAAAAAAAAAAAAAAAAAA
>NW_016807423.1:766767-774017 GCF_001698545.2 Rhinopithecus bieti | reverse complement strand
TTAGTTATTTTAAAAGTGCTTTCCCTATTAAAGCTATATTTTCATAGCTCACTAAATTGTCTATTTAATTCTGTGTAGTTACCAGGTAAATCCTATCAGAAAGTATCAAGTAACCATTTGAAGCATAATCCATTAAATGAAACATCTACAAACAAGAGAGATTACAATGATGGGAATTTGCACCAAAGCAGCAGCTGCATTGCCGCAATTCTTTTTTTTTTTTTTTTTTGAGACGGTGTCTCGCTCTGTCGCCCAGGAGTGCAGTAGCCGGATCCCAGCTCACTGCAAGCTCTGCCTCCCGGGTTTACACCATTCTCCTGCCTCCGCCTCCCGAGTAGCTGGGACTACAGGCGCCCGCCACCACACCTGGCTAGTTTTTTGTATTTTTTTTAGTAGAGACGGGCTTTCACTGGGTTAGCCAGCATGGTCTCGATCTCCTGACCTCGTGATCCACCCGCCTCGGCCTCCCAAAGTGCTGGGATTACGGGCTTGAGCCACCGCGCCCGGCCAACATTGCCGCAGTTCTATCTTCACCTTCACAATGTTTCCCTTGGTCAAAAATGCACTAATGGCCGGGCACAGTGGCGCACACCTGTAATCCCACCACTTTGGAAGGCCGAGGTGGGCGGATCATTTGAGGTCAGGAGTTCGACACCAGCCTGACCAACATGGAGAAACCCTGTCTCCACTAAAAATTACCAAAAAATTAGCTGGGCGTGGTGGCGAGCACCTGTAATCCCAGCTACTCAGGAAGCTAAGGCAGGGAGCTTGAACCCGGGATGTGGAGGTTGCAGTGAGCCAAGATTGCACCACTGCACTCCGGCCTGGGTGACAGAGTGAGACTCCATCTAAAAAACAAAAAAACAAAAAAAAAAACAACACACTAAGTCATCTCCAAGTTCAAAGCATTCAGCAAACAATGGCAAGGCAGAGCCACCAGAAACACACACCTGATTTTCACGACAAATATGGTAATGCTGTATTAGCTAGTGGAGCCACTTTCTGTATTGCTGTATGGACATATGGAGCAACACAAATTGGAATAGAATTGAACCTATCCCCTATTGGGAGAGTCACTCCAAAGGAATGGAGAGATCAGTAATCATCCCAGCTAGTATAATACTGAATTGTTTTAAAAACAGCTCATCGGCTGGGCGCAGTGGCTCACACCTGTAATCCCAGCACTTTAGGAGGCCGAGTCGGGCAGATCATGAGGTTGAGTTCAAGACCAACTTGGCCAACATGGAGAAACCCCATCTCTACTAAAAATACAAAAATCAGCCAGCATGGTGGCTTGCGCCTGTAATACCAGCTACTTGGGAGGCTGAGGCAGGAGAATCGCTTGAACCCAGGAAGCGGAGATTATGGTGAGCACGCCACTGCACTCCAGCCTGGGCGACAGAGCGAGATTCTGTCTCAAAACAAAACAAAACAAAAACCAGCTCATCAGCTGGACACAGTGGCTCACGCCTATAATCCTAGCACTTTGGGAGGCCTAGGCAGGTGGATCACCTGAGGTCAGAAGTTCAAGACCAGTCTAGCCTGGCCAACACAGCAAAACCCAATCTCTACTAAAGATACAAAAATTAGTCGGGCATGGTGGCGGGTACCTACAATCCCAGCTACTCAGGAGGCTGAGGCAGTAGAATCACTTGTATCCCGGGGCTGGGGTGGAAGGGGGAGGTGGGGGCAGAAGTTGCAGTGAGCCAAGATTGCGCCACTTCACTCCAGCCTGGCCGAAAGAGCAAAACTCCACCTTAAATAAATAAATAAATAAAATACAATAAAATAAAAAACAGCTCATAATTGATGCCAGGTAAAAGCACTATGTATCCATTAAGATATGGCATCACTGAAGAAATAAAGTATATTTGAAACCTTCAAAAAAAATTACAATGATGACTACTTCTTGTGGAAATTAATTTACACATGGCAATTATAGGCATCTCAAATATAAAAGCTGATGAATAATAAATCCACATACAGCATTCCCTATTTTAACTTTGAGTACAGTGCAATCATTTATTTACTTATTTATTGATTGAAACACAGTCTTGCTTCGTTGCCCAGGATGGAGTACAATGGCATGACTATGGCTCACTGCAACCTTGACCTTCCAGGCTCAAATGATCCTCCCACCTTAGCCTCCCTAGTAGCTGGAACTACAGGTACATACCACCACAGCCAGTTAATTTTCTTTTTTTTTTTTTTTTTTTTGTAGAGACAAGTTTTCACTACGTTGCCCAGGTTGGTCTCAAAATCCTGGGCTCAAGTGGCTAGGCCTACCTTGGCCTCCCAAAGTTCTGGAATTACAGGCATAAGCCACCATACAGAGCCTCAACCATTAAATCCTTTCTGATATATTCTTGATGATTATCTCCCTGCCCCCCCAAAAAATCTAAATCTTTGGTTTCAATGATTTTTAGTAGTTGATTTCAAATTGTTTTTTTTCCACCAACCATAGTAAAAAACAATAATCAAATATAAATGACTTAGGAGAAAAATAACTTTAGATAATGGATGGATAGATACATTGATATTTACACTTTAAATATATTCTAGAAGGCCTATTAAGGAGTTCATGACTCAACTTGAAAGGTTAGTTGGAACCCATATTTCTTCCATTCCTTTGCAAAGTTAGTTGGAAGCCATATTTCTTCCATTCCTTCCAAAGCAGTCTTAAATGATACCCCAGGGATCAGCAAATAATGTTGAGTCCCTTATGATATCCACAAATTGATTGCCTTAGTCCTTTTTTTTGTTTGTTTGTTTTTACAGAGTTTCACTCTTGTTGCCCAGGATGGAGTGCAATGGCATGATCTCAGCTCACTGCAACCTCTGTCCCCTGGTTTCAAGCAATTCTCCTGCCTCAGCCTCCCAAGTAGCTGCGATTACAAGCATGCGCCACTACACCTGGCTAATTTTGTATTTTTAGTACAAACGGGGTTTCACCATGTTGGTCAGGCTGGTCTCAAACTCCTGACCTCAGATGATCTACCTGCCTCAGCCTCCCAAAGTGCTGGGATTACAGGCGTGAGCCACCGCGCCTGGATGCCTTAGTCTTGTAATAAAAAATAAGCAGCTCACGCCTGTAATCTCAACACTTTGGGAGGCCAAGGCGGGTGGATCACTTGAGGTCAGGAATTCCAGAACAGCCTGGCCAACATGGAGAAACCCTACTAAAAATACAAAAATTAGCCAGGCATGGTGACAGGTGCCTGTAATCCCGGCTACTTGGGAGGCTGAGGCATGAGAATTGTTTGAACCTGGGAGGTTGCAGTAAGCCTAGATCGCACTACTGAGATCGTGCCACGGCACTCCAGCCTGGGTGACAGAGTGAGACTCTGTCTCAAAAAAAGAAAAAAAAAGCAAGACCAATATTTTTATTTTATCTAAGCAAAGGCTCCACATACATGAGATACCAGACTATTACAGAGTACTATTATTTTTTTAATATGGAAAGGAATAAATCAGAGACCAGGAAGCGGAGGTTACAGTGAGCCAAGATCACGCCACTGCACTCCAGTCTGGGTGACAGAGTGAGACTCCGTCTCAAAAAAAACCAAACCAAACCAACACAAAAACAGAAACAGAGCTTTTTATATGAGTGTATCATCATTTACTTAAAAAGACCATCCTACCTATCCTTCATAGTCCAAGTTCAAATATGATTATCTCCAAAGTCTTTCTTCAACTCTAGCCTACATCTTTCTTTTGAAATTCTCTAGCACTTGGTATCACTCTTTGACACTTGCAAAGTTAGTTGGAATCCACTATTTAGATAACTCATACTTAGTTATCTATTGCTTATATTGTTACTCTCCTGTGAGTCTGCTTTTTTAACTAAAAATTAAAATTAGAGCAATATGTGAGAAAAATATTAATACTACACAGATAAAACAATGCCTGACACAGTAACTACTCCATAAATTATAAGTTATCTTTGCCATATACCAAATTTGTGACCCTGAACAATTCATCCATACTAAATCTCATTTTCTTCACTTATAAAGAAGAGCTAATAATCCCTGTCAAACAATTGTCTACATGTGACTAGGTGTGACCAATACAATGGTTTTGTATCTTTTCATTATTATGCCTAAAACAATCTCTTGAATATTACAGTAATTACTAACTCTTTGTACAATATATAGCACTTTTATTACGTTAACATTATAAAAGGCCGGGCGCGGTGGCTCAAGGCTGTAATCCCAGCACTTTGGAAGGCTGAGACGGGCGGATCACGAGGTCAGGAGATCGAGACCATCCTGGCTAACACGGTGAAACCCCATCTCTACTAAAAAATACAAAAAAAAAAAAAAAAAACTAGCCGGGCGAGGTGGCGGGCGCCTGTAGTCCCAGCTACTCGGGAAGCTGAGGCAGGAGAATGGCGTGAACCCAGGAGGCGGAGCTTGCAGTGAGCCGAGATCGTGCCACTGCACTCCAGCCTGGGCAACAGAGTGAGACTCCGTCTCAAAACAAAAAACAAAAAACAAAAACCTTATCAAATAAGTACTTTCATAAACTCTTCATAAACAAATTTTAATAGCAGAAACACAGCTTTTTATATGAATGTATCATCATTTACTTAATTATTCCCTTAATGTTGCACATCACCCACTCTCTTGCCAGGATCTCTCCAGCTCCCTACTGTCCTTTTGCCACACTAGCCAGGAAATCTCTCAACCAGGGGGAATCAATCCAACCACTTGCTTCCTATATTCCCATACCACAGCTACTGAGTCCTGCTGAAGAAAATCATAACAGGTTAGGAATTCATGCCACTACAGATTTACAGTTTCTAATCCTAACTGAGATTATTATCCTGTTGGTAATTCATCCATATGCCTCTGGATCAATGACCTTTTCCATCCCAGACAGTAATCAATGGGTACTCTAAATCTCAAACCAAACACTCTATACATCTCTTCTCTCACAATTGCCCTTTACCAGAAAAAATAAATCTGACCTCACCCAATTTTCCAGCCTACACTCTTCTTCCTACCCATATTCTTCATTCTAAGTATTAGGCAAAGCTTTATCTCCTCCTTCCCTGAGCTAGTACAGTAATCCCTTCTCACCTCCATACCCACCACCTTCCTGTTCCATCAAATCACACAGCCCTAAATATTCAGTCTTAACTCTATTCTACTCCGCCAAAACGTAACACATTCTTAACTCTTCCATCTTCGAAAAAATTATGTTTCTCAGCTCTACCTCTCTAGCTACCTCTTACTTTTGCTTCACAGCAAGTTTTCTAAGAATGGTCTATATTTGGCAGGGCACAGTGGTTCATGCCTGTAATCCCAGCACTTTGGGAGGCCAAGGCAGGCGGATAACAAGGTCAGGAGATTGAGACCATCCTAACATGGTGAAATCCCGTCTCTACTAAAAATACAAAAATTAGCCGGGCGTAGTGGCAGGCACCTGTAGTCCCAGCTACTCGGGAGGCTGAGGCAGAAGAATGGTGTGAACCGAGGAGGCAGAGCTTGCAGTGAGCCGAGATCGCGCCACTGCACTCCAGTCTGGGGCACAGAGCAAGACTCCATCTCAAAAAAAAGAAAAAGAATGGTTTATATTTGCAGTCTGTTTTCTCACCTCCCAGTTACTCTTCTGTCTATTGGAATTTGACTTCTACCCCAATCACTAAATAAATATTTATCTTGTTAAGGTTGTCTCAATAGCAAAGTCCACCAGAAGCTTTTGTATCATTATTTCACTTAATCACTTTAGATTGTACACTGTTAGCCATTTTTTCCTTCTTGAAAAATCTCTCCCGAGGCTTACCAGAGACCAATGTCCTGGGGTTTGTTTTTGTTTTTTGTTTTTTGTTTTTTTTTTTTGAGACGGAATCTCCCCGTTGCCCAGGCTGAAGTGCAGTGGTGCAATCTTGGCTCACTGCAACCTCCACCTCCTGGGTTCAAGTGATTCTCCTGCCTCAGCCTCCCTAGTAGTTGGGATTACAGGCACCTGCCAACACCCCCGGCTAGTTTTTTTGTATTTTTAGTAGAGATGGGATTTCCCCATATTGGCCAGACTGGTCTCGAACTCCTGACGCTGTGATCTGCCCACCTCAGCCTCCCAAAGTTCTGGGATTACAGGCGTGAGCTAAGCTACCGTGCCCGACCAATCTCCTGGTTCTTTTCCACCCTTCTCTGCTTCTTTTGAGTTTCAAATCTAACCATAATGGTTTAGCACACTATGTTTCAGGAGTTCCACACCACATACAGGATAAAGTTCAAACTCTTCAGCATGGCACAGAAGGCCCTACATGGTCCAGTCTCTGCTTACTCTTCCAAGATCGTTTTCCTATTACTTCCCACAGGCACCTTTCCACCCTAGATACACCAATACCTGCAGCTCATCCAAACACACAACTCTTTCTCATGCCTTTGCACATACCCTGTATCTCATAAAATGCCCATCCTTATTCCTGTATCCCCTCTTTTATCACACTGCCTCACCCACTTTTTTTTTTTTCTTTTTCAGATGGGGTCTCACTCTGTTGCCCAAGCTGGAGTGCAATGGCACGATCTCAGCTCACTGAAACTTCTACCTCACAGGTTCAAGTGATTCTCCTGACTCAGCCTCCCGAGTAGCTGAGACTACAGGCACGTGCCACCATGCTTGGCTTTTTTTTTTTTTTTTTTTTTTTTAGTAGAGTTGAGGTTTCACCATGTTGGCCAGGCTGGTCTTGAACTCCTGACCTCAAGTGATCTGCCCACCTTTGCCTCCCAAAGTGCTGAGATTACAGGCATGAGCCCCGGGCTCAGCCTGAGCCACCACGCTCAGCCCAGCTACTTTTTTTTTAAGACTCAAGCTATGCATGTTTTTCCCATGAAACTTTCCCTCATATTCTCAGGCCTTATTAAGTAATACCTCTTCTTTGATTCTACAGAGCTCTTCTCAACCTTCTAATAAAAAGTTTAGTGATGACAGTTTAGTTATTGAACCCTATCTTTGTATTCAAAGACTACGAGCTCCTTTAGGGCACATATTTTCTTACCTATCTTTGTATCTCCAGTGCCAAGTGTTTCACACATAGAAGCCATTATCAATAAATATTTGTTGAATTACTGCTTGAGATGGTCAGCATTTAGGCTTACCATAGAGAGGAAGTGAAGATCCAAGAAGTAATTATGCTGAACAGCAGCGGAATTTTACTGAGACAGAAAATGAAAAAAAGCGTGGGGGGGAGGGTCAGCCTGGGAACAGAAAAAGGTTTTTTTTTTTTTTTGAGACAGAGTCTC
>NW_016807423.1:756443-766342 GCF_001698545.2 Rhinopithecus bieti | reverse complement strand
GCCCGGCTAGTTTTTGGTATTTTTTAGTAGAGACGGGGTTTCACCATGTTAGCCAGGATGGTCTCGATCTCCTGACCTCGTGATCCACCTGTCTCGGCCTCCCAAAGTGCTGGGATTACAGGCTTGAGCCACCGCGCCCGGCCTTTGTTTTTTTTTTTAATTTTCCCATAGAAAAAGTTAAAATGACCCATAAGAAAAGAAACATGGTCACTCACACTTGCTACATTGCTTCTCTTATCCCAAGATTTTACCCATCCTGATCTTAGAGCCAAAGTAGCCTCTACCAAGTAAGATATGTAGCTGCCTCTAACAAAATCTCTAGCACAAGCTCTACACATTTCCCTATTACCACATCACAAAAACACTGACCTTCACGAAAGATGTGTAGAGTACCTGCTACCTGCTATATGCCAGATACTAGGTGTTATTTCTTTACATATATATGTGAATATATATACATGGGTACATAATTATAATTTTTATTTTAAAACCCTGTGAATTAAGTATTATTACTTCCATTTTATATGACAACCATTCAATGTCACGTAGTTGGTAAGCAGACCAAATTCAAACCAGTCTTCTAACAATACTTTTTCCTCTCAAGGCAGCATGTACACAAAGATTCTCAGAGACCCAAAACATGCCCCACCACCGCCTTCTTACCTCTGGTAGTAAGAAAGGGAATATAATTAGAAAAGGGCATGTTTTAGGCTCCATGCAGTGCTCACACCTGTAATTCCAGCACTTTGGGAGACTGAGGCGGGCAGATCACTCGAGGCTAGGAATTCAAGACCAGCCTGGCCAACATGATCAAACCCCATCTCTACTAAAAATACAAAAATTAGCCGAATGTAGCTGTAACCCCATCTCTACTAAAAATACAAAAATTAGCCGCATGTAGCTGTGCATGCCTGTAATCCCCGCTATTCAGGAGGCTGAGGCATGAGAATTGCTTGAACCCAGAGGCAGAAATTGCAGTGAGCTGAGATCACACCACTGCATTCCAGCCTGGGTGACAGAGCGAGACTCTGTCTCAAAAAAAAAGGGGGTGGGGGCATGTTTTGGGTCTCTGAGAAGCTGGCCATCTATAAAATCTTTACCTAGGTGGTTGTTAAGTAGCTGTTCAATTTACATGAAGCCAACAAACTGTATGTTTATGTTTCCTACACCTTTTAGTACTGTATTTCACAAAAAGAAAGTTAAGTCACCATATCAGTGAGGCCTCCTCTGACTACCCAAAATAAAATAGCAATTCCATCTCTGTCCTCCATCCCCCTTAAGCCAGTAGTTGTTTTCTCTATAATATTTATCTCCACCTAACATACTATATATTCACTTCTTATTTATTGTCACATGTCCTCCTACATAAAATAAGGACTTTCTTTTGTTCACTGCGATAAGACATGGAAAGAGGACCTGAAATGAAAAACACCTTTACACCTTTCTTCAGGTTCCTATAATCCTAAAAAAGAATGTGAAACATTGTTTTTGGTTTTTTATAAAAATGGGATCTTATTAAACACATTTCTTCATAACTTGTTTGTCTTACTCTACAATCTATCACAGACATCCCTCCAAGTAAATACATACAGACTTATAACACATTCTCTGAGTTGCAAAATATTCCACAACATAGGTACATGACAATTTACACTTCCATACCTACTACTGATGGATATTCAGGCTGTTTTTTGTAGCAAATATTGGAAACGTTATAAAAATATCCATACATATACCTTTATATGTTGACACTTTTATTTCTACAGAACAGATTCCCAGAAGAGCTATTTTACTATATACTGACAAACTTTCCAAAACAGCTGCAGCAATTCACATCTCCACCAATAGTGAAGCTAATTCATGAATCTTAAGAGTTGATTTTCTTATAATTTATACACTTGCTTTCAAAAAAGATGAGGCAGCTTAAACATCTGAAAACTAAAAATTACTTTAGCAACTAAAACCTGGAAGCATTCAGTTCTCACTATAACCTCTCCTCCACCCTATGAACTCAGTAATATCTGATTTACTATCATCTGCTCTAGTCCCCAAACCTAGAAGTAGTAGAAGTCACTCTCCTCTCCTGCCCAAGTGAAACCTAAGAGAAAAAGAATCCCACCAAAAGGAGAAAACCTGGGCCATTTCACCATTCCCTCATTTTTATGTAAGAGGCCATATAATCCAAATCTGTCCTTCTTCCTCAACTTGCTTCTCTTGGTTTATACTACCACCATCTACCAAGCTAGAAAACTAAAAGTCATTCTAGATTACTTCATTTTCCTCAGAATAGCCTCTAAGGCCCAACAATCCTACTTTTTAAACAACTCTACTATTCATTCTCACTGCTACAATCTTAGCCTTAGGGTTTCATAACATCTTTCTTCTGTACTGAAATAGCCTCCTAACCAGTTTTCCTTCTTTAATCTTATTCTCCTCCAATCTATTTTTCACCTTATAGCCAACGTACTCTCTTCCCTACTTAAAACCAATCAGTCAATGGCTTCCCAAATGTCAGCAGGAAAAAATTCAACCCCTAAATGTAGCCTTCAGGGACTTTCATGATCTGGACCCCACCTACTGGTCCAGATTCATCTAATACAACTTCCTATCTCTCAATTTTTTTTTTTTTTTTTTTTTTTTTGAGACAAGGTTATGCTCTGTTCCCCAAGCTGGAGTGCAAGGGCCCAATCATAGTTCGCTGCAGCCTCCTGGGCCCAAGGAATCCTCCCACCTCAGCCTCCTGAGTAGCTGGGACTACAGTCATATGCCACCACACCCAGCCAGATTTTTTTTAAAGAGATGGGGGTCTCACTATGTTGCCCAGGCTGGTATTGAACCCCTGAGCTCAAGTGATCCTCCCACCACAGCCTCCGAAAACGCCAGAATTACAGGCATGAGCCACCACGCACAGACCACGTCCTATCTCATACATTGTCTTCAACAAAACTTAAGGTGTTTTAATAACTTTATGCATTTATTCAGGCTGTTACTTCTCCTACCCCACCAGTAAACCAATGATTCCCTATTTCGCTTATATATTCTTCTACTGCTATACTTCGACATTCATTCAATCAGTATTTACTGAGTACTTTCTATGTGCCAGAGACAGGGCTAGGTATTGAAGATCCAGCAACTAATTATGGACTCAGTCCTTATCCTGATGGAATTTATAATTTAATGAGGACTAAAGACACTAAACAATTATAAGTATGGTTAAGGATTGTAAAGGTGGTAGTACAGTATATAATAAAAATATATTTTAGATGACAGCCAGGAGAAAGAGAGGGAATTATAAAGAGGAGCACTGCATGGTATATTTACAGGTACGTCTTTCGTAACTACAGTCTGAGCTTCTTGAGGACGGGGATTATGTAATCTTCATATCCCTAGCCAGGACAGTAAATAGCAACATATACTAACATACACTGACTAAACTACAAAGATCACTGCCCTATTCACTCCTGGGCTGATCACTGTGACTATACAAGTGCTCTCATTGACCAGGCCTAGATCACATGCCCACCCTTAAACCAGTGGGTTAGGCCAACCACCCAAGCCACATCATTCCAAATGAAGGAGGAGTGGTTCCAAGAGAAAAATCAGGAAGTTCTTACCTAAGTAAGAGGAAAGAGAAACTAGATATGCAAAATAAAACAGCAGTCCTCTCTTCAGTGGACATTGTTGTTATCTTCCAAACATCTTACCCCCTCCCCTCACTGGTAAAAAGTTTAAGTGGGATTGACCCCTTCCTCAGCTCCAGGAGTAGGCCCTGATTTGACATAACAGTGGTTCTTTTTTTTTTTTTTTTTTTTTTTTTTGAGACGGAGTCTCGCTCTGTCGCCCAGGCTGGAGTGCAGTGGCCGGATCTCAGCTCACTGCAAGCTCCGCCTCCCGGGTTCACGCCATTCTCCTGCCTCAGCCTCCCGAGTAGCTGGGACTACAGGCGCCCGCCACCTCGCCCGGCTAGTTTTTTTGTATTTTTTAGTAGAGACGGGGTTTCACCGTGTTAGCCAGGATGGTCTCGATCTCCTGACCTCGTGATCCGCCCGTCTCGGCCTCCCAAAGTGCTGGGATTACAGGCTTGGGCCACCGCGCCCGGCCAACAGTGGTTCTTAAAGTGTGGTTTGTGACCAGCAAAATCAGTAACATCTGGGAACATGTTCCAAAATCTTGGAACCAAGTCTACTTAACCTACTCAACTAGATATTTTGGGGGTAGGACCTAGCAATTTGTGTGTTGTGTTTTTGTTTTTTGAGATAGCATCTTCTCTGTCATCCAGGCTGGAGTGCAGCGGCATAATCACAGCTCAGTGCAGCCTTGACCTCCCAGGCTCAAGCAATCCTCCCATCTCAGACTCCCAAGTAGCTCAGACTACAGGCATACACTACCAGGCCTCATTAATTGTTTTTTTTTTGGGGGGGGGGGGTAGAGACAGAGTTTCACCATGTTGCCCAGGCTGATCTTGAATTCCTGGACTCACGTAATCCTCCCGCCTTGGCCTCCAACAGTGCTGGGATTACTGGCATGAGCCACAGTGCCTGGCTGCAATCTGTAATTTCACAAGTCCTCCAGGTAGTTCTAATGCACACTCAAGTTTAAAAGCCACTGGTCTAGACACAGAAAGCTACCCAGATTTTAAGACAGTGATCCTTTGGAGCACGAGATGGTTCAATTAGTGTCAAGCTTAGGATTTTTGCACTGTATTTGTAGGAAACATCTTCTTTCTCTCCCAGGAATGAGGAAACATACAAAGGTAGCTATCTTGTACTACTGGGGAAGCCCGTATGAGAAAAAAAAAGCTAATACAGGGTAAAGCCAAGAGAATTATAGAAAAACAGGGCCAAAGCCTGTATCCTTGATCAAACCATGCCAGGGGCCCTCCCTCCCTTTGGTCTTTTCAATTACATAAGCCTATGTAATTCAAATTCAAATTCCCTTTAACTAATTTGAGTTGCATTTTCTGTTACCAAAACTGAAAGTATCCTCATATCCACTACATCAAGTTACACATGTATTCTTAAACACCATAGATAATGTACCAGAAAATACAGCCTAGTCAGCACCCTCTCTCTAAATTAAGGTTGCTAGATTTAGCAAATAAAAATATAGGATATCCAGTTAAATTTGAATTTCAAATAAACAATGAATAATACTGCATGGTCCATACTGCATACATTTTATCTGGCAATACTAAATTTCAAGGGCTGAACACTAGGAACCAGTCCCAGTTAGACAGATATGATAGCAGCTCTTATATAGTTTATGATTATCTGGAGAAAAACTAAATTCCAAGTCCCGAATTAATGTCCTGCAACAGGTCTGAATCACCTCATTGTCCTTCTAAAACTAAACAGACTTTTTTCCAAAAGCCAAAGCATGTTATATCCTCTACCACAGGTAAGTGTGACAGAAACGAAAATGTTGCTATATTTGAGTATTCATAGCTTCTTTTCTTTGCTCTCTTGGTTTCTGGCCCTTACTGTACAGATCAGAATAACACCACAGGCAAAGGAGAGAGTTTAACAGGAGGCAGGTACCCATGGAATAAGGTCACAAAAGAAACACAAAAATGAGACCATTCAAGTTATTATGAGTTGGTAAGTTTTAATAGAGAAGAAAGTTTGGGATTAACCATCCCAAACATGAAGAAACAGGATTTTAAGTAGTATTGCAGCTTTATGAATGTAAACCCCTTTGGCATTTTTGAGAAGATGGAATAAAAAATTACTTTTCAATTTAATTTGAATATTAGGCTGGTTCTTCCTCTGAATGGGACACTACAGAGATGGGCCACAAAGCATCCCAGTTTTATTAACAATAATGAAAATAGGCCAAGCACAGTGGCTCATGCCTATAATCCCACTGCTTTGGGAGCCTGAGGCAGGAGGATCACTTGAGGACAGGAGTTTGAGACCATCCTGGGAAACATAGTGAGATGCCGTCTCTACAAAAATTAAAAATAAAAAAAAGTAGCCAGGTGTGGTAGTGCATACTTGTAGTCTTAGCTACTTGGGAGGCTGAGGGAGGAGGATCCCTTGAACCCAGCTCAAGGTTGCAGTGAGCTATGATCAGGGCATTGCATGCTAGCCTGGGAGACCTTATCTCTTTTTTAAAAATATGTTTTTGCAGTCTCAGCTACTGGGGAGGGTGACGCAGAAGAATCACTTGAACCCGGGAGGCAGAGGTTGCAGTGAGCAGAGATCACACCACTGCACTCCAGCCTGGGTGACAGAGCGAGACTCCACCTCAAAATAAAAAACAATTTTTGTTTTAAATAAATAAATAAATAAAATAACAAGAACAATAGATACCTGCCCTAAGTGTCTTATGTGTAGTATTTCATATAGTTCTCACAATAACCCTACAGTAGGATTAATATTCTTTTCTATGCTATACAGATTAGAAAACTGTCCAAGGTCACAAACTAGAAATAGGCAGGGCTAGAATAGGAAATCCCAACAACCTGAGTCTGGAGCTCTTGAACACAGATACTTTACCGATTTTATATCAATATCTATCTACACTCAAGCACTTAAACATTACACCAAAAAGAAAATAACATACATCTGTATTAATTATTCTCAGAAAGCAAGAACTTCAGCGCATAAAGTAAAATGAAACATGTATGGCATGGCTTCGTTCTCTTTAGTTTCTTCTCCCCTCCACAGCCCACCAAAAAAAACTAAGAACAGGCCGGGCTCAGTGGCTCAAGCCTGTAATCCCAGCACTTTGGGAGGCCGAGACGGGCAGATCACGAGGTCAGGAGATCGAGACCATCCTGGCTAACTCGGTGAAACCCCGTCTCTACTAAAAAATACAAAAAACTAGCCGGGCAAGCTGGCAGACGCCTGTAGTCCCAGCTACTCTGGAGGCTGAGGCAGAAGAATGGCGTAAACCCGGGAGGCGGAGCTTGCAGTGAGCCGAGATCCGGCCACTGCACTCCAGCCTGGGCGACAGAGCGAGACTCCGTCTCAAAAAAAAAAAAAAAAAAAACTAAGAACATCAGGAAATTTTCTTTTCCAAAGTTACTTCTGAAAGTAAATTGGCTGGGTGTGGTGGCTCACATCTATAATCCCAGCATTTCGGGAGGCCAAGGCAGGAGGACCATTTGAGCTCAGGAGTTCAAGACCAGCATGGGCAACACAGTAAGACCTCATCCCAACAAAAAAGTCAAAAAATTAGCCAGGTATGGTGGCACGCACCTATAGTCCTAGCTACTCAGGAGGCTGGGGTAGGAGGATCACTTGAGCCCAGGAGGTCAAGGCTACAGTGAGTCATGTTTGTGCCACTGCACTCCAGTCTAGGTGACAGCAAGATCCTGTCTCCAAAAAAAAAAAAAGTAAATTATAGTACAATCTAAATTTATCAACTAATGTTTACTTAAAAAGTAACTCATGAGCAAGTTTTTATCAAACAACCAAGGCCACATACACTATTGCTTGGCAACTGGATGTCAGAGATCTGAATCACTTAACACTTCAAAAGAGAAAAATTAGCTGGGCATGGTGGCACACACTTGTAGTCCCAGCTACTCGGGAGGCTGAAGTAGGAGGATTGCTTGAGCTTGGGAGGTTGAGGCTACAGTGAACCAAGATCATGCCACTGCACTCCAGCCTGGGCAACAGAGTGAAACCTGAGAAAGAAGAAAGAAAGAAAAGAAAGGAGAGAAAGAGAGAGACAGACATAGAGAGAGAGAGAGAGAGAGAAAGAGAGAGAGAGAGAGAAAGAGAGAGAGAGAAAGAGAAGAAAAGAAAGAAGAAAGAAAGAAAGAAAGAAAGAAAGAAAGAAAGAAAGAAAGAAAGAAAGAAAGAAAGAAAGAAAGGAAGAAAGAAAGAGAAAGAGAGAGAGAGAGAGAGAGAGAGAGAGAGAGAGAGAGAGAGAGAGAGAGATAAAGAAAGAGGCCAGGCTTAATGGCTCAGGCCTGTAACCCCAGGACTTGCGAGGCCAGAGTAAGGGAAGTGCCTGAGGCCAGGAGTTCAAGGCCAGTCTGGACAACACAGCAAGATCCTGTCTCTACAAAAAAAATATTTGTTTTAGTTAGCCAGGTGTGGTAGTGCACGCCTGTAGTCAGTCCCAGCTACTCAGAAGGCTAAGGTGGGAGGACCACTTGAGCCCAGGAGGTCAAGGTTACAGTTAGCTGTTGGTGCCACTGCACTCCAGCCTGGGCAACAGAGCAAGACCCAGTCACAAAAAATAAAAAATAAAAAATAAACCCACACAGAAAAATACATCAAAATATATATAAATAGCTTTGGCATTATTTTAAAAGTTAAACTTATTATTAAAGCATATATAGCATATGGAGAAATACAAAGCTAAGAAATTAGAAAATAAAGTGACTAAGTCAGTTTGGAAATGACAAGCTATATAACTAGTAACATTCGGAACACAGCCACTTTTTACAATCTCACAGCTTCTGCCCTTGTCTAAGCCACCATCATCCCTCAGCTTGATTGTTGCAATAGCCTCCTAACCAGTTTCTCTAATTCCACCTTTCCCTCTTTCCACCAGCAGCCAGAATGATTCTTTAAGCCAAGAATCATAGTACATCACTGTTCAATATACTTTGATGGCTTCTCATCTCATACAAGTTTTAAAAGCCAAAATTCTTACAATGGCTTACAATGGCATACATGGTGGCAAAGCCTCACCACCCATACCATTACTTTTTTTTTTTTTTTTTGAGATGGAGTCTCGCTCTGCCACCCAGGCTGGAGTGCAGTGGCACAATCTCAGCTCACTGCAACCTTTGCCTCCCGGGTTCCCTGTCTCAGCCTCCCAAGTACCTGAGATTATGGATGCCCACCACCACACCCAGCTAATTTTTATATTAGTAGATACAGGGTTTTGTCACGTTGGCCAGGCTAGTCTCAAACTCCTGACCTCAGGTGATCTGCCCACCTCAACTTCTCAAAGTGCCGGGATTACAGGCATTAGCCACCAAGCCTGGCCACTTGTCTTCTTTTTTTACTACTTTCCCTTCATTCCATTCTAGTCACACTGGCCTCCTAGATGATCCCTGAATATATCACAGAGATGCTCCTGCCTCAGAGTAGGTCATCTGATATCCTCTACCTGGAAGCCCCATCCTCACACCTGTTATTTCCGTATGACCTGCTCCCTCATTCCTTTAGGTCAGGCCCTCCCTGGCCTCCTATTTAAAATAGCAGATCTCTCATCCTGTACTCTATTTTTATCCTCTGTTTCTTTCTCCACAGCATTTATCACCATCACTATGTATTTTACTTATGAATTTGTTTATTCTCTGCTCTCTTCACTCCCTTAGAAATGTAGAGTTCATGAAGCATTTTTGCTGTTTTGTTCGCTACTACACTTAGAATAGTGCCTGGCAGTCAAATATTTGTTGAAAAACATGAATTAACACACAAACAAAAAAATTTACAGGTGTTTACTATGTTCCAAGTACCACACTAAGTACTTGACAGTTATTAATCTCCTAAATCCTCATAACCCTATTGAATGACCATTATCACCCTACTTTTTGGGTGAGGAAACTACAACACAGAAAAGATAAGTAAATTGCCAAAGGACACATGTTAAGAAGTGGCAGAGGCACAATCTGAACTCAGGCATTCTGATTCCAGAGACTCCTCTCTTTTTACTCCACTATACTGCCTCTAGATTTCCAACATACTGAGAAAAATCAATACTTAGGCACACCATACATTTTAACTGAAAGATATAATCGATAGGTTACTTTAAAGTAGTATTCCAAGCTTTTTTTTTTTTTTTTTTTTGTTTTGAGATAATCTCACTATGTTGCCCAGGTTGATCTTCAACTCTTGGTTTCAAGCAAAACTCCCATCTTGGCCTTGCAAGTAGCTGAGACTACAGGTACATGCCACTGTACCCAACTCCTAATTTTTTTTTTTTTTTTT
>NW_016807423.1:749232-755408 GCF_001698545.2 Rhinopithecus bieti | reverse complement strand
ATAGTTTTGCAAAATGTTCTCTTACACTCATTTACTTGCTATACTAACACTCTATTCCAATGCCTATATTCCTCAAATTAGTTAACTGTCAACCACAAATGTTAGCTTCCTTATCTTCTAGTAAGCAACCAACAAGACAGAAAAAGGTCTACCTTATGTTAACTCAATGAAGTTAATATGAAGTCCAACTTAGAAAATGAAAATGTGGCTGGGCACAGTGGCTCACGCCTGTAATCCCAGCACTTTGGGAGGTCAAGGTGGGTGGATTACAACGTCAAGAGATCGAGACCATCCTGACCAACATGGTGAAACCGCGTCTCTACTAAAAATAAAAAAATTAGCCAGGCATGTTGGTGGGTGCCTGTAATCCCAGCTAATCAGGAGGCTGAGGCAAGAGAACTGCTCGAACCAGGGAGGTGGAGGTTGCAGTGAGCTGAAATCGCGCCACTGCATTCCAGCCTGGCGACAGAGCAAGACTCCATCTCAAAAAAAACAGAAAATGAAAATGCATTTCCCACAGCTAGATTTTAACTCTGAAAAAGTAAAAAAATAACTTGCTAATACTGTTTATTGACAAAGACAGTAACATTGAAGTGAGTTATGGTTTTCCAAATTAATTTCCTAGCATTAATTCTCTCCCTCTTCCTCTTTAACAGAATCTCTCCCCAATACAACTATATACCTCAGTAGAAGCCAACACCATTCCAGATTGAGAAATGTGATTAACCTAAGGGTATTTACTGGTGACTGGTTCAGGAACCAGCCTATGACCCAATTCTGGCCAAAAAAAAATGTGAAAGCAGTTTGCTAGAGGTTTTTGAAGAAAGTTTCCTCTATTCAAAAACAGTGGCACGGGAAGAGATATTTTTCCTCTTCTTTTAGAAGTTGTTGTTTATGGATATGATGCCTGGAATCACTGCAACCATTCTGCTACTAGCCTGAGGATGAAGCCAGTCCCAAGGATGGCAGAATTGGGCAATATATGGCTAAGCAAAATATGGTGTTTTTACTGACACTGTTGAACTCCTGAAATCAACTAACTCTATTTAATAAATAAAATTTATTATTTTTGAAGCCATTTTGAATTAGTTTTGTTGCTTACAGCTGAAAAAATATGAATTAAATGTTTTATAAAATACGTCCCAGAACATCAGGAAAAAAGGTTGTGGCTAATTCTATAAATGTCTATTAGAAGTTCAACATAAATTAGACCATATTGAGTGACCCTGTTGTAGAAAGGTCACTCTATCCTCTATGGAAAAGAAAAGCCTAATACATATGTAAGAACAGAATCTAAAGCAATATGTTTCCAGCACAACAATTCCTTTCAGCAAGACCTTTTCAAAGCAATTTTCATTCAGATTTTAATTTTGATTCATAACTGAATTTTCTTAAGTTTAAAACAAATACTGGCTGGGCACGGTGGCTCACACCTGTAATCCCAGCATTTTGGGAGGCTGAGGTGGAAGGATTGCTTGAGCCCAGGAGTTCGAAACCAGCCTGGGCAACCTGGAAAAACTCTATCTCTATTTAAAAAAATGATAAATATTTAAAAATAAATAGTTAATAAATAAAAACTATCACAATATTTAAGATTACACAGCTGCATGCTCTGGATTTGTTGTTGCATATCCTCAGGTAAGGACAGGTAATCTGGCCCACAAACAGAACATGAGACAGGAAGTCCAAGTATGGATAAGGGTAGATGGTATTAACTTTGGCTTTGTGTTGGTTCATCAATACCAAGTCATAGGGCAATTTTCATACTGATATGGGACATGCAAAATGGTATGATTTGGCAGGCTGGACATAGCCTACTGTCTCTTTTATTAAAATAATGAACTTTAAAAATCAGCCAGGTGTGGTGGTGCATGCCTGTAGCCCCAAATACTTGGGAGGCTGAGGTGGGAAGGCTGCCGTAAGCTGTCATCATGCCACTGCACTCCAGCCTAGGCAACAGAGCAAGACCCTGTCTCAAAAAAAAAAAAAGAAAGAAAGAAAACAATGAGATAACCCTTTTACTTTATGTGAATTTACAAATATGCACAAGGAACAATACATACAACATATATGGGCAAGCAATGTGGAAACTGATCTTTAATAAGGCTTGATGGCTCACTTTACCTTGTTAAAAGTCAAGTCTTACACATGGTAAAATTAATTGGTATAACAACACACTGGATAACTTAAAACTCTCCATTTGGCCCTGTGCTATGTAAAACTAACCTAATACACTGTGAAAAACTTATTACTCATTTCTTTTTTGAGATAGAGTCTTGCTCTGACGCCCAGGCTGGAGTGCAATGGCACGATCTCAGCTTGCTACCTCTGCCTCCAGGGTTCAAGCGATTCTCCTGCCTCAGCCTCCTGAGTAGCTGGGACTACAGGCGCGCGCCACCATGCCTGGCTAATTTTTTTCTTTTTAGTAGAGATGGGGTTTCACCATGTTGGCCAGGCTGGTCTCGAACTCCTGATCTCAAGTGATCCACCCGCCTCGGCACCTCAATGTGCTGGGATTACAGGTGTGAGCCACCATGCCCTGCCTGCTCATTTCTAATTGTTCAAAGTTTCAAAAACAACTTTTACTCAAAACCATATAAATCTTGCTAATAACATTAACTATTGCATTTCTTTTCATTATTCCCTTTGTTACAATAAGTGCCCAGCCAATTATCTTCATAAGTTTAGAGGTCACATGCTGATAATAAATAACATTAACATTTTAAAGCTTAAGTCACAAAATAAAGCTAGTTGGATCCGTGGGCCTAAAATTTAACAAAATACTTGGGCACTGGATGTTTAGGGAAAGAAGATACAAGCTGGGCATGATGGCACATGCCTGTAGTCCCAGTTAATCAGGAGGCTGAGGTGGGAGGATCACCTGTGCCCAAGAGTTTAGGCTGCAGTGCGCCACTGCACCCCTCAGTGACAAAATGAGACCCTGTCTCAAAAAAAAAAAAAGAAAAGAAAAAAAGATACGATGGAAATACAACGGCCTGGCCTCAAGAAATTTATCTGGTTAGAGAGGTGAATTATATTTATGAAAGAATTAAGTATCATAATATAACACATGATTCCATGTCAAAATAACAGAGATAGCCCTACATATAAAGGGGTACAGTGCTAGAATTTTTGGAGACAGTTTTAAGAAGAAAGGGGGACTCAGACAGGAACTTGATTTAAAGATGGGGGTGGGAGGGGCATATTCTACATAGGAAGCAGGTTAAGCAAAAGCTTGAGATAGGAATGAGCAATCAGGGTATAGGGTTAGAAGGAACTCGACTGTAAGTATGAATAGAAAATTAGTAATAAGTTATAAATATATAAGTTGGTGCCATATTACTAAAGTTTAAGAATATGATCTCTACTTAAAAGAAATTAAGAGCTGCTGATTATTTTTGAGAAGAACAGTAAAACAATGAAAATAACATTTCAGTAGAACTAACCTGGCTGAAGAATTCAGGACAAACTTACAGTGAGGGGAAGAAGAAATCAGAAACAGAGCAACCAGTTAGGATGTACTGGTTAAGAACCCGGGCTTTAGTTAGGCAGACAGACCTGCTCTGCTACTTGGTAAGTTACTAAACCTAAGTCTGTTTCCTGTCTGTAGAGTGGGATAATAATAGCGCCAATTTTATAAGGTTGTTGTGTGGCTAAAAGAATACATATAAAATCATTTAACATAGTACTTGGACTATAATAATTGTTCAACAAATGTTAGCAACTATTACCTTCATTACAAATCATTTCTAAGGTGAGGTATTGAGGAACTGGACAAGAGGCAATAGAAACTAAAAGGAAAAGATGACTTGGGTTGACATTTCCATAGACTCATGAAATGTTATAACTAGAAAAGACCCTAGAGAACACTTCCAAAAAACAAAATGGATAAAATGTGGCCCCAGTAAACACTGGGAAGGAAGAAAAGAATGGGGCAAAATAGCTCAAAGGTTTTGACTGCAAGAGTACCCAAACAGATAGATATGGGATAATGACATGTTATCAATAAGAAGCTCTAAATACAAACTACCCTTATTGGGCACACACTATATGTCAAATACTGTACCAGATATTGATATGGTACATTTAATCCCCACAAGTCTGCAAAGGTAGGTATTAGTTCAATTTTACAGAAAATAGATGCACAGAGAGGTTAAAGTAGTACCCATATAACACTGGGCAGGATAAGAAGCAAGGCTGGTTTTGTAATCTATGTCATCTATTTCCAAAGCCTGTTTTCTTTCTACTATACTCAGGATGTCTCCCTCTTTAATACCAATAAAAAATTATATCATATCACATAGATACATTTATATTTTTCTACCTACCTTGTTAAATATGGCAATCATAAACACGTCCTATCTTTTCTACATTCTAAGAAAAATATAAAAGTATTCAGCATCAGCTGGACACAGTGGCTCACACCTGTAATCCCAGCACTTTGGAAGGCCCAGGCGGGCGGAACACCTGAGGTCGGGAGTTCGAGACCAGCTTGACCAACATGGAGAAACCCCATCTCTACTAAAAATACAAAATTAGTTGGGCGTGGTGGCACATGCCTGTAATCCCAGCTACTCGGGAGCCTGAGTCAAGAGAATCGCTGGAACCCAGGAGGCAGAGGTTGCGGTGAGCCGAGATCACGCCATTGCACTCCAGCCTGGACAACAAGGGTGAAACTTCGTCTCAAAAAAAAAAAAAAAAAAAAAAGTCGGGCACAGTGGCTCACACCTGTAATCCCAGCACTCTGGGAGGCCGAGATGGGTGGATCACCTGAGGTCAGGAGTTCGAGACCAGCCTGGCCAACATGGTGAAACCCCATCTCTACTTAAATTACAAAAAATTAGCTGGGCGTGGTGGTAAGCACCTGTAATCCCAGCTACTCGGGAGGCTGAGGCAGGAGTTGCTTGAACCTGCGAGTCAGAGGTTGCAGTGAGCAGATATCGCGTCATTGCACTCCAGACTGGGGGACAAAAGCGAGACTTCGTCTCAAAAAAAAAAAAAGCATTCAGCATCAAAACGAGAATAAATTGTAAAAGCATTATCAAATGAGAGAATCACCATACTTCTAGTGAAACATAGTTGGATACACTATACATTATATTAAATGAAAGCAATGACTAATCCTTTTCAGTAAGACAAAAAACTGGCATAGCTTTTACATCATTTGATTATATAAGCATTTGTCCCAAACGACAATATCATTAAAAACTAACACCTAGATCATAAAAGAAACATATTACTACACACAGGATAAGTCTTTATATAAGATGAATCCAAATGTGCAGGGCTAAAAATAAAAATTCAACCACAGAAGGCTGCTTAACCTGTTAATAGTAAGGATCATGAAGTGGCAGATGACCTATTTCTTCAATGTAGCTCTCAGCAGGTATGTTCCCCAACCACAGGGCTAATGTACTAGTTTTCCACCAAAATGTTACTTAATCTAAATTGTGCCAGGTTGAAAATACCACGTATGTCAGGGTAAGCAAATAAGCTTCTTCAAAACAACCTTTGTGTCTGGCTTCAAAGTCAGAAGATACTTCACCAGGTTGTCCACCAAACTATGTAGTCTAACTTCTAGACTAGTAGGTCTCAAAATGTGATCCAGAGTTTCCAAGACCCTTCAGAGGGTCCAAGAGGTCAGAACTATTTTCATAGCATCACTAAGACATTATTTGCCATTTTCATTCTCATTCTCTTACAACTGTACAGTGGAGTTTTCCAGAGGTTATAACCTGTAATATCTCAATAGACTCAATGCAGGAGCAGACATGAGAATTTAAATGTCTTCTATTGGCCAGGCACAGTGGCTCACACCTGTAATCCCAGCACTTTGGGAGGTGGATCATTTGAGGTCAGGAGTTCCAAGACCAGCCTGGCTAACATGATAAAACCCCATCTCTACTAAAAATACAAAAATTAGCTGGGCGTGGTGGTGGGCGCCTATAATCCCAGCTACTCAGGAGGCTGAAGCAGGAGAATTGCGTGAGCCTGGGAGATGGAGGTTGCGGTGAGCTGAGATCACGCCACTGCACTCCAATCTGGGCCAAAGAGTGAGACCCTGTCTCAAAAAAACAAACCCAAAAAAGTCTTCTATGAAGCTGGATAGTAAAGATGTCAATGCCATTCTTCCCACTAATTCTTTTTTTTTTTTTTTTTTTTTTTTTTTTTTTTTT